>NC_034600.1:26596589-26600040 GCF_900095145.1 Mus pahari
GAGGAAGAGGGAGAAATGTAGAGCCAGGTCCCAATGAACCCTTCTCAGTTGCAGCCCCAGCATAGAACTATAGCCTAAAATTCCCACCACCTTCAAGTTTGGGGACAAAGCCTTTAGGGCACAGTATAGACCCCATCCTGTAACGTATAATGAATCCTCTAGACTTCACACACCAGACAACTCCATTTTGATTGTCTTGCTAGAGAGAGAGAGAGAAACTCTATCCCTTGTTCCTATCATCTGATAGCAAGCTGGAACTGGTCCCGGCAGCTCCATTTTCTAGTGAGAACAGGCTTGAGCACTCCAACTCCGGTTAGATAAAAACTTCTGATGATGTCATTTTTTTAAAACTGACTAGGCAAAGAGCAGGCAAAACCAAAAAAAAAAAGAAGAAATTTCTAGGACTGCACAAAGTTATATTTTATTATAAGGCGTTTTGATTGTTTCTGAGGATATCGGGTAAGGGCATTCCTGAAGAAGACCTGAGATTTGGTTATACACACAGAGGAGAATGCAGGGGACGGTGAGATGGCTGGCCACCAAGGCTGACAAAATCAATTCAATTCTGAGGACCAACACGGTAGAAGGGAAGAGTCAGCTCCTGTGGGGTTGACCTCTGACCTCCACACACATATTGTGACACACTTGCATACACATATGATCACATGCACATAAATAGATAAATAAAGGGGCTGGGAAAAAAAGGCTCAATGACTAAGAGCACTAGTTATTTTTGCAAAGGACCAGAGTTCCCAGGACTCAGAAGGTGCATCATTATTTGAACCTCCATCCCAGGGACCCTAACATCCACTTTGGACCTCTGAGGATACCAGACATATATGTAGTACACATACACGCTCCAGCAAAACACTTATATACATCATTTTTTTAAGCCTTCAAAAATAACTAATATAAGCAAGGAAGGGTGGGGTCACGCCTTTAACCCCCGAACTCAGGAAACAGAGATCTCTGTGAGTTTGAGACCAGTCTGGTCTACAGAGTGAGTCAACCCTGGGACAGCCAGGGGCATGTCTCCAAAACAAACAAACAAAAACAAAAAATAACTAATGTAGAATTTTTTTTTTTTTTTTAAGAAAAAAATGGGGTGGATCTGGGAACACTTGTCTACAGGATACCAAAGAGGAAGTCAGCCCAGAGCACGGCCAGGTTCACAGGGCTGGGCTGCATTTGACCCTGTTCCCCCCTCCTTGCCTTCCCGTGGCCTCTGTTCTTTTGTCTTCTATGACGTCTTCCCATGCTGGTTTCCCTCCAACCCCTCTAGCTCCTCTGTGCTCTCTCAGGAATCTTATAGCCGGCCTTCGGCCTTGTTCTTACAGTCAGCTCTGCTGAGCTCACCTATGTGATGGTCTTAACCACAAAGTTCCAATTTCCAGCTCTCCGGATCCCTGAGCTGAGGGCCGCTGAGAGTGCCGACCGTGTTTCTGCTGCCTGTTCCCACTGGGAACAGACACTTAGAGCCTGTACCACAGCCGTGCGTCTCACAGCCTTTGCCTGCCTCAGGCTTCTCTTCACACTCAAGAAGGGAAAGTGGATGGCACGTGGCTCTTCTTGCCTTTTCTTTTGTACTCGCATCAGTTTTGGTTGCACAGACTTACAAGGATGGTCGTTAGCCCCTGCCCCATCGTTTCAGTGTTCCTGCAACGCCACCAGACGCAGCCTCTCCCCTCTCACCTCTCCTTCAGCATGCTTCAGTATCTCTAACTTGTCTCTTGATGGTTACAGTATGGCTGCCACAAGTCTGGTCACCGTGTACTTGGGCCACCTCTGTGTGTTTCTGAGACTCTTCTGAGAATTCCAAGTAGTTCTCAGATTTCTTGTAAACTTTCTAAAAGTCATTCAGTTTGGCCAGGCCAGATTGTCACAAAACTAGTTCCTGAATGATATCACCCTGGCCTTTCCTGTGATTTTTTTTTTAAAAAGGATATTCTTAATTATTTTAAAAATGTGACTCATATGAGTGTTTGTTGCATATGTGTATACTATTTGTGTGCTTGGTACCTTTGGAGGTCAGGAGAGGGCATTGGATCCCTGAAACCAGAGTCTCAGACAGCTGCCCTGTGGATGCTGGGAACAAAACCCAGACCTCTATAGGAGCAGCAGGTGCTCTTAGCTACTGAGCCATCCCTCCATCTTTGCCCTAAATTCTTTTTTAGGGACAGGGATTGGAGTGTTGAAAGTAATTTTTTCATACAATATATTCTAATTATGGTTTCACCTTCCTTAACTCCTCCCAGATCCTACTCATCCATATATCCCCAAGTCCACACCCTTTCTTTCTCTTGTTAGAAAACAATCAGGTATCTAAAAAAGTTATTATAATAATGAAGTAAAATAAGATAAAATAAAAACAGAATAAGAAAAAGCACAAGAAACACAGGTAGACACAGAGACACAGACATTTACGCACACACAGAAATCCCATAAAAACACAAAAGCAGAAATCACAATACACAAGGAAAAGTGTGGTTTTATTGGAGGCTTTTTGTCTCATAATGCTTTTTCTGGACTTTTTTTTAAAATCTTAGAGGTCTCTATGGATCCTTACACAGCTGTACTTTGGGTGGGGTAGACATTGACTACTGTTTGATTGGCAGCTTATACAGCTGTACTTTGGGGGTGGGGAGACATTGACTACTGTTTGATGGGCAGCTACTCTGGGAATAGACGCTTGACCAAGTCATTTCCCCGCTGTGAAGTGTCTGGGGCAAAGGTCTTTCAGTTCTTTGTACTGGGAAGAGTCCTGAGTTGCTGGCTGCAGTCATCCCACGCCCTGGACAACTCAAACACTCACTGCAAAGTTCTGTCCAGACACGGAAGCACGGGCACCATTCACCGGCACTGCAGGCTGCAGGCTGCTCCTGTACACAGGCAGAGCACAGGGAACCAATGGCTCTCTGAGTACATTTATTTGATTACACTTGATATCGGTGTGAACTCAGAGAGCAGCCTCTGAGGATAAAGGACAGACATCTGACACTGTTTTAGGGTTGGAGAAACAGCAGGCAAAGCAGGGGCTGTAGCAAGGAAGAGAGCTTCTCTTCCTGAACTTCCCAGGGGTCAGGTCTAGGTTACTGTTGCCAGATCGGAATATGAATTCAAAGCTCCTACAACTTCTGGGTTAGAAAAGGCCAAAATCCGTAACTTTGGAGAAACTCAGACAGATGTACAGAGAGAAACAGAGACAGAGAGTGACAGAGACAGAGACGGAGAGTGACAGTGTGACAGAGAGACAGAGGAAGGGAGAGAACACAGCAGGAACACAGGAGCAATTCAACAGTAGAGCTGAGTCAAACCTTGCCAACGCATGACTAACATTTCCTTAAACATTCCTTAAGTGGGGACTCTGGTGATGGTGGTGACAGTGGTGGTGGTGGTGGTGACAGTGGTGGTAGTGGTGATGGTGGTGGTGGTGGTGATGGTGGTGGTGGTG
>NC_034600.1:26600744-26612414 GCF_900095145.1 Mus pahari
TGGTGATGGTGGTGATGGTGGTGGTGGTGATGGTGGTGGTGATGGTGGTGATGGTGGTGGTACACTCCTTTAATCCCAGCACTTGGAGGCAGAGGCAGCCTGGTCTACAGAGCAAGGATAGCCAGGACTACACAGAGAAACCATGTCTGGGTGGGGGTACGGGTGGGGGTTGGAGTGGGGACTGAAGATATGACACTTGCCGCTCTTGTAGAGAGAACCCAGGTTCAATTCCCAGCATCAACTCCAGTTCCAACAGAGCCCGTGCCCTCGTACAGCCTCCACGGGTGCTGCATGCACAGGGGTACGTAGACAAATGCACATGACAAAGCACTCGTACACATGAAGAAATATTAAATTGCAAAGATTTATTTTAGTATGTATTTATGTGTCTGTGAATATGTTCATGCATGTGTGTGTCGGCAGAAGCCAGAGGAAGGCATCGGAACCTCTGTCGCTGGAGTTACAAGTGTGTGTGAGCCACCTGGTGTGGGTGCTGGGGACCAAACTCTGGTCAGCAAACACTTGTAACCACTGAGCCGTCCGTGGCTCTAAGCTGACCCCGCGGCATCTTCAATTTAGACGGCCCTCAGTGTCTCACACTCCAAGGTGCACCTACCAAGACTTAGCATTCCGTCTCTGGCCCCTCTGATTTACTTCTGGGGTCTCACCAAGCCCTGCCCTTGAGGCCAGGCCTCAGTTCTTTCAACCTACCTATAGATAGTAGAGGTTCTGCGCTCAGGCCCTGGACCTCCTCAGCTCCTCATTAGCACCTTCTGCCACTGCTTCAGGAAACTCTCTTCTCTGCCCCACCTTCACCCAGGGCGGCCCCATTCCAGTGGAGCTCCACCCAGCACCTCTGCCCACCTCTGGGGTTTTTATTGCCTCATACCCGGGGTTCTGCTCCAGAACAATCCATTCAAAGCTCTCGTACAAATCAGTTCAAGGAATCCCACAGTTCCAGCGTACCCAACCACCCTACCCAGTACTCCTCGCCTGATACAGTGCTACACTAAACAGAAACAACCCTGAATGTACACAAAAGGGCCTTGCTCCCCTATAGATGGTTCAAATACCTTTTTTTTTTTTTTTCATTTTCCTCTAAAAAATCTTAAGGAAGAACATGGGCTCTGTTTCAAAGGTCACAGGACCACAGAGATCACACAGGGCTTTCTCCAATGGTACAGTAAAATGAAGATTTGAACCCAAGAATCCTGGTGCCAAGGATCCTGGCACCAGAGGAGCCGTTTCTTGGAAGGCTTGGCTCCCAGCATCCTCCGGTGCTGTGTACCTAGGGATTTATAGTAGAGGACTTCTGGCTTTGCTCCTTTAAGGAACAAGCATGCTTGCAGCCCCTGAGGGTGGCCACTACCGCCATACCAGACCTGGGCTCCTCCCAGCCAGGGCTCCGGGCTCTCTCCAGCTACCTGCAGGGCAAAGGCAGGCTAATGGCTGCCCCCAGGGACCAAGATAAGAGCTTGCCCTTACCTCATCCCAGCTTTCAGGGAAAGGTCTTTTGTGAAAGACTTCTGTTTCTTACAGTGGTTGAAACTTGCAGGAGAGACTGTGGAGAGGCAGGGAGGGGGACGGTAGGGCATGGGGATGGCCCACAGGTCAGAGGAGAGAGGCTAAAGGCTCTCTTTCTGCAGGTGGCCTTACCTGGGAAATAGAAAGGGGGAGGGGAGGGGAGACAGAGAGACAACCAAGAGACAGACAGACAGACAGACAGACAGACAGACAGACAGACAGACAGAGAGGCTGGGAGGAAGAGGGGAACAGCCCAGAACAAGAGGTCCTGTGGTGTCCCCACCTCAATAGTTCACTTTCTGATGACACCCAGCTTCTTTGGCATTCATTTCACCAGAGAAAATCAATTTTCTGTCCAGGTCAAAGGACTCAAATGAGTCTATAAGTATAGACTCCAAACTATAAAATGATAACTATGTTCTGTGTGTGTGTGTGTGTGTGTGTGTGTGTGTGTGTGTGTGTGTGTGTGTGTGAATTAACAGACCCAAGTGGCACTTTTGAAGCGAGGCATTGGTGCCCAGCCCAGAGCGATACAGACCTGCAGCCCTGGCTTGTGGAAGGCTGAGACGGGAGACCTGGGCTACACAGTGAGTTCTAGCTCCGCATCAAGATCCTGTCTAAGGGTGGAGGAGTGGGTAGAGGAGAGAAGAAGGCACAGGTCAAGTGCCAGCAGTGCCAGCAGTGCCAGCTCACGAGTTTCTGCATGGTGAATCCTGTCCCGTACACAGTCAGCCTGAGGCCCTGTTTGTCCCTGTCTCCAGGTGCCATGCTACAATCTCCATGCAGTGGCCACAGAGGACAGCAAGAGATAAGAATGACAGCATTCCACCAGTGGTAAGTGCAGAGCAGGCTGTAGGCCCGAAGCTCCTGGTCCGCCACGCCTGCATGGCCTGCGGGATGATTTTTAGGTGTTCCAGTTCCAGACTGTGGGGAAACCCAGACACAAATGACCTGGTTTCGTCAGCAAGTAAATTCCAAGAGGCGAAGAAAGCAATGCCTTCCGCTGTAGGAAGATCGACAAGTGACACCTGCCCTTTGGGGTCTGCTTTGAAGAGAGAAAAGTAAATGGCACCTGAGACAGGCGGGAATCTGACACAGGCAGGCCTGGCTACCGAGGCACTTGGGTTGTGGGTGTTGTGGAGTGACTGATGGAGACGTTCCCTTGCAATTCTTTCTGCGTGGCATCAAAATTCTCTACCACACAAGGTTTTTGTTTGTTTGTTTTGTCTTGTTTTTGTTTGTCTTAGAAAGTAAGTTTTAGCAAGCAGAAATAAATACCGCTGTTTTACTTCCTGTACCACACTCTTCTTTAAACCACAGTTCTGATAAATTGGTTGTATTTTAAACAAGGTTACCCTGTGCACACGTCTCTGGTTAGAGGGAATACGTGTCTTTCGCCTGCCTGGAGGCTGGGGTGGTTACTGCTGGTTTAATGAAAGAGAACAGCAAACAAGTCACGTCTGGGGCAAGACCTTCCACTCACAGCCCCCCCCCACGACACCCTTTGGGCCCTCGGAGGAGGAGGAGCAGCACCTAACGACTTGTCTAACGACTGTGTGACCTACTCCTGGTCACCCTGAGTCCAGGATAGGAAAGCTACCACCATCAATTTGGCTCCCCTCTTGCCTGACGGTACAGGTGCTCACCCATCAGTTTGGCTCCCCTCGGCTCACCCGTACTGTCAGGAGATGGAAAAGGAAAGCAGGGGTTGAGAGCTGCCATAGAAACTTTAGCCAAGTCGCTTTCTGCCCAAGACACTTCAACCCAGAGGGCAGACCTGGTTGGTCTGATCTAGGCTCTCAGACAGGGCAAAGGAAAGCTGACCACTATATCCATGGGCCGCCAGTGTACAGTATGTTCTTACTACTGAACATGCCCACAGTGTGATCTATAGAGAAAGAAGGTTTCCTCGCCGCTGGGAAAAGGGATATTAAAAAGTCTTCTCACCCCTAGAGGTCCTTCGGCTTCCCTTCCAAATTGCTGCCCTCGGTTACCAGGCGGCTCGCCTGGCTGCCCAACAAATGGCCCTAAGATAAGTGAGGCCTGGTGATAGTCTGAGGCTATACCACCCTGTGCTGCTGCACGAGACTCCATGGTAAAAAGCCACAGACAGCTCAAACCCGCAGGTCGGTGGAGGACAGTAGAGGGGAAAATCACCCTCTCAGAAACAACTGGCAGGAGCTAGCCCTCTCCAGGCTAATCATCCGGGGGTCACAAAGCTTTCTGGGGTGCTCAGACCAAGGTATGTCATCCCTAGACTGGGCAGCCTAGTGAAGCCTAGGGCAGGATGCTTCAGCCAGATGCCGGGTTAGTGTCCCTTTATCCAGGAAGGGGTCCAAATGAGGCACCAACAACCCCAGTAAACGCTGGGTAAACTGATTTTACCAAGATCCGGCCTGCTGGGGAAGGATAAAAGTACTTGTTAGTTCTTAGAGATACTGTTTCAGGATGGGTAGAAACGTTCCCCACCTGAACTGAAACTATTCAAATAGTAGCTAAAAAGCTCCTCCAGAAACCAGTCACTGATTTGGCCTCTGCCTAGCAATAGGGTCTGACAATGGCCTGGCTGTCATAGTCAAAACCTCTCACTTGATAGCTAAAGCTTTAAAACTTCTCTGTGCATACAGACCTCAGAGTTCTGTCCCGGTAAAAAGAATAAGGAGAACATTAAAAAGCATCTGTAACCAGACTTCCATTAGAGTCGAACAAAGGATGGGTGGGTCTCCCTCCTTTGCTTGGCTTCAGCCCACTGCACGCCACTTATGGAGGGATTCACCCGCATATGAGATTATGTTTCCCCCACTGCTTCCCCTGCTCAGAAACCAGCAATTGGCAAAAATCTGTAATCATTCCTTTCTCAAGCCATTGTAGGCTCTCCAGTCTTCCATACAGGCTATCTGAGAGACCCAGCCAGCCCTGAGTTCACCACCAGTTTTCAAACCTTGTAGTAGTCCAGTGGTACCATCTGGGTCAAGCAAGTAGGCAAAGGGGCACTGAAAATAGTCTGAAAGGGACCCTACACGGTTGCGACTCCTATAGTTGTGAAGGTAGCTGACTTACACCACGGCCCCACCACACCCAGACAGAGAGAGCAGAAGCCACAGACACTGATGCCAAACAGACTGTCTCTGAACTGCGGACCCATTGAAAGTAAGGTTTCATGGGTGAATGTGAAGACAGGGTTATGGTCTAAGAGCCCCACACCCCTCAGGCCTACTGAGCACTGAGAAAGACAGATAAGGGGAAGGCATTAATTAGTTAGTGTGGCTATAGACCAGCAATCCATATTCCATATCTACTTTTACCTGCTGATGCCCGCTTTAAGTGTCTTCTTGTATGGAGGAAAGGAAAGGTGTGGGAATTTATCTTTTGAGACAGGAATACAGAATTTACAATTCTATTCATGTCCTGAGGCTGGGCACCCCCCTAGTTGCCAGAAACAAGGGTCTTTCCACTGTGAACGTTGGGGTTGTAAAACTGAGGCTTCCTGAAAATTCTTTTAAAAGATTCTGGCCTTTGGGAAACAGGAAAAACCCCGGGGAAGCAGATTCTATGTCCCTGGGGATAGAGTTAGTCATTCCCAGATGAAATCAGCCAGGACTGCTGGTTATGCTCAGACGCCCAGCCCCTGTACTACACACGGACAGGAACAAACCAGATGGCCCGCCTGTTAACTGACAAAACTCACTGTGACGGGGGACAGCCCAAACGAATGTCAGAGGACTTATAAAGGGGCTCAAACTTGTCTAATATCCAAAACCTTTAACCTAGGCGCTTCAGTTTATTCGGATGTTTGCTATTCTGCCTAATGGGTTAACTCATTTGGATAACAGCAATACTACTGGGTCTCTGGGAGCACTTGGTGAGTATGTACTCATGACTAAATGCGCCTCTTCTGGTGCTTTCCAAACTAAGCAGACAGGTTGATTGGGACCTAGAGGTATTAAAAGTTTCCATTTCAGAATTATAGCAAGTTAGATTCCCCTGAAGAAATAGTCCAAAAAATTGGAGAAGCTTAAACTTCTCATGAGATAAAGGAAACGGCGTGGTTTGGGGAGAAAGCTGTTGTTTCTGTGCTAATGGATCAGGAGTAATTAGAGAAAGTCTTTCCATGGTTGGGGAAGTAATTGATGCTGGTCTCTGTTCTCCTGGTCCCTCTAACTAATGACTCTGCTATCCCCATCGCCTGAGCCTTAAATGTTCATTCTGATTGGACTAACAGTGAGGCCCTGAATCTCAAACTAAAACAGGATGAGTCCATGATTTGACTCACTCACTAAGACCAGTGGGGAATGTAGCAGGGACCCAGACTTTAGTACCCCACCCCCCCACCCCCCCAGATCTCAGCACAGCTGTCTCCATGCTGGAAGCACCATTCATGCTGTGAAACTCAGCACTTAGACAGAAAGCACCTGCCAAAAAGGAAAACTAAGACTAATTCATCAAAGTCCAGCTCTGGGAAAGCCTCTAAATGTACTGACCTTGCTTTCTGACTTCTCAGGTTCTGCTTCTGGCAAAGTGTTCTTGTTAACCGAAGTATGTCAACCCAGGACATAGATTTTTGTGCTTAAAAGCTCACCCTAAGAAAGGCTCGGTGCTACGCTGGGACTTTCTATTGTCTTAACCCCATGTCCAAGCAGTCTTTCTGGTGGACACCCCACAGCAGAAGGGACTAGACAAAGTCCCCTCCAGGTTCCCAGGTGGCATCTGAAAGAGCTTCCCAGCACAAGACTGGGCCAAAATGCACTCCCAGGATTAGCTAATTAGTAGGCCTAATGCTTCACAGATGCACTGTTAAGCTTTCTCCAGACTTAAGTCTCTCACCGCAGGCTCCCTGGGAAAGCTGGTGTGAGAGACTTGGCCAAATGCTGAAGACTAAACCCTGGTCTTAAGGTAACCTGGCCAGGGGTCAGGGCTAAGACTCTCAGGCCAGGTGTACCAGCCATGCCCCATATCCTCCTCAGAAGAACGGCATGGATCCTTCTAAAGCAGAAATGTTAAGTGATCCTCCCTGAAGAGTCTACCCAGGAGAACTCAGGTTTTGTTTCAATAACACATAGAAAAGTGGGATCAGGAGCTAGAGGGATGGCTCAGTGGTTAGGAGCCCTGACTGCTCTTGCAGAGGTCCTGAGTTCAATTCCCAGCAACCACGTGGTAGCTCACAACCATATGTAATAGGACCTGAGGCCCTCTTCTGGTGTGTCTGAAGACAGCGACAGTGTACCCACATACATGAAATAAATAAATCTTTTTTAAAATAAAAGAAAGAAAGAAAAATGGGATCAGATTTCCCATGAATCCCTGTCTTCTCATCTTACTGGCTCCCCTGCCACTGTGATACCATCCCTCATCCCTTTGGGGAGGAGTGACAGATAGACGTGCATGTAACATACAAAGTAAACAACTTCCTGTCTTCCCAGTTGCCCACACTCTGAATAATTATTGACTTAGGCTTGAATTTCACGTTTGTAAATACCAAGAGCAGCGGAAGCTTGGCGTTTTCTATGGCGTGTATAAAGATACACTCGTACGTGGGGCTGAAAAGATGGCTCTGAGAGCCAAGAGCACTGGCTAGGCTCCTGGAGGATCTGGTTCAATCTTTAGCATGAGCATGGCTGCTCACAATCATTGTATGTGTAACTCCAGGCTGTAGCTCCTCTCCTGGCCTCCGCAGATACCAGACGCGCACGTGATAGGCAGACATGCATGCAGGCAAAACAGGCACACACATAAAATAAAATCAAATGCAAAAATGTATAATAGTCACATAATATGGGCAGGTGTATACATCCACACAACGGTTCAGAAAGGCAGCTTATTATGATCAAACATCACACATGGCATTTGACCCAGAGATTCCATATCTAGAATGCAGAACTTCCAAAGCTCTTCCCTGCTCCCTCAGCTGAACGTCTCTGCCTCTGTGTGTGCGCCAGCATGACCCTCATTGCCTTCTTTGCTCTTATCTTACCTGACCCCTTAGAAGCATCCAGAAAATATGGGCAGGCTCTGCTTTATGCCTGTGACCTCCATGGAGTTCCTCCAGGGCCAGCATCACTCCTTTTTGGCCTATTTTATTGGCCCGTCTTCTGTTCACAATGGTGTTGAGTGTTAAAGGCCTCCGTCCTCCCTAAGCTTCCTCCTCTCCACCTGTGTGCTCTCCCTTAAGTAAGCTTCATTTAAAGGCTAGCACAATAGCAGAGCCGCAGCTCCATTCCCGGCTAGGGGCTGGGGAGATGGCTCAGCGGTTAAGCGAGCTTAACCATGGTTGCTGTTGTTCCTGGCACCAGCATAGCCGCTCACAACCTCATGTGACCTCAGCACACTCCTGGCCTCTGCGGTCACTGAACACATGTGGTGCATGGTGAGACATGTGGGCAAAACACTCACACACATAAAAATTAAATAGATAAATCTTTTCTTAAATTAAGGGAAAAAAATCTGGACTGGTTCCTAATGCCTTACTTGTCTCTGTAGACATCTCAGACTCAGTGCTATGGTTAGGACACGGTTGAATTTGTTCCCTTAGAGGGTTGCGGGAAGGGGGCCCCTTAGTGTGGCAATGTGCTGAGAAGTAGTGGAACTTTTAAGAGATGGGAGTCTCCCCAAACCCCCCAATAAAGAAGCCAGACAGTGGTGGCACACACCCTTAATCCCAGAACCTGAGAGACAGAAGCAAGAGATCTCTGTGAGTTCAAGAGCAGTCTGGTCTACAGAGTGAGTCCCAGGACACCCAGTACAACACAGAGAAACCCTGTCTAAACACACACGCGCGCACACACACACACACACACACACACACAGAGAGGGGGGGGAATCCAAGTGGAAGGTGGTTAGGTTATTAAGAACATCACCTTCAGAAAGGATCAATACAGTCCTCATGGGACCCTGGTTAGTGACCACAAGAATAAGTTGTTATAAAAAAAAAAAAAAAAGAGGAAGTCTGCTCCTTGAATCTCTGTCTTTTTGTCTCTTACCATCTCTTTTATGTACCCTCTGCGTTAGGACACCATCCACCATAAGGCCCTTACCAGAGGCTGAATCAATTGAGCTGGCTGGGCTTAGATACGTGACCTCCAAAACTGTGGGTTAAAAGCCGGGCGTGGTGGCGCACGCCTTTAATCCCAGCACTCGGGAGGCAGAGGCAGGTGGATTTCTGAGTTCGAGGCCAGCCTGGTCTACAGAGTGAGTTCCAGGACAGCCAGGGCTACACAGAGAAACCCTGTCTCAAAAAACCAAAAAAAAAAAAAAAAACAAAAAAACAAAAAAAAAACTGTGGGTTAAATTTGTAGCAGATGTGCGGCTTGGTCTTCAGGTGGGTCCCCTAACAATCGGAGCAGGGGCTCTCTCTGACTCTGCTGCCTGCCATTGGATCCCCTTTCTCTACCTGGACTGTCTACTTGGACCTCAGCGGGAGAGGATACGCCTAGTCCTCCAGGGGCTAGATGTCCCAGGGTGGGGTGGTGCCCAGCGTGGGCTTTCCTTCACTAAGAAGAGGAGGGGGTAATGGGAGGAGGTATTTGTAAGGGAGGGACTGGGGGGAGGGGTTACAATCGGAACATAAAGTGAATTAAAAGAAAGAAATTACAGAAAAAGAAAAGCACACGCAAACAAAACTTGGGTTAAGTAAACATCTTTTCTTTATAGAGCACAGCACCTCAAGTATATTTTTATGGTAACAGAAAACCGATCAAGACATTTAAGACTATGCCGTGGTCCAAACAGAACCTTTAATTTTCAAATTCCAAACTAGCTCACACCCAAGTACATCTCCACGGGGCCACAACGGTCCAGGGTTATGGAGGACTGGTCAGAAGAAGGTTCAAGGAGAGTTCAACCTCAGATCAGGATGGCTGGAGTTGGCTCCCTTCTCCCGCTCCCAACCTGGCACCATAAAGCCAGCTACCCCACCATCCACCCTAGTAAGAATTTATTACCCTGACAGCCATCAGGCTTCACTCCTTGTTAGACCTTTTTAGGTGCCCCTCCCCCATAGCCCTAAGTAGATGGAGCGGTTTTTTTTCCACCACCCTTGTCCTGGCCAATTGTTCACAGCCACACAAACCCTGCCCTAGAGACCCTGGCCACCCCCAAGGGACACAAATGCTCCTTCCTCCTGCCTCCCTCACCCTCAATGAAGCTGAGTCAGGTTCTAGGTGTTCCTGGGTGTATGTGTTCTTTGCCCACACACTCACCACCAACCAAGATCTTGCCTCCACCCACCCAGGACCCGGCTAAGCTTCTCTCCCTCCAGTCCAGCCTGGTGAGGTGTGCTAATGGGCAGATATGGGAAGGTACTTCACCATTGTCTTTAAGCAATAGATAGATAGATAGATAGATAGATAGATAGATAGATAGATAGATAGATAGATAGATGTGAGTACTCTCCCTAATCTTCCTTTCCTAGTATCAGTTGGTATTATCTCCAGAATGGGGTGTAGTTGGCCACCTTCCAACCAACATCGACACTCGCATGGGTCACTCTGAACTGTTCTCGCTCTTGCTCTTGTCAATCCACAACCCATATGGTAGCCTGTGGCCGTCTAAATGGCCAGTGACTATGTTGTCTCACCAAGAGTGAAAGTCAGGCTTCTTAGCCTTCAGACACCAGGGGTTGCATAGCTCTGTAACCCACTGGCCCACACTCTCCGCTCCTGAATTGTTTCATGAAGCCTTGGCTTTGTGTCTACCCATGGTCCTTCATGCTGTGGTTCCGATCTGAAATGTCCCCCACTGGCTGAGGTGTTTGAACATCGGTCTCTAGGTGACCCTGCTTCTTTGGTAGGTTGTAGAACCTTTAAGGGGTGAATCCTTAGCTGAAGAAGTGGTTAGGTGGGCAGGCCTTCAGGGTTTGTAGCCTGGACCCATTTACTGTCAGGTCTCTACTTTCTGACTCCAGATACAATGTGACTAGACGCCTTGGGCTTACACCACCATGCCCTCCTACAGTGAGGAGCTTTATCTCTTCCTAAACGGAAAGCCAAAATAACCCCTTCCTTCCTTATGATGCTTCTGGTTGGGTGTTTAGTCACAGCAATGAGAGACTATGTATGTGGTACTCAAGTTTTACCTTCAGATAAGACCATTCCCCAATACGGAATACCCATAGCACTTACTCTCCCGTTGACTGACTTTGAATATATGCCTGGTTTTCTTTCTTCCCCCAATCAGAAAGTAAATTCCACAAGAACAAGATTCTTGCTCTAGTTTGTTCTCTGCAATACCCTTTAGAACCTAGAACAAACCTGGAACATAAAAGGAACAGAATAAGCCAGGTGGTGGTGGTGGTGGTGCTGGTGCTGGCGGTGGTGGAGGCAGAAGGCAGTGGAGGCTGGGTGGGGGTGGGGAGCGGAGGAGGAGGAGGAGGAGGAGGAGGAGGAGGAGGAGGAGGCGGCAGCGGAGGCGCACACCTTTGATCCCAGCACTCAGAAAGCAGAGGCAGGCAGATTTCGGAGTTTGAGGCCACTCTGGTCTACAGAGTGAGTTCCAGGACAGCCAGGGCTACACAGGGAGACCCTGTCTTGAAAAAACAAACAGATTTTAAAAAGAAGAATAGAATATTAAATGAGCAAGCACTCAAGCAGGTATTGTTTATATAGTATTCTGCAGATGGCATTGTGTGTGCGCGTGTGTGTACACAACAGACACCATCATTTAAAGCAATGAGGCAAGTCTGCATGTGATGATGTGACGATACTGTCTGAGATATGTTCCTGCTCAGTATACAAGTCAGACTCCAAATTGCTCAATGACCCTCCCTGCTACCTGCTCTCCTCGGAAGTCTCTGCCGAGCTGGGATGTAGCTAGTCTGTGTGGCAGGTCAGGTATGGAGGAAACGACATAGGTGTGTGACCGCTAAAGTGAGATTTTACAGCTTCCCTCTTGTTTTTCTGTGTCGCTTGTTTGGGGGGAAGCCTATTTTTATGCTGTGAGATCACTCAAGCAGCCCTGTGGAGAGGTGGAATGGAAGCTCGCTGCCAAGTGCAGCTCTCACCAGCCCTGTGAATGCCACACTGGCACTGTGTCCCAGACTGCCCTGTGAGTGCCACACTAGCACTGTGTCCCAGACTGCCCTGTGAGTGCCACACTGGCACTGTATCCCAGACTGCCCTGTGAGTGCCACACTGGCACTGTGTCCCAGACTGC
>NC_034600.1:26612536-26646421 GCF_900095145.1 Mus pahari
AGACTGCCCTGTGAGTGAGCCACACTGGCACTGTGTCCCAGACTGCCCTGTGAGTGAGCCACACTGGCACTGTGTCCCAGACTGCCCTGTGAGTGCCACACTGGCACTGTGGTCCCAGACTGCCCTGTGAGTGAGCCACAATGGCATTGTGTCACAGGCCTGCAGCTGACATCAGCACCAACCAAGATCGCGGTGGCCACCACACAAGACCCCCAGGTAGACTGGTGAAGATCAACTGCTCTTGAATTCATGACCTCAGAATCTGCATGTTAATAAGTGGTTGGGTAAGCCACCAAACTCTGAGGAAATTTATGTGTAATTATTACTAGTAGGTAATGCAATTCAGATATAAACATGGATACAAAACATACGTTTGACCATGTGTAGAACACTGCAAAGTACTCACAAAGAGAGCTACTGTGCTCTGATGTGGGTGGTTGAGAAAGGTTCTTTATTCTTCTCTATACGTTTTTATACTATCATGTTTTTGTACCACTTGATTTGTCAGTTCTTCCTCCCTCCGTCCCTACCTTCCTTCCTTCCTTCCTTTCTTCCTTCCTTCCTTCCTCCTTCCCTTCTTCGCTCCTTTCCTTTCTTTATTTACATCCCAAACACTGTCCCCTTTGCCTCTGAGAGGGTGCCCCTTCGTACCCCCTACTCTAAGGCATCAAGTCTTGCAGGATTAGGCATATCCTCTCCCACTGAGACCAGACACGGCAGTCCTCTGCTACATATGTACTGGGAGCCTCAGACTAGTCCATGTATGTTCTTTGGTTGGTGGCTCAGTTTCTGGGAGTTCAGCTACTGGCTAGTTTTGTGTCAACTTGACACAGCTGGAATTATCACAGAGAAAGGAGCTTTAGTTGGGGGAAATGCCTCCATGAGATCCAGCTGTAAGGCATTTTCTCAATTAGCGATCAAGGGGGAGAGGCCCCTTGTGGGTGGTGCCATCTCTGGGCTGGTAGTCTTGGGTTCTATAAGACAGCAGGCTGAGCAAGCCAGGGAAAGCAAGCCAGTAAACCACATCCCTCCATGGCTTCTGCATCAGCTCCTGCTTCCTGACCTGCTTGAGTTCCAGTCCTGACTTCTTCAGTGATGAACAGCAATGTGGAAATGTAAGCTGAATAAACCCTTTCCTCCCCAACTGCTTCTTGATCATGATGTTTGTGCAGTGTTGGGGTCTCCCAGCTCCTTGTCACCGCCAAGCCTACCTTGCTGTTACACTAATCACTCTCCTTCAAAACACCAGCCCCCTACAGGCGCTGAGACCCACCAGAGAGTTGCTGTGTCTCCACCGCCTACCGAGAGGACCCCCCCCCCCGATCTCCCAGAATGCAGCACCCCAGATCTCCCAGAATGCAGCATCCTTGGACTGCGGACGCCAACAGATACTCATCCCCGCCTCGATCCTTGGACCCGCCTACGATCGGACCGCTGCCGGCAACTTCAAAGAATAAGGAGGAGGCTGGGAATTTTTCCATGTTACTTAAACAGAGTTCAGTTATTAAACTTCGAGCCTTGATCAGAAAATTTGTCTAGGCTTCATTTTCCTTTCGCATCCTAATTTAGGATATTCCCGCCCTTCAGGACGAACCTAGACCCGAGTGTTTCCGCGGGCGGGAACACTCAGTGCAGGAATAAAAACCCTGACTAAGACACCAGGGTTCCTGTTTAGTTGACACTATTGATCTTCCTGGGGGGGGGGGTGCCATCTCCTTAAGGGTCTTCAATCCTTCCCCTAACTCTTCCACAGGGGTCCTCAACCTCCATCGAATGTGCATCTGTGAGTCTCTGCATCAGCTTCAGTGAGCTGCTGGGTAAGGCCTCTCAATGCACTGCTCTCCTAGGCCCCTGTCTGCAAGCACAACATAGCATCATTAACACTGTGAGGGATTGGCTCCCGCCTATGTGATAGACCAGATCTAAAATGGTCTGGTCACTGGTCTGCCATCCCATTAGTCACTGCTCCATCTTTGTCTCTGCAATTCTTTTACCCAGGATAAATTTTGGGTAAAAAGTTTTATAGGTGGGTTGGTGTCCCCATCCCTCCCCTGGGGTCTGTCTGGCTACTGCAGGTGGTTCCATCAGGTTCCATATCCCCACTGGGCATTTTGGCTAAGGTCATCTCTGTTGACTCCTGGGGACCTCCCTCATCCCAGATCTCTGGGACTTCCTAGAGAATTCCTTCCACCACCACCCTGCACCCCCTACACACACAGCTACATATTTCCATTCATTCTCCTAGTCTCTGGGACTCTCTCCTGTTTGTGCCTGATCCTGGCCCCCTGTTCCCCTCACCCTCCTCTCTCCCACCCAGATTCTTCCTTCCTCCCACGACTATTGTGTTACCCCTTCTAAGTGGTATTCAAGCTTCTTCACTTGGGCCTTCCTTCTTGTTAACCTCTTTGGATCTGTGGGGTATATGATGGGTATTTGATTTGTAATTCTTAAGCTATTGTTAAAAAGTATGTGATAGTTTAAAAAAGAATGGCCTTATAGGCTCCTTTATTTGAATAGTCACCAGGTTGTGGAACTATTTGAAAAGGATTAAGAGGTATGGGTTATTGGGATACATGTAGTCTTATGGGGAAGTGTGCTCTGCTGTGATGATAATGGACTGACCCTCTCAACTGTAAGCCAACCCCAGTTAAATGCTTTTTTTTATAAGAGTTGCTGTGGTTACCACAGCAATTGAACAGTAACGAAGACTGAAGCAGGAGGGCTGCTGTGACTTCAAGACCAACTTGGGCTACGTAGTAACTTTCAGGCCAGTCTGAGCTACAGTGTGAAACCTTATCTCAAAATAAAACAAAATAAAAGTAATCAGTGTGGTGTAATCCCAGCACTTGGGAGGCAGAAGCAGGCAGATCCTTGTGAATTTGAGCCCAGCCAGGCCTATATGGAGAATTCTAGGCAAGTTAGAACCACATGGAGACTGTTTCAAAAGAAAAAAATAATAAAACCAATATCTAAACTGAACAAAATATGCACGCCATGAGAAATTTGTAATTACTCACATGGTATCTCTCACTAGCTGTTTTTTGTTGTGTTTTGTTTTGGGGTTGGTTTTTGTTTGTTTGTTTGTTTGTTATGTTTTGTGGATGCCTGCTTGTCTGAGTATGTACCGTATCTGTCCAGTGCCCATGGTGGTCAGAAGAGAATATTAGATCACCTGCGGTTACAGTTATATGTAGCTGTAAGCCACCTGATATAGGTGCTGGGAGCCTAACCCAGGTCCTCTATAAAAGCAGAGGTATTGTTCTTGCTAACTCTCCAAGCCCCCACCCCCACTTGTCTTTTTTTGTTTTCTTGTTGTTATTGTGAGATAGAGTCTATGTAGCCCAGGCTGGCCCCACACTCATATAGATCCCCCTGCCTCTGCCTCCTAAGTGCTGGGATTATAGATGCATGCCACAACACCCCATTCTTTGTTGTTTTCTTGATTTACCATTATCTAAACCCACCTTTGGTGCAGGATGTTTTAAATGCTTTTGAGTAGCCTAAACTCTAGAAAGCTGAATTTTTCTTTTCAACTATGTGCATGTTTGTCTCTTCATGAGTTTTATGTGCCGTGTGTGTGTGTGTGTGTGTGTGTGTGTGTGTGTGTGTGTGCAAGTGCAAGGGGGGTTTTAGATCTCCAGGAACTGGCCTTGCCAGTGGTTTTGAGTCACCCAGGTTTTGGAAACTTGATCCTCCCTAAAAGCAATAAGCACTCTGCACTCTTAACCCAGGAGCTAGTTCTCTAGCTGTTCTTGGGACCCCTGCACTCACTGGGGACATCAGCCTCAGTGGCAAGGCTGCCGCACAGGTAGAGTCCTGACTTAGTCAGCTGCAGTTCATGTGTGGTGATGCATGAGCCGCTCACACTGCTCACACTGCTCACACTGCTGCTGGCTGGGTGATGATGGTCTGCTCCAGAGGAATCCTGCAGGCTATGACTGTGGTTTTTGTTGAAGATGTCCCACAACTCTGGACAGAGCTACACCCTCTCCCAGAGAGAAAGAGAGAGAGAGAGAGAGAGAGAGAGAGAGAGAGAGAGAGAGAGAGAGAGAGAGCGAGCCCTGGAAATACCAATAGTGAGATTTACCAATAATGAGAGACAAGAGTTCATCCCCAAGCCACAGAAACTTCCACACTCCCTCAATAAGAGTATGTGCACCCTGTGACCCCATTTTATATAGGAATATATAGCAACCACCTCTGTTATTCAAGGCTGGGTAATGTGGAGGGTCTTGATTCCCAACCTCAAGGGAAGTGTTTCCCTTTAAACCCGGGGCTGGACAGCTGTTTTACACACACACACACACACACACACACACACACACACACACGTATGTATACATATATACATACATATGCATACACATACATATATGACTCTAGAACTTCACTTCTAAGAGACAAGTTCTCCAGTAAAACTCCAACAAGTGACTACCCTTGATTCTAAAATATTCTAGTTCTTCCCAGAGCCCCTCAATGCATTAAAGTTTCAGCAATAAAGTTGTAATCAATGAAGTGTGCATACAGATGAGATTATAACCGCAAGGTTTAAGAAATCCTGATAGCCAGGAAATTAATTACAACTTTGAAACTCTTACTATAAGGAAATGCTCAGGAAACTCATTTCAGTGAAGTCAGCTTTGAACTTCGGCCTGCCCAGAAAGACAAGTTTACATTGCTTTCAAATTAAGGGGCCCTCTTAGTAAATATCCCAAAATGCTCATTCTCCGGTTAGACTCAGGTCCTTCAGACAAATCAGGTGATTAAGTATCGACTACAAAAGCCAAGATGACCATGCCCAAGGTGTCTTTGCATGCCCGGGGCATGGTTCCTTCTGTCTCCAACCAAGTGTCTAACTCAAGACCAGAGGCTTCCAAGCTATCCTCAAGGAACTGCCCAGAAGTGGTAGTGAATGATACATGGCTTTAATCCCAGCACTCAGGTGGCAGAGGCAGGGTGACCTTTGTGAGTTTGAGGCTGGCCTGGTCAACAATGAGTTCCAGAACAGCAAAATAAGAAAAAAAAAAAAAAAGTAAAACTTACTAAAAAGCTTTTGTATCTAAAAATATTCTTTTGATTCTTTCTCAAAACACTTATTGTATTTCCCTTTTACTTTTCAACAGTACTAAGGGTCAGCCCACATCCCTGTACTCTACTAGTAACCAACATCCTGGACCATTTTTTACATTTTAATAGATCTCCAAAGACTCTGCAAAAGCGAGGAAAGGAACTGTTACGTTTGTTGGATGTCATTTTTACTTTTACATATATACATGCTGTGTCTGTATGTGCACACGAGTGCTTGGTACCCATTGGAGACAAGAAGAAAGTGTTAGATCCCTGGGAACTGGAGTTTCTTATGAGCTGCCATGTATGTGCTGGGAACTGAATCCAGCTTCTCTGCAATAGGAGCAAAGTTCCCAACCACTAAACCATCTCTCTAGCCTTTGTTTTTGAGAAAGGTTCTCACTATGTAGCCTTAGCTGGGCCTGAAATTTGCTATGTAGACCAGACTGGCCTTATACTCGGCAATCTGCTTGCCTCTGCCTCCTCAGTGCTGGGATTCAAAGTGTGCACCACCACACTTGGCCACCAGTGTTGTTTATGTCATTTATTTATCTTATGTATGAGTTCTATGATGCATGTACACCCGCAGGCCAGAAGAGGGCATTAGACCCCCTTTATAGATGGTGGTGAATCACCATAGGGGTGCTGGGAACTGAACTCAGGACCTCTGGGAGAGCAGCCAGTGCTCTTAACCACTGAACCATAGCTCCAACCCAGCTGTTTAAATTTTTTAAAAAATCATCAGCATATATTATAAAAAATGACTAATAAATGGCAAATACCAGAAAGGCTTTTTACCACTGGACAAGTTTATAGATGGCATGTGGAGGCTCTCTGGGCATTTTTATCTGGTCTTTCTCTTCATTTCTTACTAGTAACACAGATCCAATCTCACAAGACCCTTACCCTTAGGGGATACATTCTAAGATTTCCCAGCAAACAACCATGGGCCTACGGACCCCTGCATATGCATGCTCCCAAGCACACAATACCTGTGATAAAATTCAACTTATAAAACACAGGAAGAGAGTAACAACTTAATACAAAACAATCACAAAGTCCCCAAAAAGAGTCGCATGAATGTGGTCTCCACACTTACAGTCGTGTTTTCTTGTCTCCCTTTTCAGATCTTCTCTCCTTTCAAGAACAGGCTACCTGAATACAGGAGCTGAGACACCCACTCTGATAGCCCACAGCAGATCTGATAACCAAAACACAGCTGGATAGCGGCTAACCGCCTGGACATTCTGGGCAAAGAATCACCACACACCAGTCCCACCTCAGTCCTTACTCAGGACCAATTCCCGTTTAGTATTTTCAGAGCAGTTTGACTTTGGGTAACTGATCTACAGAAGACCAAGCCTTGGGAATGAGGAGACTACTGTTATTATGCTACGTGCAACTTGGGAATACAGAAATGTGCCCAGTAGCTCATCCCCGACGCCTTACGTGAAAGACATGATTATCCTCACAAGCAACGCTCTCAGAGAGCCAAGCGGCAGAGCCAAGCTTCAGCACAGATCAGGTCTGTACTGCTACACAGTGAAGCTTGAGTACAGAGATGTATCAAACCTGACCTGCGAAGTTTCAAAAGCCTGGTGGCAGGAAATGTGGTCAAGCGCTCTGGGAAACAGATACAGGCATTTTTGATAGGGCATTTAGACACTGAAGCAATTTGACAAAGGATTATCAAAATTTAAAATAGGCATCTAGCACACCCCACAACAGATATGCAACTTTTTCTTTTTAAGATTTAGTTGTTTTTATTTAATATGTGTGTGTGTGTTTGTCCTTTGTGTGTGTGTGTGTGTGTGTGTGTGTATGTGAGCCACATACATGCTGAATGCCTCCAGTGGTCAGAGAGGCCATTAAGTGCCCTGGAACCGGCATTAAGGATGGTTTGTGAGCCATCACTACCTTGGTGCTTGGAACTGAACGAAGGTCCCTCTGCAAGAGAAGCAAATGCTCTTAACTAGGGAGCCACCTCTCCAGCCCCTAGACACACAACTTTTCATCTGACCATTCTATTCCAGAAATACAGCCTCCACAAATATTCTCAAAGATCCAGCTGTGATGGTGCATACATTTAATCCCAGCACTCGGGAGGCAGAGGCAAGCAGATCTCTAGGAGTTTAACGGGTCAGCCTGATGTACATAGCAAGTTTCAGGGCAATAGAGTGAAACCAGTCTCAATAAAAGTAAAGTAAATGCCAGTGATGTCTAAACACAGATGTATAAAGCAATAATGCTGAAATAGTCAAAAAGAAAAACAATCACGTGAGTTAGCCTAAATCAAGGTGCTATATTCATTGTATATATCCAGACTATTAAAGGGTCTATAACCTTTAAAAATGGATGTCCAAGTCGTCCAAATACACAGAAAAAACTTTAAACATAACAATGAATGAAAGGTAGATGTGGCAGAACAACAGGAACTACACTTTGTTTATTTGAAAAACTAGTGTGAGAAAAAGTGTAAATTCACAAGGCCAGGTGTAGATTCCTAGTGTTTCCTGAGTGAGAGAAGAGGGGGAGGAGGGAGGGAGGGAGGGAGGGAGGAAAGAAGGAAGGAAGGAAGGAAGGAAGGAAGGAAGGAAGGAAGGAAGGAAGGAAGGAAGGAAGGGGTGGGGTGAGCATCAGATCACTACATCTAGAACAGCAGGATTCCCTCCTCCTCCTCCTTCTCCTCTTCCTCCTCTTCTCCCTCCTTCATACAAACACACAGCCTGAAAGAAGTTGGTTTTTTTTTTTTTAAGTTCATGCATTATTTATTTATAAAGCATTCATACAACAAGGTCATTTTTTAAAGCCACAAATACAGGCAGTATATAAAGTAAGTCGGGAGCCATGTTCCCTGCAATGGCCGTAGCCCCTTGTTTCGGGTCTTTCTCAAACTGATGAGAAGTCATTAATTGCATTATTAGTAACTAGTGAACAAAACTGATAATAAATATTCCAACGATCTGTTTTTATAAAATACTAACTGATACGTGAAAGCAGACAGGGGACTATCTGGTGGGGAGGGAACGGCAGGGTGGGGGGCTGGGGAAGGGCTTGCTCTGCATCACAGGAAGGAATATGATTGAGGGTGAGGGGAACTAACACTACAATAATGCTTTATCATAATGTCTTTAGTTCACATGATGTAGTTAAAAATTAAGTAAAAAACAAAAAACAAAACTAAGCAGTATTTGCAGTTGGCCAAATACTCTTATTACCTACACTGACTTAAGTAAAAAAAAAAAAAAAATTTACATGTTTAAGAGCCTCATCTTCCTTTTCTTGACTAAAAAACAAAATTACAACAAAGTAATAAAGGAACCGACAACTCCCAATAAACCAATAGGCAAATTCATTATAAACTGACCCAAAAAAAGAGGCTCAAAACACTGCTGTTAGATTTTCTTCGCCAACATTACAGTGGTGCCCTGGCAAGCAGAAGCAGTTTCAACTCCATAGTTCTGTGTCTGCAGTCACCACTGAGGTTTGTAGAGCATCCACCCCCCCTCGTGTCTGAGCCCCCCAGGGTGACTGAAGCTAAGAGACCTGCACAGTGATCAAGATCCTCAGGAGTTCCGATGAAATGGTGTGAGAGCTAACTCCAGTCATTTGAATCCTATTGTCCAGCAAGGTCACTGCTAACCGGTTAGGATGCTGGCCAGGAGCCTCATTCACAGACTCCTCTCTCAGGTCTGTAAAGTCAATCACCTGGACTGAAGGGTCCTCACACACAATCACACAAAGTCAATCACAAGGGCCTCAGGTCCTGACAAAGCCGTGACGGACTCCAGATGGAAAAAAGAAGCATTTCAGAGAGTCTTAGCCTTCTTGCCAGGTGTAGTTTTTTTGCAAGTCACTGAACCTCCATCTTCTCTTCACTTCCACAAAACGTGTTCCTCTCAGTTCGTTCAGTTTCTGATACTGATGTCTGTCCATTTTCATCGTAGAGGAAGACTGTTCTCATGCAAAGAAGGAGGCCTCTAGCAATCCTGGAGAGAGCTGCATGCTTGTGACTGGTGCAGAGACTGGCAGCTTGGATAGGAAATGACAGCCCTATGCATGTTGGTGCATCCCTACCACACACTCACATGTACACTCACATGCGAGCCTGCGCATGCATGCACACACACACACACACACACACACACGCACGCACGCACGCACGCACACACACACACACACACACACACACACACACACACACTGAACACTCTCATCATCATCATAATTATAATCATCAAGCAGGCTTGCTAGCCTCAGGTACAGCTCAGTAGGAGGTTTTAACACTGGTTGAGCTTGAAGAGTAGGAGCTGGACTTCCTGGAGAACTTGTTGGAGGTGAGTGAGATTTGCATGCGGTTCACAGTGCGGACACTTCGGCAGAGGAGCGCGTTTCGGGCGTGATCCCTGAAATCTTTGGAGACAAAGTAATAGACAAAGGGGTCTATGCAGCTGTTGAGGGTCGACAGGCAGAGGGCGACAAGGTAGAGGGCATAGACGTGGCTCTGTCTCTGACTTTTGATTAGGAAATAATGCACTACGAGCAGAAGGTTGCTGGGAGTGAAGCAGATGAAGTACATGGCCAGCACGGTGATGATGAGTCGGATAGCCCTCCGCCTTTTCTTCTCTGAGTGTTCATCCATAGCAGAAGAGCTGAGCGTCTTGATCATGAGCACGTAGGCAGACGCGGTAAGGAGGGCTGGGAACAGGAAGACTCCAATGGCCAGGGAGAGGAAGTAATTGAACATGTCCCCCACCAATACCTCCTCAGGCAGCACATCGTGACAGGTGGTGATGTTCAAGGCTGGAATGTAGATGGTCTGCTTCATGACATACAAAGGGATGGTGACCAGAAAAATCAGGAGCCAGATTGCTAGGGAGACGCCAACCGCGAGGTTTGCCTTCTTCCTGGGGTGCCCCATGGGGTTCACGATCACCCAGTACCTCTGCACGCTGAGGCAGGTCATGAAGAGGATGGAGCAATACATGTTGCCATAGAAAAAGCCAATGAGCACCTTGCACAGGGCCTCCCCGTAGACCCAGTTGTTGCCACGTAGGTGGTAGGCGATCTTCAGGGGGAACCAGATGACAGAGAGGAGGTCGGCCAAGGCCAGGTTGGCCATGTAAATCACGGCGGGGTGTTTCTTCTTCGTTCTGAAAAGGAAGATCCAGAGGGCCATGCCATTACTGGGCAAACCAATCACAAACACAATAATGTAGACGGCTGGAAGAAAGACAGTGGTCAGCTTCCCGGTGAGGATGGACGCAGAGAACTCATCGATGGAAAAACCTGGTTCTACCGGAACCCCTTTCCCAGTGATTGGAGGCGGGGTTTCCAATCTGCCAATGAGACTTCTTCCTTTACTGTTGTAGGGTCCTGTAGAAAGAAAGCAGAGCAGAGTCATTACTGAGATAAATGGTCCAACAGTAGGGCTGCTGTGCTTTAAATGGAACATTTCAGATGAACACAGACAGATGCCATTAGAGTACTGCGGACAATATTCTCTTTGAGTGACCGACCGTCCTACACAGGGTGGTTGGTGATGGTTGAAGTCTTAATTCTTGTGTGTTCTGACAAGTATTTTACCACTGAGCTACATCTTCAGCCCCAGCACTGGTATTTCGTTGATGGTGACAGTTTTGGGTTCCCTACAGTGACTTCTAGGAATCTTAAGACTGACAGGGTTTCATTTTATTTTAAGTAGCTACACTCATTAGTTCTTTTATTCAATCACACAACCACCAACAGTCTTTGATGGGTCAGTTAGTAAAGAGATGGATGACAGGTGATAGATGATAGATAGATAGATGGATGGATAGATAGATAGATAGATAGATAGATAGATAGATAGATAGATAGATAGATATAGATAGATAGATAGATAGACGATAGATAGATAGATGTTAGATAGATAGATCAGTTTAGGATTGTGTGGAGTCGCTAGTGAATAAGGCAGCCTTGTCTTGGCATCAGTTGTCTTGGTTCTCATTCTCTAGTGTAGGACTCTCCTACTCTGGCCTTAAGCCAAGATTCATCCTAGCTGTCACCACACCCTGCCCCAGGGGCCAGCCTAGGAAGATTCCAGAACCAGGAGGCTTTCCCTTGTCTGGCCACAAGAAATACTATAATGAGTGGGCATTCCCCACCTCTCTTCTGGCTTCATAAACATCCTCCCACAGAGCTCAGTTGGCAGGCAAGCCTTTTAGCATCAGGACCAAATGTGTTCTGACTTTCGAGCGTGTAACAGCAAGCTTTAACTCAGGTTGCTTCCTTCATACCATGAACTGAACATTCAAAAACCACAAATAACCCTGGGTGTGGTAGGACATGCCTACAGTCCCAGCTATTTGGAAAGCTGAGGTGAATGGATTGTTTTAGCTTAAGGAATCCGAGACCAGCCTGGGTGACATAGCGAGATTCCATCAAAAGCAAGGCGAAGCAGAACAACCCTAGCAAGCAGTGACTGGCAAGCCCAGTCTTCATCCTGCCCCATCCTGTATTCCCTCACAGACCTGAAAGAGGAAGAAAGGACACTAAAGAATCTAACTTTCATAATGAGTCTGAGGTCTCTACCATTGGGAAACACCTGAACATCGCTCACGTGACGAGGAAGACAGTATACCTCCCTGACTTTCTCTCACGTATTGTGTGCTCAGTTATCTGACCTGCTTCTGGCTCCAGACTCGGGTTCTACAGGATCGTTCGCTTCTGTAGGCTTCACCACGTAGCGCTGACATAGGGGGTGGGAGGAGCATTGGAGGTCACAGAGATCAGCAGTTCCCTTTCCACCTACTGTCCTAATCCGCAGTAGACAAGGGTCTTTGCACCCTAAGGCACAATCTTAAGAACACTATCCAGGTTATCCAGTCAGGCCCTCGGTCCAACGACAATGGTCTTTTAACAAGACAGAGGGAAGTTGGGGACAGAAAAGGAGAAAACAGCAGAGTAAGCAACATGACGGACAACGGGAACAAAGTCTGGTATACTGTGCCAAGGGGCACCAAGATGGCAGCACCCACCCAGATGCTGGAGATGGACAGATTCTCTTTCCCCCACCACTTTCATTCCTGACCTCTCACCGCAGAACCGAGAGAGTAACATCTGTCATTTTATAGCTCTAATCATCACGGTGGCCTTAGGAAAATAAACACATTTGATGTAAACATATGACCATTGTTTCAATTTTTTCTATAACTGTCCAAAAAAGAGCACTTTTTAAAAATTAAAATGGGGGCGGGGAGCTGGAGAGATGGTTCAGCAGTTAAGAGCACTGGCTCTTCCAGAGGTCCTGAGTTCAATTCCCAGCAACAACATGATGGCTCACAGCCATCTATAATGAATTCTCATGCCCTCTTCTGGCATGCAGGTGTCATGCAGATAGAATATTTATTCATAAAATACATAAATCATTTATCAATTTTAAAACAAAGCCAGGTGTAGCGGCATATGCCTTTAATATGGGACTTTGGAGGCAGAGGCAAATAGACCCCTGTGATTTTGAGGCCGGCCTGAGAGAATTATAGAATACCACGCCAGCCAGGGCTATATAGAGCTCCCATCTCTAATTAATTAATTAAAAAATTACAACAAATATTCCTAAGGAGGTGGGGGATGAGGCTCAATTGGTAGAGAGTTTGCCTATTGTGCCCCAGACACTGCAACCCCAGGACTCAGGAAGTAGAGGCAGGATAATTGTAAATCCAAGGGTGTCCACAGCTACATAGTGAGTTTGAGGCCAGCCTGGGATACATGTCTCAAGAAAGATTATTCCTGAATATTACAATGTTCTTCAGATACTGAATTAGGTATGAAGAATGTGTTCTGCACGGTAACCCCGTACTTAGTACATAGATCCATAGTGGAACATTGTTGCACAAAATACCCTTCTACGCAGAATGCATGCTGGTTCCCTGGAGTGTTTTTCAAGCCAGAACCAGGAGTGATTATTATCGAAGCATCTCAAGGAAAGAGTAATGATGCGTTTACAGACTCAACAGCTGCAAGGAAACCTATCTAGGATTAAAGGTGTCTTTATCGCCAGCACAGTGCCACAATTCTTTTAGTGTCCCAGCCCCTGGCCCAGCCCTGACATACCTCAGTTACCAACATCCATGGAAGAACTGAGGGGGGTCCAGAGCCACGGCTCCGCTACTCATTTCTACGGCACACAAGACTGAAACACCGAATGCCAGAGGCCACACACACAGAGAACCACAACAGATTACAGGACCATGGGCACCATCATAAAGATCAGTCCTGACTCAATGTGGGTCTGAAACGACGGTCTGCACTACACGCAAGGCACCTGTATCACATTCACCACAAACCCGACAAGGCAGCTAATGCTATTATGCCTCATTTTATAGATGAAGAAACTAAGGCACAAATCAGTAACTACGTGCACATCCTAAAGTTAAACGGTTGTTATGCGGGAAAATTAGTTCATTACCAGAAGCCATGGTTTTGCTCGCTATCCCCCACTACATCTAACTGGTACTACATGTTAGACCCCACAGAGGTCGGCCCAACCTGCATGGATTCTACACACACATTTCCTCCTTGAGCAAAATATCTAAACTTTTACATTTAACACACTAAAGGTCACTTTCTTCAATTAGCCCCTCCTTCAAAAATTTACATAGTCACCTATATCAATGTCAAAATGTTCTGCTAACCCTTTACAGGGATTTAAAATAAAATGGCTTTGTAAATCCTCCACAGCTGCCCAGAGGAACGGTGAGCAGTGGACCAGTGCTCTGAGGACCCCACTCATCCGCAAAGACATCGAAGCCTGAAACAGCCCCGCTACGTGTATTGGTGGTTAGTTTTCTGTTGCTATGACAAAACATTATGAGCAAGGCAGTTTTCAGAAGGAAAATGTTATTTGGGCCTATAGTTCCCAAGCGCTCAGTGTCATGGCGGGGAGACCGGGCCACAAGCTGCAGGCATGGTGGCAGGAACTAGAAGATGGGAACTGACACCTTCAAACGCAAGTGAGAAGCAGAGGGAAAATCAAAAGTGGTGGAGACACTTAACCTCAAAGCCAGCCCCAGCAACACCACACCTTCCAGACAGGGCCACTCACTGGAGAGCCCTGTATTCAAATATCCGAGCCTACTGGGGGGGGGGGGGGCACTCATTCAAAGCAACCTGAACTTCTGTGGTCCGTGGCTAAGGTTTGAGAGTTCTCGCAAGGAAAATCAATTTGCTTCTGTTCCCAAAGAAAGTTACATAATGCTCTCTAACTACTAAGGTCACACACAATAAGAGATGATTAGACACTCTGAAGAAATCTTGCTGGAACGGACTCTGACCTCATCGTGATCACAGTACATCTGCGCAGATGTAACAAAGAGATAAAAGGTGAGCGGCTAGGGGTGGCAAGATGGCTCAGAGACTAAAGGTGCTTGGTGCCAAGCTGGCATACCTGACTCTGAACCCCAGAACGCATGTGGTTGAGAGAAGCAAGTCCCACAGCACAAGCTTATCTCCCCATGTACACAGTGGTATATTCACACACACACACACACACACACACACACACACACACACACACACACAAGGGTGAGGGAGACTGTAATTTAAAAAGTGATTTATACACAACATACACATTCCTCACAGTTGTGGTGGGAGAAAGCCGCAGCACCGTTAGGATCTCGTGAGCGCCCTCTCTCTCCCAGACTGCAGGCTGCCAGCTCCGCCTGCATCCTCACAAGCCCAGACAGGGTTTCTCTGTGTAGCCCTGGCTGTCCTGGAACTCACTCAGTAGACCAGGCTGGCCTCGAACTCAGAAATCCGCCTGCCTCTGCCTCCCAAGTGCTGGGATTAAAGGCGTGCGCCACCACCCACCACCCGGCAGCCTTAGGTTTCTTGTTGCTAGGATTCAGCACCTAACTAAGGGAGGAAGTGTTTCCTGTGGCTCACAGCAGGGATGCCACACAGGCAGTCACACTTTGTGGGAGAGGGGTGGTAGATGCGGATGCAGGCGCTCAGCTTGCCCTCTCCTTGTATGCAGGCTGGGATTGCAGCCTTCAGAATGGGTGGTCCGGCCACACTCGGAATAGGAATTCCCTCTTCGATTAAAACTGTTCTGGCAGGGCACGATTCCTAGCACAGGGGAAGCAGAGGCAGGTGGATTTCTGAGACTGAGGCCAGCCTGGTCTACAGAGTGAGTTCCAGGACCGCCAGGGCTACACAGAGAAACCCTGTCTCGAAAAAACAAAAAACAAAACAGAACATAAAATAAAAAAAAAAAATTAAAAAAAAAAAACTGTTCTGAAAAATGCTTCTTGGCTGAGGTGCAGGAATTCCTTAAGCCTAGAAATTTGGTAGCAGCCTGCCCCAGCAGAACTAGAACCCATCTCAAAAATAAACAGGCTGAGATATAGCTCAGCTGCTACATGCCTGGAAGGCTTCTACTACCGGAAGCCAGAAGTCTGATCACTAGCACCCTATAAAACTGGGTGTGGTAAGCCCACACTAATCACAGCACTCCATGAGAACTGGAACTTCAGTACCACCACCCTTCACTACATAGATAAACTTGAGTGTGAGTTCAAGGCCATCATGAGCCATATGAGACTCAGAGACTCAAACAAACAAGCAAATGAAGCAACCAAGCATGCTGGGCACGATAGTGGTAGCAAATGTCCATCATTGAAAAAGGAAGGAAAGAAGGAAGGAAGGAAGGAAGGAAGGAAGGAAGGAAGGAAGGAAGGAANGAAGGAAGGAAGGAAGGAAGGAAGGAAGGAAGGAAGGAAGGAAGGAAGGAAGGAAGGAAGGAAGGGAAGGAAATAGGTTGTTGATGCATGCTGCAACATGGGTAAGTCTTAAACAACAAACAAACAAGTAAATCATTAAATAGGAAGGCAGCCACAGCGGCCCATACATTATGTGAATCTATACATACCAAATATCTAGAACAGGCAAGACCATAGGTAGAAAGTTGACTATCGGTGACCAGGGCTGGCTATGGGAAGACTGTCATACAACAAAGGTGGATCCTATGGGTCATCAACATGTGTTCAAATTGACCACTTGGATTGGTCACAATTCTGTAAGTATACCGAAAGGCACTGGACTCTCTTTAAATGGGCTAATTGTGTGTTGTGAAAATTATTTAGCAGCAAGACCCTAATAAAGCTATTAAAAGTAACACAGAAAGACAGGGGGAGGGTAGAGATGAAACACATCTAGCCAAGGGTTACTGATCACTGCCGTTGTGGTGGGTAACAAACCATTAAATAAGAATGCTAAAGAGAAAGAAGGAAGAAGGAACAACATTCTACCTAAAGAAGTATGGCTAGGGTTAAAAGTAACACAACTTTAAAAAAGGAAGAGGAAGAAAGACTAGGAGGCAGGGGAGAAGGCGCCATTCTTAGATCCCCCAAGCCCTGCGCAGATATACCACTCTAAAGGTTGGGGATGCCCCTCAGTGGTAAAGTGTTTGTCCAGCATGGACAAGGCTTGATTTCCAGGCTGCCTCCCCAAACCCCTCACAAAACAGAGTTGGGAATCCCAGCTTTAAACTCAACACTGAAGAGTCTGAGACAGGAGATCATGAGTTCCAGGCAAGTCTGGGTTCTTCAGCAAGATCTTGAATACAAAACAAAAACAGCAAGTAAACGGTAGCAGCCATCCACATTAAACCATTAAGGCCCTCTGTGACCCAGTTCAAAGGTCCTTGAGGCTTGGGCTCTGTCCGTTCTGTATTGCATACCAAACCACTGGCCCTGATGCTAGTTGTAAACCAGGTTTCAAAACCGAGCGGAGACTATGGGTGACTATGAAGTGGGGACACACCGGAGTACCTGGCTCTCAGTACATCTTATTTGCAGGGCTACAATCAACAGTTCCTGCCAAGCATACAAAAACACACACCCACTCGTGTTCAAGGCCACACCCAGCCCCGACGACTGCCAAATAGGAAATAGGCCTGTGTATCAGCCTGTTTCTAAGTTACTATACCCCTAGTCCTAAGATTAGACACTCACCTTCCTACAGGAAATATGCAGCCAACTGTAAACAAGAAACCAACAAAATAAGACGCTGTCACCTGCGTCATAAGACTCTAATGTACATTATTCAAAAAACCTTAAATCTAGGGTCCTCTCAGCAAGCTATAAAAAGTGTGTTTCCTTGAAGCAGAATATCGGGAGAAAAGCAAGCTCTTGTTCTTTCTGTCTTAGGTTTTCGGCCACCCAGAATGCAAGCTGACACAATCTTCTTAAAAGCCGTTTGGCAAATATATCAAAAGTTAAAATGTACTAGTTTGTGACCTGGGATTTACCTGTAGGAATCTGCCTCACACCTGACCCCGTCGTGGAGAACATTCGTTGAATCATTGTTTAACCATGGTACAAAATAATCATCTCCATATCAAAAACTATTTCAGTAATTTATGAGAGCTATAACACCCCTACAAAACATGGACAGAAGTCTGTCTCCTGACAGTATATAGATTTATTGTTGAAATGCAAATAAGTCCTAGGACAGCTGTTGCAGGATGGTCCTTCTGGGGCTTAAGGGACACCAGTTGGCGGTGGGCTTGTTCTCAGTGTTTTGGCCCTTTTTCCAGAGTTCTTTTGCTACCAACTCTTGGGAGCACAGGATGGAGAGGGAAAAAAAAAAAAAAAGGTTTCCGTTGCTATTCATTCTAGGTACACTTTTAGCAAACTCTGTAAACTCTTTTGCGTTTTCTCAAGAGGAACTGTTTTCCTCAACATTTGTCCAGATAGTAAAACCATAAGAAAGTCAAATACAGACTTCGTGAGGCCTGAGGAATCACGGTTAATTAGTAACAGGAGGAAGGCAAAGGGGACCAAGCATCAACCTCAAGTCCCATCTCCACATTCATTAGAGTTCTTATATACTATGAGAAAGATCCTGTGTGCCCGTTCACAAAACACTAATTTAACAAGACGAAGCCAGGCATGCTGGTGCTGGTCTACAACCATAGCTACTCAGGATGAGGAAGTAGAATAGAACCCCGGGCTCAAGGCCAGCCTGAGTTACCTCGTGGACTTGAGGAGAGTTTGGGCAATTTAAGGAGACTTTGTCTCAAAATAAAATATAAAATTAGGGTTGAGATTCTAGCTCAGTGGCAAAGTGATTGGTTAATACACAGAGGCCCTAGGTTTAGTGCCTAATACCTGGGCCACACGTGGTGTGTGTGTGTGTGTGTGTGTGTGTGCGTGCGTGCGCGCGCGCGCGCATGTTAGTGTGTATATGCCATCTTTTTTTTTTAAAGATTTATTTATTTATTATATGTAAATACACTGTAGCTGTCTTCAGACATTCCAGAAGAGGGAGTCAGATCTCTCGTTACAGATGGTTGTGAGCCACCATGTGGTTGCTGGGATTTGAACTCAGGACCTTCGGAAGAGCAATCGGGTGCTCTTACCCGCTGAGCCATCTCACCAGCCCGTATATGCCATCTTTTAAAGCTGTTAAAATTGTGTTACTGACCTTTACATGTTAAATCCCATACTTGTACAAGGCCTTCTAATTTGGAAATGTGTATTTTATGCATTTCTCATGTAGAAAAGCATGGGAAAGATACAAATCAAAATAGTAGTGGTTATTTTAAGTACCAATATTTAGGATGATTCCTTTAAACGTCTCCTTTTCCTGTTTTTTTTTTTTATCTTTCTTCTTTTCAGTGACCACATATTACTGTTATAATTTAAAAGAAGAAAATGTTATCATAATTTAAAAAAAAGAAAATGTGATTGGGAGCCGGAGAGATGGATGGCTCAGCACTGGCTGCTCTCCCAGAGGACCTGGGTTCATTTCCCAGTACCCTCGTGGGCTCACAACTGTCTGTAACTCCAGTTCGAGGGGATCCGACACCCTCACCCAGACGTGAATGCAGGCAGAAACACCAGGGCACATAATTTTTGTAAAATTACATTTTAAAATGTTGTCTAGGCATGGTGGTGCATTCCTGTAATCCCATCATTCAGAACAGACAAAATTGCTGCAAGTCCAAGGCCAGTGTGGTGAACACAGACAATTTCAGGGCAACCAGGGATACACAGTGAGACTATTTCAAAGGAAGAAAAAGAAGACTACAACAAACAAACAAACAAACAAACACCCAAGAAGATCCAGTCCTAAAACTGAAATGGACTGACTGTGTGACTAGGGAAATAGCAACCATCCAGCACTTGCCCAGCCTGTGCAAAGCCCTGGGTTGGACGCCCAGCATGGCAAGAAATCAAGAAACAAATTATGGAGATGGAAGACGGGGAGGGGAGCAGGAGAGGGAGACAGTAGTAGTGCTTGTGACTGAGGGAAACTGACTTAAATGTCACATTCGCCATTCAGTGCCCCTCCCCCCAGCTGGGACCCTTTCCGAGAAGCAATCTTTTGGGGGTGGAGAAAACCAAGCCCAATCTGCTATTTAACAAGCCAAGGAGCACACAGAAAGACCAGACCTAAGCCGCGAAGCAAAGATGGCAAGATGCCCCACGTCCTAACCAAAATTAATTTAATTACAATTGGGGAAAGAAAATTAAAAAAAAAAAACCTCCGTGTATCTAATGTCTGTTACTAGACTAACTCTTTAGGAAAGTTACCGGCAATGGAGCATAATTATGCAGAGAGAAAAACCAAGTTGGGATATTAAGCAGCTCGGGTTAACAAGTAACCTGATTTTTTTTTTTTAATTGTTAGAATCAAGTTCACCATGTACGCTAGGAACCTCTCCCACCCAATCTCCTCACTCTGAAAACAGAGGAAGTCGACTAGGTGAATCATGAAAATAATCGCTTCCAATCACTTTTTTTTTTTAAGTTTGCACACACTTTGCTCCTGAGTTTTTAAATTTCTAACTTTAAATGACAGGCAAACGGAGAGGGATTTGACGCTCTTCTACAACTTAACGACCAAGTAAAAGTGAGAAATAGCCTTTAAGACTCCTGCAAGTTTAGCGGGGAAACGGAAACGCCAGGCCAGGTTTGGCAGTAGCGCTATCACTGGCAGCAAACACCCCCACCCCACCCTACAGCCTACAGAGGTCTCCGTGGCTTCTAGAAGCGTCAGTTCGAGCTCACCTGGAGCTGCACCGCCCAAACCGGCAGCGGGCCAGAGGAGCACCGCCCCGAACCGCTTTCTTGCAGTTCTGTTCCTTAGGCTTGGCAGCCTCATAGCGAGACCTGGGTGACTGCCAGTATGCGCTCCCGGCGGCGGGAAGGTCTCGAAATCTCTAGGCTAGAACGTCCCCTGGTCGAAATGTAAGGGTCGGAAAGGTCCCCTTCTACCACCACGTGACATTCAAACCGCCTGAGTCCCGTGCCCAGCGCATCCACTGCGATGCCAGGTACGGTAGCCCCGAGTGGGTCTTGAGCACTGTGGTTCAACCCCCAAAGAAAGGGTTCAGTGGGTGCGAGTGGGAACTCCCCAGGGTTCGGGCTCCCACTCACTCCACCCAGACGTGAGCCATCAAATTGTTATAATCCGGGGGTCTAGTAAGACCCGGCTGGACGTAGTTCACAGGGTCCACGAAAAGCAATTACTGACTCAGTGTTTGCAAAGGAACGACCGTAGGGAGGGAAGGCTGAGTCCTGCCGGCGCTCCTTCCTTATCTCCCCGAACCACGTCGACGAGTAGAGATTGGAAGTGCCCAGACCAGGATTGTTTCTAGCACGTCCTTGGTGGCACTTTGGTGTCCCGGCTGATTGGCCCTGGTTAGGGACCCCCATCAAAGCTACTGAGAGTGCCTAGGGGGTGTACCCGACTCCCCGGACTCCCCCACCAGCCCAGCGCGTTCCTTCGCCGCTAGAGCTCACCCGGTGCAAGGTTCTCGGTCCGATTGCAGGAGACCGAGGCCGCCAGAAGGGTGATGCCTCCCAGCAGCCACGCCAAGCTGAGACTTCGCATCCCCGGACGTGGGGCGAGCGGGCAATCCGCCACCAATGGTTCGAAACTCTGAGCCCTACTCTGAGCACAGGGTCCCCTTCCCTTAACACGAGATTCACTGAGCCTTCCTGGGGCGGGACCTGTTTCAGTGAAACCGGAGCCCCTGGACGCACCTGCGGGAGGCCACACCCCCACGAGACCACGCCCCCTTCGGACGTCCTACGCAGGCCCCACCCCGGGCCACCTGGCCCAGCACAGCCTGCCCGTAGCTCCGGTGTGCTGGCCAGCGTCCACTTGGCTGCTGGAGTCGCCTGCGGGTGGGGTTGGACCGGTGAGGTGGCTACACTGGAATGCAAATGACAGGAAGGTTGGGACCCAGGGTTTTTAGAGCCTGGGCGATGTCCAAAACTATCTTTAACCTTTAATTACTTCGGAGAACCAGCGAGGTCATCGTCTTGTGAATGTTAGAAAGTCTAAGCTGGGTTGCCTTTGTCTTCAGTAATTGGTGTGGAAGGCTTTGTGGTGTAATGGGCAATGCAGGACCGATATGAAAGGGGGTTTTGTTGGTTGTTGTTTTGTTGATTGTTGTCTTGGTTTGCCTTTTCGAAAGCTTTCTTTCTTCCCTACCCACCTGACTTCAAACTTATGACGATTTTCCAGCCTCGACCTCCTAAGTGCTGGGGTGCCAGGATTGTGCCACCAGTTCTGGGAATAATTCATCTGTTAACAAACCTGGATGTGTGGGAGGCACTAACCGCCAATGGTTCAATACTCTTAGCTTGTCTAATGCCCTCAGCACTGTATGTGCCCGCTCCATCTGTCATCCCATTTTACAGACTAGGAGATAGAACTTAGAATGTTTGCTGCCTCTCGGGTTACACAGTTCTTTGGCACAGTTTGTAAATATCCAAGCTCAAGTCTGTGACTGAAATTTGTCCACAATTTGTTGCTCTATACCTGATTCCACTCAGGTCTCTTCTGCGTCGTGATCCCGTGTTCCAAAGAAATAATATAAGCATGGGTTGGGGGTGTGTAGCTCAGTAGTAGAGCACATGCTTAGCATGTCCAAGAACCAGAGTGAATCTCCACCACAGAGACAGAGGCAGGAGCATAAAGAGTTGGAGGCCAGTTGGGCTACATAGTAAAACCCTATCTTAAAAATAAGTTAAAACTAAGACTAAATCAGATTTTACTGTTGTTCAGGAAAACTGTGGTTTGAATTACAGAGAAGATACTGGAAGAATTCATAAGTGGAAGAGGCTCGGATAGAGCCTGGAAGCAGGTGTCCCCACGGGGAGAGGATTTCAATGTAGGAAGAGCTCGCTACAGTCCTGGACAGCTCTGAGATGATGACGGAGTCAGAAGAAAGACCGGAGTTAGGCATTTCTCTCAGGTTTGAGGATGTCCACCTGGCATATTACAGAGGGGTTCCACTCCAGAGGGAAGGGTCAGATTGACTCATCCTCTGAGGAGCCTTCAGTGAGGCAGTCACTGTTGACAGTTATTAATATCTGTGCAGCCTTGAGCCAAGTGGTCACCGCCATCGTCCCACAAGTGTGTAGAATGCAGTTTCCATCTGATGAAAGGTCTGGGTCACACCTCAATGTGCCTGATGGAGGGTTAGTCTTCTGCCTCTTCATTCTGTCCCCACAGGGGATTACACACAACTAGAAAGCAAAGAGAAACAAATGGTCCTGAATAAGCCATGACAATAGAATGCTTCCTTTCTAGATGGCAGAAATGGACAGGCAATGGGCACACACACACACACACACACACACACACACACGCACGCACACACACTCAGGAGTGGTCAGAGAAAGCAGCCCAGGGGTTGAGACAATTCTCTTTAATGGTACATCTCTGAGGGGTCTCTCGTGGGCGTGTCTCAAAGAAGCTCTTTTGGGAATGTGAATGGAACATAGCTTTTTCCTTTGTGTAGGCCTTGGGTGTGGTCAGGCTTCTCTCCTTCTGTACCTCTATGACCTTGGATAAACTGTTCACTCTATGTTTTGATTTCTCACTTATGGAAATGGGATTAGCATTTCGTCTATTTAAAGACCCTAGGGATAAAACAGGTTCTTATATGAGGAAGCACAAAAATCTTTCCTTTTGGGGGGCTGATGAGATGGCTCAGTGGGTAAGAGCACCCGACTGCTCTTCCAAAGGTCCTGAGTTCAAATCTCAGCAACCACATGGTGGCTCACAACCATCCCTAACGAGGTCTGACGCCCTCTTCTGGAGTGTCTGAAGACAACTACAGTGTACTTACGTATAATTAATAAATAAAAATTAAAAAAAAAAAAACTTTCCTTTCTCTCAGGAGTCCCACCGCCTGTACCACAGCTTTCAGGGTGTGACTTCAGGACCCACCCTTTGGAAAATTGACTTCTAAAAGCAGAGTGTAATCTCACCTAGAGGCTGTTGGAATTCTGAGTTTGAGACCAGCCGGGTCTATGGAGAGCGTTCCAGAACAGCCAGATCTATACAAAGAAATGTTGTTAGCGGGGAGGGAAGAACCCGGAGAGAGTGGGGCCATGAGTTAGTATTTGAATGTGTTCTTTTTACATGTATTTATGTATTTATGTAGTGGGGGGGTGTACCTACATACATGACCCTGCACAGTTCTAAAGTAGCCAGCAGTGACTCAAGGGACCACTGTGCATCAGTGAGGTCCTCTGAGGTGCTTTTTTTATGGTAGGGTCCAAGTTCCTCTCTGGAGGGTTGATTCACTGATCCTGGGGTGGAACACGGAAACTAACCTCTTTCTTCAAGAAAGCCCATGCCCTGGGCAGTCTGTTAACTGTCCTGATGTATGCTGCTGTCGCTGCCCTTCCTGCCATAAAACACCCCTATTTGGACGATGCTGAGTCTATTCAACAGAATCCCCTTCTGAAAAGGGCCAGTTCATTCCTGAAGAGAGACACCAGTTCATCTCTGATGATCCTCCAGTCTCTCCTCCCTCATATGGTGTAATTACCACCATGTTATCTGGCCATGAGAGTGGCTCCTTTCTTGTAGAGGGTTTCTAAGGATTCCCTTTGTTAGATGCCCATGAAGTGCTTCTGAGCACCTCGCCTGGCAGGGAAGAGAGAGCCCCTGTTTGGTGATTGCCTTCAGTGAGAAATCCCTCTCGTCAGAGAACCATGTGTCAGCCTCCAGATGCTTCCAAGCTCCACACTCATGGCATAGGAACTGAATTTGAATCACCAAAATTTCCAAGAAATGGTTCTAGTGAACCATGCTATCTGTTAATAATCTCAAGAAGGTGGTTTATTGGTCTGGGGATGTAGTTCAGGGGTAAAGAGCTTGCCTAGCATACTGAAGGCTCTGGATTTCATCCCCAGGACCACCACAGTAATTAGTTAATGTGATTGGAGGGGGGAAAGGGAGTTTTGAGACAGGGTTTCTCTATGTAATGTTAGCTGTCCTGAAACTTGCTCTAGAGACCAGGCTGACCTTGAACTCACAGAGATCCGCCTGCCACTGTCTCCCGAGCAGTCAAAATGAACAAATGAAGTATACTCACAGACAACAGTTTGCAGGCGTTTTTCTCAAATCTTGCGGCTTTTTTTTTTTTTTATCTGATGATTCATTTCCCAGAACAGCCTTGAAGTATCTATTGTATGAATCTGTGAAACACTCAGGAATAGCTAATACCTAAGTGCCTGGGTGCCAGAGGCAGGGGACTTCCTGTGCTCTTCCCACTCACTATAATTTGAAGAGGACATTATTTAGACTGTGGGAGAAAAGGCAGGAAAAGAAACAGAATTCTGCATTGTTCGTTTATTTTGTCAAAAACAAGTGACTCTTCCTGGAACAGTGAAGTCCTTGGCCAGCTATAGCTGGAGGAAAAGCTGCTCGGTTCACTCACCCACCCATTGAGCAAACACTCTTGACAAGGCTAGCAATGAACTTCTTTTACGTGATAAATCCTTCAGTCACTTTTCAGGCACCTAATACCCAACTGTAGAAATGATACAGTTGACCTCCCCAGGCCCTGTCTGCCCTTGAGTCTCCTCATTGGCAGTTGGTCCTCTGCTGGTGGGACCACACTGCTGGCCTCTCAACAGTGGAATGACCCTGGGGTAATCTTTTGAGTTTCTTTCCAAAATGTGTATTCGTTCATTGGTTGATTGATCCACTCCTGTGGTTTGAAGTACTGTCTATATATTAGCAACTCCACATCTTTTTCTACCCTAGAGTTCTCCAGGACAGACATAACATATTCACCTAGAGACTGCGGAGGTGGCTGCTCTTCCACAGATCCTGAGTTCAATTTCCAGCAACCACATGGTGGCTCACGATCATCTATGAAAGGAGCTGATGCCCTCTTCTGGCATGCAGGTGTACATGCAGACAGAGCACACATACATTTAAAAAATTAAAATAAAATATTCACCTAGCATTTTCCTTTGGGTATGCCTACAGGCCTATCACGTGTAAGTCTCACACTAGAGTACTGATGTATTCGCCTAGTACCTCACCTTTCTTTGTACACTCTCCTCATCACTTCAGGTGACACCTCTTTCCCTCCAGTTCTTCAGATTAAGGAAAAAACGTTTTGCTTTGTTCCCGACTACTTATGTTCCATATCTGATCTGTCAGCAATTCCACTTGATGTCGTATCCCAAATCCCACCCTGGTCCTAGTGCTGGCTACCTTCTGCATATATTATTACAATGGCCTCAATAGCCCATGAATGGACTCTGTCCTTTCATCCATCACCTTCCACTACGCCCCCACCCGACTTCCCACTGCATAGCAGTTAGAGTAAACCTGTCAAAATGGCCACTGAAACAGCCCACTTCCTTATAGAACGAAAGTGTCCCACTTTCCTTTGTAAAACACAAAATTTTCACAGGTATACTCCTATCTATCCCGTCCCTGATTTGCACACACACAGTCTCTGGCTTGGTCTTCTATTATTTCTTTGCTCACCCATTTCCAGGTCTGGTACGCCTCCTGCCATTCCTCAATACTTGCTACAGTACTCTGTACAGTACAGTACAGTACCCTGCTTAAGCACCTTTCCTTCAGACACTCTCGGGCATCCCCCTGGGGGTTGGCTTTCTTAGACTTACAGATCATCTGAGCTGGATGGGGTACTCAGAAGCTGAAGGCCCCCTTCCTCACTTCACATCTCTCAGATTGTACACAGTGGGGCTGAGAGGTCTGGATGACAGCCACAGACAAAACCGATGACATCAACACCCAAAGGAATCGTCTCCCTAGTTGGCCACTAATGCCTAAAATGGACTCCTATGAGAATTCGAGACAGGGGCTAGCCAGGAACCCTTAGCTATATAATCTCCTAGGATAGATTTTAGGCATTAGTGCCCAAGTATTGTCTAGATTATGATCTATGGAGTTTATTATTTTAAAAAAAATTATGCCGGCAGTGGTGGCGCACGCCTTTAATCCCAGCACTTGGGAGGCAGAGGCAGGTGGATTTCTTGAGTTCGAGGCCAGCCTGGTCTACAGAATGAGTTCCTGGACAGCCAAGGCTACACAGAGAAACCCTGTCTCGGAAAACAAACAAACAACAAACAAAACAAAATTATATTTATTTTATTTAATGTGTATACATGTTTTTCCTGCATGTATGTATATGGGCCACATGCTTATCTAGTACCCACAGAGGTCAGAAGAGGACATAGAATCCCCTGGAACTGGAGTTACAGACATTTCGAGCCACCTCTCAGGTCCTCTGTGAGAGCAACAAGTGCACTTAACTGCTGAGCCATCTCTCCAGCCCTAGCTTTCTTAGATTATTTTTTTTCTGCCACTCAATATATATATATATATATATATATATATATATATATATATATATATATATATATATATATAACATGTGTGGTGCTAAATGCACCATGGTAGCCATTGAGAGGTCAAAGTCAAACGTTGGGGAGTTGGTTCTTTCCTTCTACCATGTGGGTCCCAGAGATAGAACTTAGGTGGTCAGTCTTGGAAGCACGTGCCTTCACCTGCTGAGCCATCTCACCAATCCTCTTAGAAATATTTTTAAAGGAGACAGCTTAGGGAGAGTTTCAAGCTTGGGCCGGGACTTTTGACAGGAGATGGCGTGGTAACAGAGTCAGGCATGACACCATGGGAGATGCGGCTGCAATGGAAAGCCCAGCCTCCTGGAAAACGAGCATGCCGAGCAGAACAGAACTGGAACTGACCTCATGTAGCCAGCTGGCAACATCTGGACCAGTGATTGTTTATTGAAATAAGGGCGTGGCGTGTTGAGCAGAGAGCAGTCATGACTGACACCACCTGATGACCCCGGAAAGTCGGCAGTGGAGGATCTGCTGAGCTCAGCTGTTCATTTAGGCAGTCCTCATATGTGCATGCGCATGCGCATGGCTGGGGGAGGGGGGCGGAGAAGGGGTGACAGTTGGTCTTCCTTACTAACTTGACCATACTGAGAGGTGTCTAGGATTGATGATGTGTTGTGGAGTGGTTTGTTTCTACAGAGTACAGTGACTGGGAGAGATGTAGGCAGAAACTTCCATGCAGCTGCCCAGATAAACAAGCTTGATAAAGAGCAGGAGCAGGGCACCGCCCTGCCTTCTGTGCTTCCTCTTTTCTTCCTCTTTTTCTTCCACTGACCTCTGACTCCAGCTTCTTCAGTCTTTCACCAGGAACTCGATGCCAGTGACCCTCCCGCCCGACCTCCAGTGTCAGACTGGAATTGTTGAGGCCACGGCTAGGTTCTCTGACTGTTCAGCCTCCCATTTCAGCCCACCCCTTTTCTGCACACCCTTCTGTGAGCATTCAGCAGGCAGTGAGGGCAGAGCCTGGCTCACGGCGGGAAGGTTCTAGAAGTGCTAAGTCAGGTTCACATGGCATAACTCAGGGGAGACACCACCTGCTTCACTTCAAAAAAACCCCGTTGTTTCTTATAAAGTCATTCATAACAGCCTCTTAGTAAGTGGGGAGGAAAAGGGTTTTCTTTTTATATTAGAATATTTACTTAGCGTGCCATTCCCCTGTTTACAGCCCTGGCAGTAACCAGAGATACGCCCCCTACGACAGTGGTTCTTGGCTAGCCCCTTTCTTGAATTCTCATAGATAGGAGAAATGTTGCCGTCTCTTGTATGTGTGGTCTTTAAGAAACAGTGGATTCGCCCGGCGTGGTGGCGCATGCCTTTAATCCCAGCACTAGGGAGGCAGAGGCAGGCGGATTTCTGAGTTCGAGGGCAGCCTGGTCTACAGAGTGAGTTCCAGGACAGCCAGGGCTACACAGAGAAACCCTGTCTCGAAAAACAAAAAACAACAACAAAAAAGAAACAGTGGATTCACCTGTAAGACTATAAACAGTGGTTAGGAGTGTTTCTCTCATACGGTCAACAGCATTTTGTTTTGTTTCTTAGCCAGAGTGACCTAGAGCTTGACACACAGCTAAGTGATTGTCCTGAATCCTTTGGAGCACTGGCATTACAGGCATGAAGCCCACTGGTTGGAAATCTTTTCTAAAGAGATAAACTAAGATCATAATGTGTTAGTGTTTGCAGTCGGGACATATGAATCCATAGTTAACTTCCTGTGGTGCATGGTTTGGAGCTAGAGTGGAGACAGCCATCCTTCAGCCCTACAGCTTATCAGTCACACCACAGGGAGCAGATCCTGAAAACTGTTGGCTCAACAGCCCCCCTCCCACCCTGTCATCCCTCGTCTCTGTCTTTCTCTGTCACTGATGCAGTGACATGAACACCATGCTCCCTAACATGCTCAGGAGTAGTGATAATGGCTCAAACTTCTTTGGAAACCATGGGAGCACACTACCATAATGCAGGACACTGGCATTATTGCTTTTACTAGCCATAGCAAAAGGTCATACTAAAGCTAACCTTAAGGACCTAGGCATGGTGGGACATGCCTGTAACCTGGGAGGCAGAGGCAGGATCACTGTAAGTTCCGTGTCAACCAGATCTCCAACATGTGATCCTGTTTCAAATAAAAAAAGGTGGGTGGGGGGCTAGGGATGTAGCTCAGTTGATGCTGTGCTTGGTGTGTTTTTTAAAAAGATGAAGAGATAGGGAATATGTTCTATGGAGGGGTGGTGAGGTATGGAGGAAGAGGGTGTCTCAGCGGGCCAAGGCATCCCCTGAGGGACCAGCCACACGAAGGTATCATATAGAATCGTTTATTCAGGGCATGGGGAGGGGAGTTAAGAGGGTAGTGGAGGCAGAGAGAGAGAGAGAGAGAGAGAGAGAGAGAGAGAGAGAGAGAGAGAGAGATGTAGAGGCTGGCCATGAGCACAGAGAGAGAGGGGGAAGGGAGTGAGAGGGGAAGGGTGAGGGGACAGAGAACAAGAAGGGAAGAGAACAAGAGAGAGAGAGAGGAGGGGGCAAACAGCCCCTTTCATCGTGGGCCAAGCCTACCTGGCTGTTGCCAGGTAACCGTGGGGAGGAGCCTACCTGGCTGCTGTCTGGTAACTGTGGGGTAGAGCTTAGACAGAAGGCTAACATTCCCCCAGTGTTGGTTTAATTAAAAAAGAAACAATTAGAGAGAGGTGATGGCGAAGCAGGGATAGGGTCATTGTAACATTTAATGTATTTGAGTACACTGTCACTGCCCTCAGACACACCAGAAAGGGGCGTCCAATCCCATTACAGATGGTTGTAAGCCACCATGTGGTTGCTGGGAATTGAACTCGGGACCTTTGGAAGAGCAATCAGTGCTCTTAACCACTGAGCCATCTCTGCAGCACTGAAAATGTTTTTCTCTTAAGCTATACATTTGAAACCCAGAGGAACCCCACCCTTTGGAGTCGGTAGTAAGTAGGAACTAACAGTGCTTACCTAGCATGCCTAAGCCCGGAGTTTAATCCTCAGCACCACATACACTGGGCGGGGCTGGCACACCCACCCAGTGCAGTAATTGTAACACTTGAGAAACCCTGTCTCTTGAAAAACCAAATACATACATACATACATACATACATACATACATACATACATACATACATAAAAATAAAATGGTAACACTTGGAAGGTAGAGGCAGGAGAAGTGGAACTTTGAGGTCATCTGCTCCAAGGCAACCTAGAGGCCAGCCTGGGCTATGTGAGGCCCTGTCAGAAAGAACGAAAGAAAGAAACAAGGAAAAAGAACTGAAATATTATGCTGGTTTTAAATAAAGCCCCCTGTAATTCCTAATCAGCCTCTGCCACCCCTCAAGGAGACACCATCATCTTTAAGATCTGATAAAGGGCTGGAGAGATGGCTCAGTGACTAAGAGCACTGCCTACTCATGTTCTTTCTTTCTTTCAGTAGGGTCTTATATAGCCCAGGCTGGCCTCTAACTTGTAATGTAGCTAAGGACAACCTTGACTTCCAATCCTCATGCCTTCACTTCCCAAGAGTTAGAATTACAAACATACCCCCATCACACCTGGATTACATGGTGCTGGGGATTAAAATTAATGCTTTGGGCAGGTTAGAGCAATACACACACACACACACACACACACACACACACACACACACATACCACATACAGGCACATTGTAAGACTCTGGTGAGCTTTAGCTTACTGGGGACTCCCTGAGTGAAGCACACAGAGGCAGAATTGATGAAAAAGCAAGAGGAATTTATTGTTCCAGTGCACTGGAGTCATCCCAGACCCAAAGGAGAGACGGCGACCCTCCAGTGGCTCATTCAATGAGTTTTTATATGGTTTCCAGGGACAGAATAGAGCATCAGCAACTAGGCACAATGTGATTGGCAGAACAGTGCGCCCTTTAAACTGATTGGTCTTTAGGGAATGAGGTAGTAGGGGCTTACTCAGCCTCTCCCTTCTGGCCTTTGTGCTCTCTGACCTGTCTCTCCCAGGAAGGGGGTGGGGGTTGGTCCAGTGGAATTTTCTAACAGCTGAGCTGACCTCTTCATTCCCCCCTTTTCTTTGTGCGAGCTTCAATCCTGAAGCTATTGCTGGTTTTCTGAGAGCTCATACTCCTGGTCTTCTGTATCTAGTTCTTTGTTTCTTCTGCTTTAAGATCATTAGCTGTACTGTACCTATGTGCTCCTTAACAAAAGCAACCAAGTGGTTCAAAATGTAGGGGCCGGCCAAAAGTCAACAATAGCAGAAGAGCAATTAGGGGAACTATCATGGTGGATATGAGGGTGGTTAATCAAGAGGAGGAGTTAAACCAAGACTTGAACCATCCTTGACTCGGTTCTCTTTCTCTTTCACTTGGCTAACCCTTCTCTCACCTTGGCCATGGAATCTTTAACAACCCCAGAATGGTCTCCAGTATGTGTTTCTCAATGTTTCACGCCCCCAGGTAGCATAGAAGAAATGGTTGGCCCCCTAACACTGATGAGCCTGCTGCTGGCTTCTCTCATCTTGGGGGGATGAACCTAAGTCCCACCCTCCAAGGCCACTTCTGGGACATGGTTTAGATTTACAAGTTCCTTGTCCCCCACATTCAGGCAATCCCTCCCCCTGTGTCACCAGGGCAGCAACACCCCAGAGATCAAAGTCAGGGTCCAGCCACCAGATACAACGTGGGTAGTGGACCAAGCCACATCCCCAGTGGCTGAGAGCGCCTGCCAAGTCACCCTGGTAGGGTTGTGGGGCTGCCGAGGCTCAGTGCTGAAAGATACACCATAGCCGTCTTGTAGTTTCTCTGGCCTTGCCAAAGGGGGTTTCTTGGGTGTCTGGCTGCTATCTAGTTGGCGTCAGGCACAGGTGCTGATCTGTTGTGAACCCAGACAGTTACTCCATCCACTTTAAGGGAGGTCGGGGTGGTCGACAACACCAGGAATGGCCCTCTCCACTTTGCTTCTAAGTGTTCAACACAATGTGGAATTTCTGGGCTACCTGCATCATACAGGGCACTAAGTTTAGGCCACGATTCCAAATGGCTGATCTGGAAAGCTTGCAATGGTGCCATAAGATCCTTGTCAGCCTGGAAAGTCACCCTGGGGGGATCAAGAGCTGGGGATCAAGGGAGTGGGTGTCCCATGCAGGGTCTCAAAAGGGGTCAGGTTAAGATGGTAGCAGGTGTTTGGGGCCAAAGGGAGGGGCACCAACCAGTTCAAGCCATTCTCCAAGGTCAATTTAGTCAAGAGCTCTTGTAGGGGTTGTGTTTATTTTCTCTACCTGCCCTGAGCTCTGGGGACAGTATGCACAATTGGGCTTCCAATTAGTCCCCAATATCTCTTCCAATCCCTGACTTACCTTATGAGACAAAAGCAGGACCATTGTCCAATCCAATTACCTTGCCACTCCAAACCTCTAGAGATTTTTCTTCTCTGTTTTTCTGTAATAGTGGACCTTCTCAGCAACCTGCACCAAATCTCTCGACGGCTTATCCTGTCTTTCTAGGCTCTGAATATTTTTCCTGATATCTCTACTAGCCTGGTCTGTAAAAGCCACTGTCACAGTAGCTGCTAGGGTCATAGGGTGCACATTGGCGGGATGCCTCCATGAGCTGCTCTAGAAAGGCCGCAGGCGATTCATCTGGTCTCTGCTTAACCTCACGTACCTTGGGCAAATGTGTGGGTCTTCATGCAGCCCCCTTGAGACCTGCCAGTGGTATCTGGGGGTGGACCTTTAGGTTCCCCTTACCTTTTGCCTTATTAAAGTCCCAGTCAGGTCTATTCGGGGAAAGTCCGCTGTCCATGACAGCCTGATCAATCGATGATGCCCCCGTGTCTGAGGGGGTATTCTTTCTGGCTTCTAGCTTCCTTCATTACAAATAAAACAGTCCCAAAGAAATTAACCAGCCCTTTGGAAAAAGGGGGTGGGGGTTGGGCCTCCCAGCTGTACAAGTCGGCCAAAGAGAAGGCCAATATTGCATAGCCTGATTGCCCTTTTTCAGAGGCCCATGTGCCCTTAATGGGAGAGCCACCATGGTATCAGGGAAGGTGGCTCCCAGGTCTCCTCCCACTCCTCCCTCCAGTAAAGGGGTGGGGGGTGTGCAATGGCCCCGTATCATATGGGCTGAGGATCCCAGAATTGGTACTGGTGCTGGCAGGGCCTTGGTTGCAAGGGTAGGGAGATTTGGAGGAGGAGGGTCTTGGAGTAACAGGTCCGCTGTTGAAGGGTCTTGGAGGATCAAAAGTTCCCCAGGTCCGGACCCCTCCTCCCATGCTTCCTTCTTCCTGATGGCCAGAACCTGTGAGGCTATATATATTCTTGGGAAAGAATAGCTAACTTGTCTTTCAGTCTGTCCAATGTCCAAAAAATGTCATCAGCTTAAGTCAAAGAACATAGAACGAAATACCAACAAACAGAGGGAAAAAAAAAAATCACTACACAGCTCAACCCTGCCACTGGCAGGCGTCCAGGTCCAAGAACACAGAGAAAGACAATCAACACACAGTTCGCCCCTTCCATGGGCCCAGTTACAGACACAAGGTGCTCTTGCCCATACAGCAGGAACCAGATAACAGAGTTGCTCAGCCACGCCAAAGCAAACTAGGTGCCCCTGCCTATATGGCAGGAGTCAGATAAACCAGGTTATAGCAAGGCTCAGCTCCTGCCATTTCCAGAAGGGGCAGAGCCTTCCCGAGCCCCCCAACGCTTGCGAGCAAAAGTTCAAACAGACTTACAGACTCAGATTTTAACGAACAGCAAGACAAACAGTAAAGGCTCAAGACCTCCAATTCACTGCTCCAGTGTGTTCCCACAAGGAGTCGGATTCCTGGCCAGTGCACCAAATGTAAGACTCTGGAGAACCTTAGTTTAATGGGGACCCCCCTGAGTGAACCACAGGGAGCCAGAGTAGATGCAAAAAGCAAGAGGAATTTATTGTTCCAGACCCAAAGGAGAGGCGGAGACCCCTGGCGGACTGATCAGCAAGGTTTTTTTGTTTTTGGTTTTTGTTTTTGTTTTTCGAGACAGGGTTTCTCTGTGTAGCCCTGGCTGTCCTTGTTAGCACCAGGATACTGCAAGCCCCGCCTAGCCATGTGACCCTTGACCTGTGTTGCCAGGAC
>NC_034600.1:26646548-26650443 GCF_900095145.1 Mus pahari
TCCCTCTCCCTCTCTCCCTCTCTCCCTCTCTCCCTCCCTCCCTCTCCTCTTCTCTGCTTCTCTGCCCCCCCCATCCCCGCATAATAAACCTCTCCCACGTGGATCACCTTGGCCTGGTCTGCTGCTTGGTTTATCTGCCCAAAATATAAAAGTCCTGGAACTCACTCTGTAGACCAGGCTAGCCTCAAACTCAGAAATCCTCCTTGCCTCTGCTCCACCACTGCCCACCACAGAGAGTTTTTATACTGTTTCCAGGGACAGAATAGAGCATCAGCAACTAGACACAATATGATTGGTGGAACAGTGCACCCTTTAAACTGGTCTTTAGGGAATGAGGTAGTAGGGGCTTACTCAGCCTCTCTCTTCTGGCCTTTGTGCTCTCTGACCTGTCTCTTCCAGGAAGGGGGTGGGGGTAGGTGAGTGGTCCGGAGAAATTTTCTAATGGCTGAGCTGACCTCTTCAACATCACACACACAGACACATACACACACACACTCACACACACACACACACAAACATGCACACACTAGCCCTCAGCATGAGATCTGAGATAGTCTCTTTTTGACCCACCTCCCCTGCTTCTTGGAATCGGAAATGCTGCCTCCCTCCACCCTCCAGAAAGGACTATGTGACAAGGAGCCAGGACCTGGACACAAGGTTCCACAGTTCTGGGCTGAATCTTTCTTCTGTCACTTACTGGTCTTATGGTTATGAAGGGTGATTTTGCCACTAGTTTGACACCTCTAAGATGAGGCGGTACCACCCATCCGTTGTGAGGGTTCTGAGGATCCATGGGTATTCCCACTGGGACTAAGAGGTGGGAGCAACTGGGGTTTAACTGGAATCCCTGCTGTGACTACAGAGAGAGACCTGGCAATATCCCAAGGAGTGTCTGGATTTGTGTGAAAGTCAACGCACCAGGTGGCAGAGTGACTTCAGTGAGACCTCCGGAGCTCTATGAAGACAGCCTTCGAAGACACAGAGGAACGGGAGTCTGGGAAACTCCGGGAAGAAGTGGGGAAGGGCCAGCTGCTTCCATGTATCGAAAACCAGTTTGGTCCTGTTTTGCTTTTGTGCACTGCTCTTCAACATTTGAAGGAAGAGTACTGTAAGTGAGCTGGGAGACTCTGGAGCCCTGCTGTGCATTCAAGGGGAAAGGGAGGGGCTGCGGAGGGCAGGGCGTGAAAGGGCTTTGACGTTAGCCTGGTTTTTTAGGGTTTAGATCCGCTAGCAATCCTGGACCTTTCCTCTCTGGCTGAATCCAAAAGTTGTCATATTTACAAAGCCCAAAGGCCCGGGCTTGTCCAACTCAGAAAATGTAACAATTTTGGAATTAAAAAGAATGGCTACAATAAGCAAAGGCAACACCTTACCTCTTAGGAAATGAAGGGTGCATTGGCTTCTTGTTAGAAATAACAGGATTCAGAAGTGATTGAAAAATAGATGCCATATCTTAATAAGCATTCCCTGTGTGCAACACAAAATGTTTGTGTTAACAGAAGATAGCATGCTTTGTTCTCTTTCTTCCTTTTTTTTTCACATTAAGAAAAGCTGTGGATTTTTATTTCACTAGGTGGACAATTATAGTTATTATTTTCCTCTATGAACCCCCTAAGAGCAAATAGCTATGTTCCGTGTTCAGGTTTGAGTTCTGGAAAAATAGCCATGCACTGGCTAAGATCCTACCTGTCTTACCCAGCTCCTCTGAGCAAAGTATCTGGAACTCTCAGCACTAACGTCCGGTTACTTCTGTTCCAGCCCAGTGCCTCCTAAGTGAACAGGGCCTTAGTGAGGTGTACATGATTCCCACCCCCACCCCCCAGGTGTGAGGAATGTGTTAGTGTCTAACGCTGGGACGGGTAGCTTTGAAGGTCATTTAGGAAGCCTCTTTGTTCTCCCAGGACACCTCCTGCTTTGCTGTGGGAGCCAAGGTCTGAACTGTAAATGGGTTCGGCCAAGTGGAAAGCAGCTGGCGGCATCTGCTGTTACAGTGAGGGTGTCAATAGCTCAGGGCGCTTAGAGAAGCCTATGGAAAAGGCCAGAGTGTGCCAGAGAGGCAAGAGCAGAATTCCATCCATGGGGCATCATTTCCAAACTCTCTCACCTTCTCTCCTCCACCTCGACTTATTTCTTGCATCTCTCCTGGGAGCAATCTCCTGCTACTTTGAGTTTAGCTGGGGGAGGGGTGGGCGCACACAGCTGCAGAGCCTAAGAAAATTAGCATACACCCTCCAAGGGGTCAGCACTGGAAGCCAGAACAGTGCGTGAGGTCCGGAGGAGCCTGGGAAGCCGACGTGGGGAGCTTGGGATGAGATCAGAACTCTACAGGATTGAAGTGCTGACTCAATGCCTGGCGGGCTCTCCAAATAATCTTTAAAGCTGCTGCTGGCCGGGCAGGTGCTAAAGTCCCTCCTACCTCGATGAGTCACAGGCCTCCAAAACCAGTTTTATTTTAGGGCAGCTGAGATTCGGCAGAATAACAAAGGAAGGGGAGCTAAGCTCGTTAGCCACTGGAGTTACTGAGGAAAATGGTTTGCACTTAACTGATACCTTAGTGTCTAACACTAGGACAGGTAGCTTTGGAGATCCTTTAGGAAGTTCTCCCAGGACACCTCCTGCTTTGCTCTGGGAGCCAAAGTCTGAACTGTCCTTTTGGGCTCTCTGTCCTTGGGACAATTAGCTTATCTGTACCTCCCAGATTCCTCCTTCATCAGTCAGATAAAGATCGTCACCATAGCGACAGAATCTTAGGGTCTTGATAGGGTTTGTTTTCTCTGCCAATTAAGGATCTAAAAGGCGGGGGGGGGGGAGCCCCATAAAAGCCCCAGAGATCTCAAACACCTCAGAAAGAATCAGCAGCTAAAGAAAGGTGCTTATTCCAGTAAGGAAACAAACACAACCCACCATCGGGCACAGAGGAGAGTGGGGACTCGAAAGCCCGTATATTCCAGTTTCTTCTCAAGGGCTTCGGAGGGAGGAGGGAGAAGCTCGCTGAAGAGTTTTCCTCCCCTAACTCAGATCTGGTCAGTTTGAAGAAAGATCGGATGGTTGATGGGCCCACAACGGTTGTTAGCACGTTGGGATCTGGCCTTGAATTTGGCTAGCCTACAAGGCCTTTGTTTTAAGCTACCAGGCTTTTGTCTCAGCTCAGAGGGTGAGGAAGAAGACAGCCATCTTGGAAGTTCAACGCCTTTATTACTTACCCCATGGAGGCACTTCTGGTGATGTGTTAGAACAGTGGCTCGTGTCTAAACACAGCGCACCAGGCCAAAGCAGTTCCACCTGTAAGAGGTTTATTAGGAGAGAAAGAGACAAGGTGGCCTCGGAAAGAGAAGAGGGGAAGAGAGAGAGAGATGTGTGTGTGTGGAGGGGGGACCTTTCTTTCTATATGGGTGATGACCTAACACAGGTAAAGGTGGGAGGTCAGCCAAGTGGATTCTGGGAATATGGTGGCTGTTGCCTTGGCAACAGGTCTGCGGGTCCCGCCCATGTGATGCCGAGGGTTTCAGAGGTCCTGACACCCTGCCTGTCTGCCCACAAAGGACCCTGACTCCTAGACTCTCAACGGACTTAGTTCTGAGATTACTGCTCAGATGGCAGGAGCTAATACTTGTAGCGCGCCTAGGGTAGAGTTTGGCATAAAGTTCCATCCAAGTGGAAATTGATAGCTTATTTCTCTGCCAGTGAAATGAGCCAGTTCAAACCAGATTAGGTTATATTAACTGCAGGTTGATTGGGAAGCTGCTTGCTGAGTTCAGAGTTCACTGACCCCCAAAGACCAAGGCCAAGGGAGGGGTCGGGGGCAGAGAAAGAGAAAAGGCACTCTAGCAGAGAGAGACAAGAAGAGGGGCGGAGAATGGGGGGGAGGGGGGGAGAGGGAGAGGGGAGCAAGGAG
>NC_034600.1:26650523-26654999 GCF_900095145.1 Mus pahari
GAGGGAGGGAGGGAGGGAGAGAGAGAGAGAGAGAGAGAGAGAGAGAGAGAGAGAGAGAGAGAGAGAGAGAGAGCGCACAATGTCTTGTCTGGATTATACAGGAAAGAGTCTTGGGCAAAGGGCAGCTCAGCCTCTGGGCTGGAAAGGCCAGGGTTGGGGCAGGATATCCCAGACTGGGGGGTGCTGGGAAAACCTGGAGGCCAGGTCTGCTTTGACGTGTAAAATATGCACCTCACTCCCTTGTCCTTGGTTCTGAAACCAAACAAAAATTTAAGAACTAGTGTTACTTTATTAATGGATGTTTGTGAATCTGTATAATAACCCCAGCAAAAGGGCTCTATGTGCATCTATCCCTAATTGTGAACCAGTTCTTGGTAGCATCTGAATGCTAACCGTACTAACTTTTACTTTGCTTTTGAGATAGGGTCTCATTTAGCCCAGGCTGGCCTCTGACTTGCTCTGCAGCTGAGGTTGGCCTTGGACTTGTAATCTTTCTGCCTCTACATACTGGGTGCTGGGATTTCAGTGAGCTCCAGCACATCTGGTTTACTGGGGCATGGGGAGTGAGCTTGGGGCTTCTTATGTGCCAGGAAGCACTCTACCAATGAGATACAGCTCCAATCCTCAACGATTCTTCATTGGAATAAACAGACAGAAGGAACCTCCCAAGTCGATCCTATACTCAGGCTGTAGAAACAGAGAAAGGGGCCCCATCTCTACCTACCGAGGAGAAGAAGGTAAAGCCAGACTGCACACGAATCAAAGGAGCTTGTAGAAGTATTATTTGGGGTTTTTCTATGCCTCCCTTGTTCCTTTATATTTATTGATAAGCTTCAAGCACTGTATGTGGGCAGATGCTCATCTTTTGTAAACCGACTATGCTGGCTCCTTCCCAGCCATGAACCCCCATACCGGCCATCGTAGTCTCCCCGTAGCTAACTCCTGCTCCATCTGTGTCCTCATGGCAACTTTCCTCCAGCCTCTCTCCTCGTGGGATTCCTCACTGAGAGTTAAGTCTTGCCTTAACTCTTCTGCCCAGCTATTGGCTGACTATTAACCAATAAGGTCTTTATTAACCAATCAGAGGCGAAGGAGAACAATTTTTATTGAGAGAGGAGATGCTTGCCAATGCCAGTTCTGAGCGCAGAAATCAGCTTCTGAATAGGCAGTGCACAAAACCATCCCCCAATGAGTGTTATGCCCTGACACAGGCCTGCCCACAGACCTTTGGACTTCTGGGGGTTTTGTTTGTTTGTTTGTTTGTTTGTTTTGTTTTTATTTTTAAACCAAATAGGATGTGGAGCCCTCACCTGATTGATGGAAGAAAACGCTAGTCTCTGGGGACCATCTGTGGTCCTGACTCAGGTGTGAGTCAAGTGTGGCTTTGATCTACTGTCACATGTCCCTGGGAGGAAGACCTGCCATTGAAAGGAAGAGCTCTGCAGCAGTTCGTGTTACTGGGCCAGCCTCCCTTCCATCCTCTCCCGCACCTGGTCCAACACAGGCCCAGGCTGGATGTCTGTCCTTCACAGTGCCCTCTCTGGCCCAGAGCATGTCAACTGGACGTGTTGGCATCCCTTCCCTTGCCCCTCTAATAGGTGAGCAGAGTGTCCAGGCCCTGTGTTTTACATGGCTGATGGATGTCCTATTACTCGCTGACTGGGGTTGTCTGAGATGGGAAGTTTTCTCCACAGTACTTAGCCCTGGGGGAGAATACTAACAACTAACACTCCACTGATTTTTAAAGATTTCCTCCCATTCCACAGATGTTAAAGGAAAAAAAAATAAAAGAAACAACAGCAATGTGCATTTATATGGAGAAGAAAACCACTAGGACCACATTCAATTGAAACTAGACAAATAGCAGCCAGAAGGGAAGGTCCACTTGTCCAGCAACGTTCATCTTCAGCCTCCCTCTTTAGCTCACCAAGCCTAGCCGGGTCACATGTGTGCTCGTCCCAGGACCCCTCAAGGGCATCATTCTGTAAGCTTCCCTCCTTTCTAGAGTACATGGTTATCTTTACCTCCGCAGGCTCCTCTCCATTGACTGCTCCTAGGACATGATATTAACATTGTCTTCCCTCTGCATCCCCCTCTCTTCCAGAATCCTTCTGCCTCCTGAGTGGACATCTGCCAGCATTCCCAGCTCTGCACCCTTCTTAGGTCATCAATGAACTGGTGTGGCGCATACCTGTGTCCCCAAGTGTGCCTCACTCGGGCTCGCATTAGGACTGTGAAGCACTTGAAAGCTGTGCCTTGCTCATCTGTCTATCCTCGGCCTCCAACAATGCCTCACATCCTGCAGGTGCTCAAAACACATCTGGTGGCTGGCTGACCAGAGGCTCTGTTGTCTGGTGGCTGGCTGGCTGGCTGCTCTGTTGTTGACCGCCTGAGTTTTTCCTATTTCCCCAAGACTCCCTGAAACTTGTTCTTGGCAAAACTTTGCTCACATCACACCTTCCAATGTTATGATCCACCCAAAGAAATCCAGTTAAATTAATACCCTTAATTTATACACATAAGCATGCTCGCGCACACACACACATCATACACATGCTGTACACACACAATCATACACATAGCACACACTCACATACACACACTACAGTATATACACACACAGGTAAGCAAAATATTCCAGCTCAATAAACATTTATTGTCAACTTACAGTGTCCTGATACTGTACCCAGAGGTTGACAGGGATGAGTTGGTATTGATTCACAATTCAAAGTCCACCAAACACCTTCTTTAAAAAAAAAAAAAAAAAAGATTTATTTATTTTACTTATATAAGTACACTGTAGCTGTCTTCAGACACACCAGAAGAGGGCATCAGATCTCATTACAGATGCTTGTGAGCCACCATGTCATTGCTGGGATTTGAACTCAAGACCTCTGGAAGAGCAGTGAGTGCTTTTAACTGCAGAGCCATCTCTCCAGCCCCCACCATCTTCTTTCCTAGAACTTTCTTTATAACGTCAAGAGCTGTACATCTTTCCTCATGTTTGGAGGCACAGCCTGGAGGGAGGGGTCCTGAGAGAAGCAGGGAAGTACGTGATATGATTATGTGAGGGCTAGGTGACTGCTGGGCTCAACCCAGGTTTTCTCACTTACCAGTGACCTGGTCTTGGCCAAGTGACCTTCTTTCTTATTTTTGACCATATTCCTTCTCACATAGGCAGTGAGACTGAAGACAATTTCCCTCTGAGGGTTTTCGGGAAGGTTAATGGAGACAACACATCTCAGGCACAGAGCATGTCAATAAATCACAGTTGGCACTATCTCAGGTCATGCCTTTGATGGTATACCCCACCTTATGAAGTGTGTTGTGTTGCCTAAATCTTTTGGATCTGTATGTTAGCCCCTATATTATGGTACAGGGCAACTAGAAGGTATGGGTCACTGCAGGCTAGAATACCTAGGGAGGAATGGAGATTTTCCAGACATGTAAGTATTAATTCATGGGTATCATGGGCTATATTGTTTGTTTATTATTTTACTATTCGGCAGGTATTTTGAGCCTTTTCTCAGAGGAAGATTAGGAGGGAGCAAGATATTTGACACACGATCCCATGTCTATAGGCAGCAGGGCTGGCAGGTGTGAGAACGCGTGGGGTGTAGACTGGGTCAGAACCCTTTATTGCAGAGCTCCCAATCTCTTTCCTAGGCAGCTGAAGATGTGACTTGGAAGTGGTGTACTCGAGAGCAGGTGCCTCACGGAGCCTTGACCTCAGCTATTAGCATTGATTCTCCCTCTAGCTGGATTTCCTTGTGTAATTAGTGGCAGAGCGTGAAGGGTGGTAATAGCTATTCCACTGAGGGCTGTTGTGAACATTAAATGAGCACTTAGAGCCAACAGGGGTTCCTTATGCCTGATGACTATTATTTTAGAGGGAAGTCCTTTGTTATTTGTTCCAGCTCCTGAGCAGGTCTTGGAAGTGGGACTTTCATGAGTTTCTTTCAACATTTCTAGGCCAGGCCAGGGACTCATGAGTGTCATGTGGAACTTGTATAATTATAATCCTAAGAAAGTTTCCAGAGGGCTGTGTGTATTTGTGCTGACTGGGTTTTTGTCAAGTTAGCACAATCTAGGGCCAGCTAGGAAGAGATAGCCTCGGTTGAGCAAATGCCACCACCTGATTGTAAGCAAGTCAATCTTCTTGACTAATGATTGATGTAGGAGGATCCAGTCCTTGGTGGGTGGGGCTGTTCCTGGGCTGGAGATTCTGGGAGTTGAACAAGCCATGAAGAGCAAGTCCTCTATGGTATCTGCTTCCATTCCTGCCTTGAGTTCCTGCTCTGACTTCCTTTGATGCTGGACTGTGATGTGGTGTGAAAGTGTAAATGAAACAAATCCTGTTCCCCCATGATACTTTTGGTAACATTGTCTCATCACAGCAACAGGAAGCAGACTACGGCAGACGCTGCAACACCAGACCTCCTCCTCCTCCTCCTCCTCCTCCTCCTCCTCCTCCTC
>NC_034600.1:26655829-26686904 GCF_900095145.1 Mus pahari
ACACACACACACACACACACACACACACACACACCAGAAGAGGGCATCAGATCTCATTACAGATGGCTGTGAGCCACCATGTGGTTGCTGGAATTTAAACTCAGGACCTTTGGAAGAGCAGTCAGTGCTCTTAACAGCTAAGCCAACTCTCCAGCCCCTGATTGCTTTTAAAAACACAGAAATATTATAAGAATGTGCTTTTCTTTTAATCCCAGGTGTAGGGATGTGGGGCTGTTTCGGAATGTCGGCCGCAGCTGACCGTGGTTTGTCTTATGCTCTAGCAGAGGTGTGATTTTGCCAGCTGCAGATAATTTTTGTGACTATGTGATGTTTGGATGGCTGGGGACTTTTCAAAGGGTACATAAATGTAAGGGTCCTGAGAGACAAGGTGGGGGGGGTCATTGGTTGCTTAGGGAGGTTGGTTGAGGTTTGCCATGGTCAAAGATGAAACAAAAAGGAAGATATTAGATTCGGGGATCTCTTTCCCCTCTGTCCTTGTTTCTCTCCTATCTGGTGTTAGGGGGTGAAACGGGGGTATGGTTACTTTTGTGTCACTTAAGAGAATGCTTGGTGGAAGCTACTCATGTTAGGAAAGATTTATTTGGTTATGGTGTCAGAGGCTTGCAGTGATCCACTATGGCAGGGAAGGCATGACCATTCATGATGACAGAGGTGTGTGTCTGAAGATGTCCACATCATTTACAGACCAGGAAACAGACAGTGAGACTAGAACAAGGACCAGGCATAACCTTGAAAACCCTCTCCTATTGGCTGATTTCTGCCAGCCGGGCCCCGCCTTCTAAATAGTTGACAGCTTGGACTGACTGTCCAAGCTTTTCAAACATGTCCCTGTAGAGGAGAATTTCAGATTCAAAGATGCCAGGGTTATTAGGTATCTTTTTTCTCTACTATCTCAGCCTCTTTCTTCCTCAGTGTGGATCTAAGTGCTTCATAATTGCCTGGCTGTCTTGTCTCTCTCATCACAATGAGGATCTCCAGGTCAGGAGTGACATTCATCGTGTCTACTGTTGTATGCTCAACCTGGAGTATCACATAGTGAGTGACCGAATACATGAACCAGACTCATGACTGTGCCCTATTCATTTTCTGTGTAGGTGGACATACTGTTTCATATGTTCAATAAATCAGTAAGTTCTTTACTTGATAGATGAAAACATTAATTGTCAAATTACTAATTTAGCAGACACTGATTATATATATATATATATATATATATATATATATATATATATATCTCCATGTATAAGTGTCTTCAGTCTTCCCTGATGATATCTTTAAACATCACCCATGTATAACAGCTTCCAGAAGAGAGTCATGGGTTGGCAATGTACTGTCTGCTTTCATTTTGTAAAACTAACATAGAACTAATTCACTTGCAAAATGGGTGTTTGTAAAACTAACATAGAACTAATTCACTTGCAAAATGGGTGTTTGTAAAACTAACATAGAACTAATTCACTTGCAAAATGGGTGTTTGTGAGGGTGATTTTATTCATAGACTCACATTTTATATTGCATATTTTTTTAGATAGTCCTGTCTTTTAGAATAGCTACCACAAGGAGCTAAATATATCATCCACGGAGTCAGCATTGCCTCTCAATATTTTATCTATTATTAAGTTACTCTGATTTGCTTAGTCTAGGCTCTGTTATTTAGAACTGTGTTAATTATGTATGAACTTAAAACAATATTAACCCGTGTATGGATTCAGACAGCATCAAGAACTCTAGTGCTGGGCTGGAGAGATGGATCAGGGGTTAAGAGCACTGACTGCTCTTCCAGAGGTCCTGAGTTCAAATCCCAGCAACCACATGGTGGCTCACAACCATCTGTTATGGGATCTGATGCCCTCTTCTGGTGTTGCTGAAGAGAGCTTCAGTGTACTTACATATAAGAAAGAGAGAAAGAAAGAGAGAGAGAGAGAGAGAGAGAGAGAGAGAGAGAGAGAGAGAGAGAAAGAACTCTCGTGCCAGTAAAGTCATTACCCACTTAAGGCAACATGGTGACCTCCAGAAAGTGATGCTTCTAGCTCTTTGTTATATTCCAGGTACTGGGAAGTTTTTACTTCTATATCATATTGTTTTATTCTACGGGGTTTCTGAAACGTGGAGAATGAGTGTTAAAAATGATTTGCTTCTCTGCTTGTCTGTTTTTCTTGTTCCTTATAGAACACCGCAGGGAGAGTGTGGATAGAAAATCAGGAGGGTGGAGAAGGAGCCCTGGGAAAAGAGAGGAAGAAACAGAGGGAATGGAGGAAGAAGGCAGGTGGGAATGAAGGAAAGAATCTGAATGAGGAAAGAGAACACGAGAGAAAGATTGGGGAAGATCAGACCACAGAGATGGCAGCAGAGCCAGTGCTTACTGTCAAGCTCTGGGACATGAGTTCAATCCCCAGAGCTCACTGGTAGTAGAAGAGAGAACAAACGCCCCCAAAGAGTCTTCTGATTTCCACATGTATACTATACTACACACATGCATGTATGCACGTACACACACGCTTAAGGTTAAAAATAGAAAAATACAATGGGTATGATTCTATTTTTTAAAAAGGGCAAACCCTTGCTACTATTGCTTTGACAGGGTCACTGTCTTGAACTCCTGGTCCCCGTGCCTCCTCCTCTTCAGGAGGGGAGGGATCACAGGTGTGAATCACACCTAGCACAAGCTCACTCTTAGGTCATGATGTAGCCATGTACAGTCCACATAACAAAGACTGGACAGACGTACTGCACCTGTGGTAGATTAGATGACTGGTCTCCATTCTTTGCTGCTGTGGGAACTGGCCGGGGAATGTGCTTCGCAGGCGGCACTGGGTGGGGTGTGATGACTCAATTGGGACCATGGAATGTGCTGGAATTCACAATACATTTAGTCCAGGGGGAAGCTATGAAGAAACATCCGGTTTTCTGCTCGCCCTTTTACATTCCTGTGATCTTCCATGAGGAATCCTATCTCCCAGGAGCTTCCAGTCTAAGGAAAGTGAGAAGACATGCAGCACGATCTAACGTCACCTCACCTCACCCGGACCCCAGCCCAGCCGAGCCCAGCGGAGCCCAGCCTCAGAGCCAGCCGTGGCAGGCCTGAGGGCCTCTGAAAGATGATAGCGTTTGTTCCTGAGAGCCAGAGAACTTGGTTGTTAGGCAGCAAAAACCAATTTGCTGCGATCGTCTCAGGGTGTTAAGATCATCGATCTTTCACAGGCATGTTTATGTTGTCCAAGTGTATTTGAGAGAATGGTGTGAGGACACGTTTCCCGCTCCATCACTCATGACAGTGGTACATTAGCAAACACACGTTAGAGTCCCACTTACACTGGGCAAAAGCCGGAAACCTGCAGAAACCTTAAAAAACCCTGAGTACTGATCCATGTGCATTCGCTCTCAGGGGCTCTCGGTCTAGAACAGCAAATGTCAGTACGCGCTTGCTCGGTAAAGGAAGACCAGCCTTTCCCAAGGTTGCCTTTTAGACACCAGTTGTGTCTCACACAGTGGCATGCCCAGGCAGGGGGTGTGGGGGCTGGAAGGCCTTATACAGCTTGAGAGAATTAATACAGAGGAGACTCTCTATCAAAAATTGTCTCCTGAGAAACCCTTTTCTGCTCTCTCAAGTTTTAGTCAGAGTCAATTGTCTTACTGTTTTCCTGGTCACTACTGGGAGACCGTTGGGTGAGACTACAGTAAACAAGGTGGGGAAAGCTATCAAAGGAAGTGACGTGGGGTTGGGGGGGGGAGGACTGATGGGAAAGAGAAAGAAGGAACTCGGGAATGAAGAACGGTGATGAGAAAGAGGCCGAGGAGGAGAGTAACCTACGAATAAGAGGTAGGGACTCCAATCTGGCAGAGGGAAGTGGCTCCTTGCTGTGACATGGGCCACTCAAGTCTGCCCCACTTCTTGTGGCATTCCTGGGCCATGGTGATGCCGCCTTTCAATGAACACTGTAGTCTTCACTCTGGCCGAGATATCTTCCCTGGGCCCCAGACTCGACAGTCTGCTCACTAACCAGTGTCTTGCTGAGATCCCCCAAACATGTCTGAGATCCCACACACCCTAACCCTCGCCTCAGCTGTCCTGGAACTCACTCTGTAGACCAGGCTGGCCTCGAACTCAGAAATCCACCTGCCTCTGCCTCTGCCTCCCTGGGATTAAAGGTATGCGCCACCACTGCCCGGCTCCTCTCAAGCTTTATCCTGGCTGTAAGCTCTTCCAGGTAGGTACTCCCTTCAGGTCCGCCCCCTTCTGTCTCCAAGGCATAGGCAGCAAGCAGACACTCAATCTCCATTAGTTGCATGAATGAATGGATGGATGAACCGCTGCAGCAAAGCCAGCCAGGAGCACACGCCTGCCTCACCGCCCTGCGGGCTGACGGTTTCTTTCTTCCAGTCAGGTTTTGCTGGCTGAACTGCTAAACCCCTTTAACTTCAGAGAACCCGTGCTTCCACGGAACAGCCATTTCTTCTGGGCTTCACATCCTGAAGCAGAGCAGCTGTGGTGACCTGTGAGAGGCCTCACAGAGCCTGTTGTCTTAGCAACACAGCAGATAAACAACAGCTAGGCTATGCTATGTGTTGATTTCCTCTTGAAAGAGGAGAGGGAAGGTCATTGGACCACCACAAGATTCTCCCCCTAAGATCTGATCACCAGTCCTGCCTGCCCACACCCATGCCCCACTGGTGGGAGTAATTATGTGTGACCGGTTCAGGAGAGGGGAGACTCATGTTCTTGCAAGTAACTCAAATAAACTTACACCCACAGGTTGGACTTGACCAACTCTACTCTGCAGGCCCTGTCTCTATGGAGGTGAACGGACATCTGCATATCCCCCAGAAGCCCGAGATCTGAGGTGATTTTGTTGACTAAACAACAAGTCCCACCAACAAAATAAATATGGCTAAAAGCCATCCTTCTCAAATCCTAAGAAACTTGAACTTAGGAAAAGAGAATATTAGTTCTTGTCTGTTAGGGTATTTGCTGTTGTTTATTTGGTTTTTGTTGATTTTGAGCAGAATCTCCTATGTAGACCAGGCTAGCCTGGAACGTGTAATCTCGCCTCTCAAATGTTGCAGTCACAGGCCTGTATCATGACATGGCCAGTGGTTCTTTCTGATTTTGTTCTGAGACAGGGTCTCGCTGTGTAACTCCAGCTATCCTGGAACACCCTACGTAGACCAGGCGGGCCTCGAACTCACAGAGATCCATCTGCCTCTCTGCCTTCTGAGTGCTGGGATTAAAGTTGTGTGCCATCACACAGGGCTCTCAGCCTGTGATTCATAAGCACTTAAAGTTTCATCTCTGTGTGGTATCAGCACAGAAATTTTCCTGGGTTTGGTTCTCCTTGCTTCCTGAGTGTGGCTGATCTTCACATCTGGGTTATAAGCAGGGTGAGGGTCTCACTCTCCGTCCTCTGCCTTTGCTCCCAGATCAAGCACTCTTAGGGAAGTAGCCAGGCCTGTAGAGCACCTGTCTTCCATTAAAGACCGGCAGGCAATGCAGGGGCCCCCGTGCCTCCTGTGATGCAAGCCCGGCCAGCCCCTGCTGGACTGCAACAAACAGTTCTGACTTACTGCCAGTGATATCCCTCATCTGGGACCCCCCTCGCCAGATGTGAGCGAGCATCTGCTCTGTTTATCCCAGCGCTCCCTTCCATAGCAGCAACGAGACACAACAGGAAGCACATGTTTGGAGCCGCTCCAGCCTCAGTTTCACTGTGCCGCATCTCTTTCATGGAAGAGCCGTTCCGAGACCATTACGTGGGTTTCACCCGAACTTTCCCACCCGGCGGTTGAGGGTGGGGCAGCTACCTCATTACTTCTCCTTCACACGGGGTCGCAGTTGAGATGACTAATGACCATACCATCACTGCATTCGGAAGCAATCATCTGGAGACAAATTGATTTTCTGACTCATCCAGCGGAGGTAGCCTGTGTCCATTCTTTTTATTTTTTTCCTTTTGTTTCTTTCAGTGGTAAGATGTTGAAGCTTCCTATAGACCTTCTGCAGTGCGTGGCTTAGATGGATTAGTGGTGTTCCCACTTTTGCCTGCGTTACTCAGTTCTCGCTCTCCTAAGCTCCGGTTTATTTTCAGGACACAGATAGTTTCCAAGATTAAGTTATTTGCCTTTCACTCCTTTGTATGATGGATGACTTAACACAGCTCAATAGCTGGCCAGTTCCTTGGCTCCTTGCCCTCCTTCCTTTCTCTACTTTATTGTAAAGATGAGAACTAGAAACGGCTAGGCAGTACAGGGTAAAAAAGACCCAAAAGAAAAATAACCAGTTTCTTTTTCTTTTCCTTTCTTTTCCCTTCCTCCCTTTCTTCCTCCCTCCCTTCCTTTCTCTCTCTCTCTCTCTCTCTCTCTCTCTCTCTCTCTCTCCCTCCCTTCCACCCTCCTCCTCCCTCCCTTCCTCCCTTCTTCCTTCCTTCCTGGCTAAAAGCCTGAGATGCCCTTGGGTCCTTTGGCAGCCTCATTCTGGCCAGAGGTTAGACACACCAGAATTGTTTGGGGGCTCTGGTCCCTGATCTGGTTCCTAAATGATTTGGGGATGGACTTCAGAGGAGGGAGTGTTTAGAGCATCAATGAAGACAAATTAAATGAAAGCATTAAGAGCAAGAGAAGTGAATGCCTGCACTGGGTGGAGAACTAACAATCTAGTGGAACCAGGTCGGCTTCCCCTAGGAAGGCAGGCTAAATCCCAGCACTCACTGGATGCCTCCGAAGACTCCAAGAAAGCTCCAGCTTCTGCTGCTCTCTCTTTCAGACAGTTGCAGTGCCTGGCTAGAGAGAGAGAATGATTCTCTCTTTAAAGGGTTCTGCCCTTTCCACTGCCTGGTGCAGTCCCTGTGTTGGAGCTGCCATGGGGTTTGGCTGGCTCTACCCACTGGTCCTGACTCAGGAGGGTACAGTTTTTGCTCTTTGTGACTCTTTCCTCCAGATACTGGCTAGAACCTGACTGTGTTTTGTTTCTGACACTTTGGTCTTTCTTTAGTTGTTATTGTTGGGTTTTTTGTTTTGTTTTGTTTTTGTTTTGAAAGACAGGGTTTCTCTGTGTAGCCCTGGCTGTCCTAGAATTCACTCTTTACAGCAGGCTATCCTTGAACTCACAGAATTCCTCTTACATCTGCCTCCTGAGTGCTACCACCATCTGGCTCACTTTGGTCTTTCTTAAATTATTTTACAAATGTGAATAAGAACCCCAAGAGAGGACCCTGCTGTCCCTGGGACCAGTGGGAACCTCTTCTTGACATCTCTCTGTGCTGTATTAGTTTCCTTTGACTGCTGTAACAAATGTATCCACAAACTAGATGGTTCAAAGTAATAGAAATGGGCTGGGGTTACAGCTCAGCCGGATAACTTGTGTCCAGATGCACAGCATCCCTGGTTGGAACTCCTGCATAGAAAACAAACAAACAAACAAACAACAGCAACAAATCCCAGGAATCCTTACAGCTTCCCTCATAGCTCTGAAGGCTGGATGGCTGAAAGCAGTATTGCTGGTAGAAATTAAGAGAGTGGTCAACGGGGTCTCTTCCTTCCTTTCCTTTCTTTCATTTCCCTTCCTCTTTCCCACCTTCCTTTCTCCCATTCTTTCTTTTCTTCCTTCCTCTCTCCCTCCTTCCTTCTCTCCCTCTTCACTCCCCCTCCACACCCTTCCTTTCTTTCCTCCCTCCCCCTCCCTCTGTTCCTCCCTCCTTTCTCTCTTTTTCTCTCTCCGTCCTTCCCTCCCTTCCTTCCTTTCTTCCTTCCTTCCTTCTTTTCTCTCACCTCATGTCTGCTAACCCTCACTTCTAAGTTTGAGTAAAGGGCCTTGAGCACGAAGCCAAGAGCCCCACCCCAGTTCCACCCAGCCTCAGCTGGGTACTGCTTCTTGCTGCTCTCATGTATGGATGCTGGCTTTTCTTGACTTACAAGCTCATCATTCCTATCTCTGCCCTTCTGGGAACACTGCCACCTCCTTTTCTTTTTTAAAAGATTTATTTATTTATTTATTTATTTATTATATGTAAGTACACTATAGTTGTCTTCAGACACCCCAGAAGAGGGCATCAGATCTCATTAAGGATGGTTGTGAGCCACCATGTGGTTGCTGGGATTTGAACTCAGGACCTCTGGAAGACCAGTCAATGCTCTTAACTGCTGAGCCATCATCTCTCCAGCCCACCACCTCCTTTTCTTTGTATGTCCAGTTTCCCTCTGTTATTCTCACCCAAAGACACTTCTCTTGGTAATTCTGGGAGATATCCACCCAGGCAACTCCCAGTATTCCCCATGGCAAGATCCTTAACTGTATGGACCAAGCCTGCTTTTTCCATGAAAGGCAAGATGAACAGTTCCATGGAATAGGACCTGATACCTCTTAGTGACCACAGTTCAGTTAAATACACTTCCCATTCCCTGCCCCCATCCTAACACACAGAGTATTTCTATCTAGAGAATATGGTTGGTGAGTGTCTCAGTCAGTGTTCTATTGCAGTAAAGAGACACCATGACTATGGCAACTCTTATAAGGGAAGACAATTAACTAGGTGCTGGCTTACGGTTCAGAGGTCCATAATCATCACAGGGGACAGCATGGTGGCACGCAGGCAGACATGGTGCTGAGATGGAGCTAAGAGGTCTACATCCAGATTGCCAGGTACCAGGAAGAAGGAAAGAGCCACTGGGCCTGGCTTGATCGTTTGAAAGCCCAAAGCCCACTCCCATTGACACACTTTCTCCAGCAAGGCCATACCTACGGCAACAAGGCCACATACCCTAATCCCTGTCAACTGTCACCACTCTCTAATGACCAAGCGTTAGAATCTGTGAGCTTCTTGAAACCACCACAGAGAGGAAGGTCAGCAGTGTGAAGGAGCAAACGTTAAGGAAGCAGAAGATGGAAAAGGTGCCTAACTGTTTCCTGAAGTGCAGGAACCCCTTGGCATGCTATGCACCTTTCAGGAACGTGGGCTACCTGGAAAGCTGTACGTTGGGAACAGAAGGAGTTTACCATTGGTAGTTCCCCCTCCCCCACCCGTCACCCACCACCTCTCCTTGGACTCCCTGGTCACTGACTCCTACCCAGCCTGATTGATGCTTTGGGTATGACACACAGGGCTGGGGAGAATTCGGTCATTTCCAGAGCAGTGGCGTTAACTGTTCAGGATGAGCAACAGCCAGAGTCCAGAGGCATTGTCTTCAGTCACACCATGGCTAGGGCAACACCCAGCTGAGGTCTCCTTCTGCTTTGTGCCCCTCCCCCACATATCCCTGTGGATGTCTCTACCATGGCTCTCCACCACTCGTGCTAATCCCATGAGATACTCAGATGACTCACACACTCACAGACACACACATACACTCACACACTCACAGACATACACATACACTCATACATATACATGTATATATACATAAATACACATAATACTCACACTCACATACATATATATATATATACATATATTCACACATACATATACTTAGACACACTCACATACACATACAGTCACATATATACTCACACACATATATATAAATATACACACATATACTCACACTCACATACATATACATATATACATATACATATATAGTTACACATACACAAACTCACATATACATAAACATATATAAACACGCACACACACATACTCACATTCACACTAACCACTCACACATTCACACTCTCACACGCATCCATGCATATACATATATACACACATATAAACACACACACATAACACACACATACACTCACACACATACACTCATAAACACACATGAACAGACACAAACACTCACACACATACGTACATACACACACACACACTGTGTATATATATATATATATATATACACACACACACATAGAAACGTACATATAAATACACATACACACACATATATGCATACTCATATAAGTCCACACAAATAAAGACACATGCACATACACAGCACTGGGGAACAAACCTGTCTTCACACAGCCTAATCAATGCTTTGTCACTGAGTGAGACACATAACCCATAGAAAATTAAATTGCTTATCTTTAGAACCAAGGATTGAGCCCAGAACTTCGTGCATGCTAAGCACATGCCTTACCACTGAACTACATCCCCAAGACTCAAGAAAAATAGTTTCAATGCCCCCTTTGCTCTTCCAAAATCAAATTTACATATAATTTGTAATTTATTTTTAAAACATTTTTTGAAGGTTTCTGGTTTTGTTTATTTTGAGACAGGGCTTCTTTCTGTCCTGGCTGTCCTCAAACTTCCTTTGTAGACCAGGCTGGCCTCAAACTCACAAAGACCCACCTTCTTCTGCCTCCTGAGTGCTGGGATTAAAGACGTGAACCACTATGCCTGGCTTAATTTGTAATTTTTTTTTAAGTTTTATTTATTTATTATATGTAAGTACACTGTAGCTATCTTCAGACACTCCAGAAGAGGGTGTCAGATCTTGTTACAGATGGTTGTGAGCCACCATGTGGTTGCTGGGATTTGAACTCCGGACCATCGGAAGAGCAGTTGGGTGCCCTTACCCACTGAGCCATCTCACCAGCCCTAATTTGTAATTTTTATGTAATCAAAACTAGTTTTAAATTATTTTGTGTGACTGAGTGCTTTGCCCACACACATGTATGTGCACCACTAGGTACATGCAGTGTCCACAGAGGCTGGACTAGGGCACTGGGTCTCCGGCTGGAGTTGTATATAGTTGTGAGCTGCCACGTGGGTTCTAGGACTCAAACCCTGGTCCTCTCAAGAGTAGCAAGTGCTCTGAACCACCGAGCCACCTCTCCAGCCCCTTCATGCAATCTTAGTGGACCAACGTAACATGAAGAAGGTTCAAGGAAATTACTGACAAATCATTTGCTCATAAAAACATAATTGAAATAGTGTCCTCCAATGGTACACATGCATTGAGTAACTACACTAGGGAGACCTCCAAATTTGTGTCCTCTGTATATTGAGAGGCATAGCCAGTGAGCACAGCACAGGTCATGATGATACACTTTCTGAAAAATCCAATGTACAGGTGAGCATGCTTCTGTGGGTAGATATATGCCCGGTAATAGAGGATGTTCTGTGAAGAGCTAGACACAGCCTTCTCTGAGGAAGGCAGTGGTCAGCGAAGAGTGAAGAGGAGAGAGGAACATTTGCATTTTCTCTCCAGCTTGTTCTGTCCAAAAAAAAAAAAAAATCCTTGTTTCATAAAAAGCATGACGTGAGCATGTTGGCGGAACCTCATGGAGCTGCCAGTTGGGCCTGGCGAGCTTGCTGGTGAATACTGTGCCTCTGGGTAGCAGAGCATGGCTGTGTGGTTGGCTTTGGCCTGTGGTCTTTAGCTCTGCCTGGTGTGTGGCCCGGAAGCTGTGGACTTCCTTATTGCTAGTGTGCCTCTGGGTTTTGTGTCCATACCACAGCATACCTGTGGGAAGTGTTGGCCTGCAAGGTTGGCCAAGTGTTCCCACAGGCCTCGCCCTCTTCCAGGCCTGAGTCCAATTCACTTGCCCTGTGGCAATCTGAAAGCCAAATACAGGATGATAGCTGTCCTTTGGCTTATTCAACTGACAGCAATCGATCGATCACTGACCACGGAGGTGAAGGGAACAGTTCTGTGTTCCCTGCAGTGAGAGAGCGCTGCTGTTCGGAAATGACATTGAATTTCTGTTCCTGCACTGCAGCTTACCAAATAGTCATTTAGCTTCGTTTCCCCACCTGGAAGATGGGAAGGATTTGTTGGGATAGATTGTGTCAGTGCAGATCAAAGTGTCTGCTGCCAGCTCTTTGGGTCCGGTTATTAGAATCCTCGGTTCTATATCATTTCACTCTAGTGTAAATGTCTGGATCCCTTTCCCCCAAATTTGCATACAAAAAACTCTAAAGGAACAGACAAGAGAGAATGAATGAGCCTCTGAAAAGATGGTTTATTAGCCTGGTTTCCAAGATATGTTCTTGGTAATCCAAGAGTGGCTGTTTCACACGGGAGAGGTTGAGAATCTGGCAGAGTTGGAATGTCTCAGCAGTCCCAATGGGGCACGGAAGTTCTGGAAGATTTGTGACGTACTGCTGTTCTACAGTCTATGCTGGAATCCCCAAAGACGCTGGTTCTAGTCTCCACGAAGGAATGAAGGAACATCACAGCGACAGAAGAGATGATCTTGACAGGAGGAATATAGATGACTGTCAGAGCGGTTTCCTTTTTCCATGTTCTTACACCTGGACCGCCACCAGAGGGTGAGACTTCCTTCCCATTTTTAACGTCCACTGGCATTTTCAGCTTTGGGAAGCAGCAAACAGCACAAATCTCATGGTTATTACTGACTGAGAGTTTCAGAGCCTTAGGCATTTGCGCTGACAGAATGAACAAAGGCCACTTGCTGCACTTGGTGGAAACAAGTGAACCTCTTCTATGCTTTTGTTCGTTCTGAAAAGGCTCTAGGTCTGTGAGAGAGGGAAGGGAAGGAAGGCCTGAGCCGAGGAAGGTTGACACTTTGGTCATCCTGCCACCCTATGCGTGTCTCCAAGGCAGCTGCTGAACATCCAAAGGCCGCATCGGAAGGCTGTTGACAGTCTTCTTAGTCTTTGAGAAGCAAACTAAGAGCAGATAAGCATCCAGCCCAGTGAGATGTGGCGGAGCTCTGACCTGCCTCCAGGGGTCTGAAAAGCGCCAGTCCCACCCTGTCTGAGATGTTCATGCTGGAAGAGGCCTGAAGGTAACCCAGCACACTTCTGTCGGGTGCTGAGAGTCTCAGTGACCACAGGGGAGCCAGCGAGAGGATGGGGTTGATTTCAGAGTGTATCTTTAATTTCAGGCGTTTGTTTGCTTGTTCGATTGGGCTGCACTGTAATGGTACCACTCCATGATGTGTTTGTAACACACCGTGGCTGCTGTGTGTTTCTGACTGTCAGCACTTCCCTCTGCCTTCATCCTTCCTGCTTTTTGTCTTAAAGATAATTTCTCCTTATGTTCCTGTGGGTGAGTGAGCACAGGTGTGCAAATGCTGTGCCGTATATCTGAAGGCTGGAGGACGGCCTTGGAGGTAGCCCTCACCCCCTAACCTTGAGACAGCGTCTCTTGGTGGCTCTGCCGAGCTAGTTGGCCTGAGTTTCTGGGACTCTCCTGTCTCATGTGAGCCATAGATGCTCCCAGGGTTCCAGAGCTCTGCAATCGTGCCTGGCTTTATGTGGGTCCCCAAACATGTGGGGCAAGCATGTGTTACATGTGGGTAATACAGGCCATCTCCCCATCTTGTATTTTACACATCTGTGTCTGGAACGAGGCCTGGATAATAGTGATGGGAATCCATGTTCTAGAACCTTTAGGAGCTACAGCTAATCCACCATGAAGACATTGTGAATATAAGTATAATATGGTAATTATAGAACATCATTGCATGTTCTTTCTATAGTAAATGTTTCTGTACATACATGGAAAGAAAGATCTTCAACGTAAATGTTAATGAAAAATGTTTTCATCATGTCAACAAGATTATGGATAAATTTTATTTTCCTTTTTACTATTTTCTGATATTTTAAATCTGTGTATGTGTGTGTGTGAGAGAGAGAGAGAGAGAAAGAGAGACAGACAGACAGACAGACAGACAGACAGACAGACAGACATAGAGAAATACAGAGACAGAGAAATCTTTTAAAATGAGGGCAGTGTGTGAATATATGTTATGAGAGGGGATACTGCTGTCTGAATGACACCCTCCAGCAACTTGGGGTAACAATGGAGTGAGACAGCATGGTGCGGTCTGAGCAGGGCCCTGAGTTACATCACAGCACTCCATCATTCCCTCTACTTCTTCTCCTTATCTGTCTCTCTGAAACTTGACGTTAACAAGCAATCTTATATGCGAGCTAAACTGTGGGCTAGAACTCAACACTGTAGAGATAAACAAAATCAAGACGGGGCAGGGTCTGGCTTGGGTACCTTTTGTTTTCTTGTGAATGTTTTTCTGGTTTGTTAACCTACAGAGCCTACTCACTGAGCCGTTAAAGTTGACCTTGTCCTATGCCCATGGTGAAGAAGCACAAACCAGATGATAGCAATTGCATGGTTACTGCTGCTGAGTTATAGCTTAGCTGCCGTTAATGATTTGAATGGCAGCCTTGAACTCTTCTTGCAAATTCTTATCAGAAAAGGTTTGTATATAATTTATGGAATTTCAATGCCTTTTGCTTCTTTTTTAAAGAACAAATTATTACATGCATTTATTGTGCGTGTATGTGAGTGCAAGGATGTCGCAGCGTGTATGCAGAGGACAGAGGATAGATTAAGCTGACACCAAATACAGTATATTACATTATTATTTAACAGTTAATTAGAGGGAGCTTCCCAGTGACAGTCATACACTATGGGATGGCATCTATAGATAGTTATATCAGGTTGTTGTATAGTTTCTATTCTAATAGAAAATTACTAGAAAAATAAACAAGCCCATGGATTCCTCTGTGGCAAGAGAAAGTGGAAAATATCCACAGATTATCACAGTGAATGGAAACTGCATCAGAAGATGGAGTGAGGGTGGTGAACCAAGAAGGTTTCAGTGTCGCTCACTGGTGAGGGGTGTGCTGCTGATCCTGGTGGAGTCACTGTGGTGGGAAACTTCTGAGCAGGTAGATGAAGAATTTTCTAGATTAAATTAATTGAAATACAAAAATCTCACCCTCTCTTTGTGTGTGTGCACGTGCATGCACCCACGTGTGTGTGTGTGTGTGTGTGTGTATGTATGTGTGTGTGTGTGTGTGTGTGTGTGTCTTTAGACAGACTCTCACTGTGTAGCTCTGGCTAGCCTGAAATTCACTATGTAGACCAGGCTGGCCTCAAACTCACTGATCCTCCTGCCTCTGCCCCCCAAGTGCTGTGTGTACCACCACTCTATATGTAAGTGGTATATTTTCATGGATTGGGGTCCCTGACTCTAGGGGGACAGAACTGACAAAACGCTCGTGTATGGGATTCATTAGAATGTCTTACAGGCCGGGCAGTGGTGGTGCACACCTTTAATCCCAGCACTTGGGAGGCAGAGGCAGGCAGATTTTTGAGTTCGAGGCCAGCCTGGTCTACAGAGTGAGTTCCAGGACAGCCAGTGCTACACAGAGAAACCCTGTCTCGGAAAAAAAAAAAAAAAAAAAAGAATGTCTTACAGGCTGTGGTACAATTAGTCCAACAATGGCTGTCTACCAATGGAAAGTTCAAGAATCCAGGAGGCTGGACATCTCAGCTCATCTCCACACTTGGGTTTTAGTTCATTCCAGATGTAGTCAGACCAAGAATGATCATCACATGAAGTAAACTAAAGGGAGAGGAGGAACTGAGTAGTGGCATTTGTCACACTCTGGTCCCCAACTGTGGATGCAGTGTGACCAGCTGCCTCAAGCTTCTGCCTCCATGGTGTCTCTCATTCATATTCTATCTTCTATCTGTCAGCTATCTGTCTGTCTGTTTGTCTGTCTCTATCTATCTATCTATCTATCTATCTATCTATCTATCTATCTATCTATCTATCTATCTATCATCTACTACTACTATCATCTATTATAATCTATCTATCTATCATCTATTATAATCTATCTATCATCTACTACTACTATTATCTATCATCTATTATAATCTATCATTATTATAATCTACTATCTATCTATCATCTATTATTAGCTATCTATCAATCAATCAATCAATCATCTGTCTCTCTCTGTCTCTGTCTCTGTCTCTGTCTCTGTCTCTCCCCTCTATATGTGGCCCCTAGGCTGGCCACAAACTGGAGAGTCTCTTCTTTCAGTTTCAGAGTTGTGGAACATATTTGCTTCCACACCCAGCTGAGCTTTTGTTGTTTCTAACAGAAGTCCCCGGAGAACACATCCCCAAGTGTTTGAAAGCTCCATCCAAATCTGCATGAGGTGCAATTACATTGTTATGACACAATTATGCCGCGTAATTGCTGGGTGTATTTTTTTTGTACTCATAACACACCTGAAAAATAAACCTCTTAGGGGAAAAAGTCTGTCCTGATTATTGGAGAAGGAGCATGAAGGTTAAACAAGACTGTTTTAAAGGGGTAACTTGAAACTCCCGGGAAGCTTGTGATATTTTTATGTATCTGTGGAAAACGGCAGTTCTATCTGGGGGTTTTAGACTGCCAGTGGTTTTGCATCTTGCTAAAAGTCACTTATGTTTCAGTTTGTAGATAATACTAATGAGCGACTTTTGCTTGAAGGTCTTTTGCTTGTTTGAGCGCTCCTAGGGCTTGGACCTAGGGTTTCATATGCTAGACAGGCACTCTGCCACCAAGCTCCACTTCAAGCAGGAGGGGCTTTATTTGCTTGTTTTTTTTTTTTTTTAAAGATTTATTTATTATATGTAAGTACACTGTAGCTGTCTTCAGACACTCCAGAAGAAGGCACCAGATCTTGTTATGGATGGTTGTGAGCCACCATGTGGTTGTTGGGATTTGAACTCATGACCTTCGGAAGAGCAGTCAGTGCTCTTAACCACTGAGCCATCTCTCCAGCCCCTATTTGCTTGATTTTAAGGACGTGTAAGTGTGTGCGTCCACATGTGACTGTGCGCATGCAAGTGCAGGTGCCCACAGAGGCCAGAGGCATTGGTTCCAGGGCTACTGGCATTGTGAGACACCTTGTAGGTGCTGGGAACCAAAACCAGGTCCCCTGGAAGAGCAGCAAGTGCTCCTAGCCACGGTGCCATCTCTCCAGTAACCCAAAGTTCAAGCTCTAATATTAGTGGCTTCCACTGCAGAGAAAGATGGATCCCCAACAGAAAGCTGCACTCAAGTCTACATCCATTGGATTTTATCAAACCCGTTGTAACACATCAACTAAATGTGTGACTTACATGACACAAACAAACTGGCAAACAGACAATTTCCCTTGCTGTTTGCCGAAGTCTGTGTCAGACGCAAAGGGTGATAGGCTGAAGTATAGCCAAAGTGCTCCCCCTTCGGAGCATAAAGCATCAGTATGCAGAAGACCACACTCTTCAGGGATTTCCTCAGTGAGAGCCTGGGAAGACACCTGGGGCAGCGAAGTATTCCCCATCCTGCACGAGGAGGAATCCGTCCTGTAAAGGACTCTTTGATGGAGCATTTGCTGCTACTCTGTTTGCCCCAGGCCCTTTCACCACTCCTACTTTCTGCCCCTTAGAGACACCCACGTATCACCATTGATTGTTCAAATCCTAGCCATTGTGCTCTGCACAGTATTTCATAGTATCTGACAACTGTGAACTGTATTCTCTCTCTCTCTCTCTCTCTCTCTCTCTCTCTCTCTCTCTCTCTCTCTCTCTCGCACACACACACGTGCACACACACACAAATATATATATTTATATGCTGTAGTATATACATCTGCAGGCCAGAAGAGGGCATCAGATCTCATTACAGATGGTCGTGAGCCACCACGTGGTTTCTGGGAATTGAACTCAGGATCCCTGGAAGAGTAGCCAATGCTCTTAACGGCTCATAGCCCCTGTTTCCTTTTCCTACGGAGATAGTAACTTAGTCCTGACCTAAATGACCACCAGCAACAGTGAGTGCTTTCTTCCTCCTGTCTGATAAATGCTCTAGGAAATGTACTCAGAAGCAAGTGTCTAGGTCACAGGACATACAGGCGTCTGAATGTACTGGGGACAGCCAGGACATTTTCCAGAAGTCAGACCTGCTGTGCTGTGGGGCAGTGGATCATGCCACCACAGAAGAACTGGTAAGGTAGGAGCAAAAGTTCAGAGCCCTGAACTCTTTACTGAGAAAGGGCAGGGGTTCATTAGCTCCAGATCAGGTTCCAGCCCTGGAGCATGTGACCATGACACCCCACTAAGAGGACCATAACAAGTAGTCACAGTAGTATAGAAACACAGAGTTCTCCATGCTCATGAGGTATCTAGGTGGGCTGGCCCAAAGGGTTTTAGCCAGTAAGCTTCCCTTCCGGGGCATTCCTTCCTGCAAAAGGTATTTAATCTCTGGTCCACCCTGAGTAAGTCCTATGCACCCATTTCCCTGGATAAACAGTCTGGACAAGCAAGGACTGTCTCTCATCAAGGACGACCATGGGGGGAGGCCTTCTTCATACAGAGCTGTGCCTAAGTCTCCTGCAGAAGCCTCTGTGTGCTCCTGGCACTCACCCTGAACTAAGCTGGGTGCCCCTACACACACCCCAGGATCATCTCAGGTCCACAGGCCCCCATTCTCAACTCTTCAATTCCCAGTGGCATTGCCCAGGAGTTTAAGAACCACAGCCTCCATCCCAGCCCACAGAGTTTCTCACCCGGAGAAACATGGGCTGAGGCCCCTATCTTAGGCTACGGCTACATTTTTGTCTCCCCTGAGCGGCATGTCAGTATCCTGTGAGCCTGGCACCCAAACAGGGAAAAAAGGAAATGTAGCCTAGCGCTTTTGTCTCCCTGAGAGGTGTTCTGACACCCCAGTAGTGAAGCAAAACCATACTGAGCACTGCAGGAGAGGGTGTGTGATCCTCCAAGGCTTTGCCATAGGTACGTCAAATCCATCTCCTTGTCTCAGCTGTCACTGTGTGCTGTCTACCTGCAAACGGCACCACGGAATGTGCCACACCAGACTGGCAGAGAGCCTCTGAGCCACCCGCTGACAGTTCTGGCACACGAGAATAGATTTTTAGGAAAAATTCTGACTCCACCATTGAGTCAGTCTTTCCACTGGATTTGTGAGCGTCACCTTCATTCATAAAGTTTATTTCTTTTGCTATCTCATCTGGTAACTTTGATGCAGAACACATCATTGCCTTGACATTCTTAGCTCTCCTTCAAAATTATGCACAAATTTCAGATATGGAACGAAGTGGAAATGACATGGTAGACCACAGTGAGATCTGGAGAACAGAAACTGACAGAGGCACGGAAGAACTGTGACATTTCACCTCTGAACACTTCAGTCTCCATGAAAATGAGGATGTTCTGTAAATGTTAAAGTATCAGTAGAAAGAACATTACTAATAATGTGCATAACCCATCTGATCAAGCACTCATTTAAGTACCCAAAACCTGTTATATAAGTTTTGGAAGTCATAGTTCCTGTTCGCCCACTTAACTATTTTGATGCAGGCCCTGTAAGGCCCAGAGGTTTTGTTTGGTTTGGTTTGGTTTGCCTAACCCAGGAACGGTGTCCAAGAAGGTGTAATTTTCAAGAAGGACACTAGGTGGCAGATGAGGACTGTTTTGCTGTTTGCCAGTGCTGATTTCTCCTGCAGAGTGGGTTATACGGGAGGCTGGGAAGGTTATAGGTAATGCCATGGCCACATAGGCACCTGTGGTTTTAGGGTACACTCAGAACTTCACAATGCCACCACTTCCCTATGGGATGCTCGAAGGACTTGAAAGCAACATTGAATTTTATTCCATTGAACAGCTAGCTTAAGATATCCTTTTGGAGCAATTAAAAAAAAACTGCTGTGAAGTCAAATAAGCAGAAAGCTATAATCAATGGAGCTAAACTAACTACTGTACTTAAAAGGAAATGATAATAGTCATCTCTTAACCATACCTTTCTTCAAAGACAGCCTGGCAAGTCAGAACGCCTGTTGACACACACCTGCGATTCAACTGTTACACACTGATGATTTTTTTTTTTTTTAAATCTAAATGATCCATGGATGTGGATACAAAAAGAAAAACAATTCAGAAGGATTTTGAGAAAAGATGTTCTAAATATTTGTGAAAACTCAGAGGCTTTTTTGGGGGGTTGGAGTGCTAGGGATCAAACCCAGGACCACAAGGTGCTGCGCCCTGCTCTACCGGAGCCCCCCGGAGCTCCGAGCAGGGAGAAGTTATGAACTAAAAGGAATGGTGTCCTGATAGCAGACCAGAACTACCAGGGAGTTCTTGAGACTTTTAGCCCTGTTTAGAAGCCTGGTCCTACTGCTTAGGTGTAAGAGACAGCAGGACTGTTGGAGTGGATGCTCCTGAGATGTGTCAGGAGTAACAATGTAACTCCTCCAGTCTCTGCATTGGTTTAGATCAGGGTAGAGCCAAGCCAGGCAGGAGAAAGAGTGAAAACCTTCCTTGGTAAGACCAATGATTCTCAACTTTCCCCTCCTTCCTCACTTTTGATGTTGTCACCTTGTTTGCTTGCCAGCAGAGTCTCATTTTGGAGACGAAGCAGGTGTGGAACTCACTATGTAGATCAGGACGGGCCCAGATATGGACCAATCTCCCTACCTCAGTCGCCTAAGTGGGGTATGATGATGGGCATGAACCACTATGCCTGCCTCCCTTACTTTAAAACAAATGAAAGTCCAAAAAACAAACAAAACAAAACAGCAGATAGCTAAAAGCAACGTTCACATCTAGGGAACTCCATGGCAAAGAATGTTCTCGGCCCGTGTGTGTGACTCATTTCTTGGCTAACATGTCCCACCTAAGTTGGTCTGTTAAGATTTGGGGGTGGGGGTGGAGGGACCTTGCCATGCTTTTTCTTTTTATACCCTGTATCCTTTAAAATGGGATGTTAGAGGTTTGCAAGATAGCTTGAAGAATTCTTGTGGTTTGAAAGCCTATCCTGTTGGGTCTGGAGATAGCTAAACAGTTAAGGGTGCTTGTTGCTCTTTTAGGGCACCTGAGTTTTGTTCTTAGAACCCAAACAGGCAGCTCTCTAGGGATCCCTCTTCTGGTCTTCAAAGCCAAACTCATATAAGTGGCACTCGCACGTGCGCGCGCGCACACACACACACACACACACACACACACACATACACACACACACACACACATACACACACACTTTAAAAAAAAAATAAGTAAAGCTATGGTGTGGGCACAGGGCAGAAGCCAGGAAATGGAAGAGCAGGCAGGAACAAGGACACCCTGGCCGTTGATTGGGGGCCTTGGTGACTTTGTATTCTCCACAGTCCCCCCAAAAGCACTAAGGCTTTCTTTTGCAGTGAATATGGTATGCATATCATGGCTAAAGAAACGTGTGGCAATCAAGAGAAAGAACTTTCAAACCAGGAAAGTGAAAGGTTACAGAGAAGGAGAAACTTCAGAAATTCTTCCTATGCACGGGGTTTAGCTAAGTCAGATTCCCGGTGTGCACAAGGCCTGGTGGGGCCAGCATCTCTGCTAACGTAATTATAGGTCTGCTGCATTTAGTGTATAATCTGAGACTTACAGCTAGCGTATCCCACAATCATTCGTTTCTCTCTTTGGATTTACTAGAGTGGAGAAATAATTTCCCTTCAGGCTGATATGCTATGCCTCTCTTTGTTTCTGTCTCTGTCTCTGTCTCTGTCTCTCTCTGTCTCTGTGTGTGTGTGTGTGTGTGATTGTGTGCACATGTGTATGTATGTGTTTCAAGTCAAGTCAAGGTTTTTCTGTGTATCCCTGGCTGTCCTCGATTTATATATACACCAGTCTGCCCTTGAACTCTGACAACCTCTGCCTCCCAAGTGCTGGGATTAAAGCATGTACCACCATACCCTTGCTTTTGTGTTCTCTCTCTCTCTCTCTCTCTCTCTCTCTCTCTCTCTCTCTCTCTCTCTCTTGGTGTTTTTGCTGAGAACATTAAAAAAAAAAAAACTTTTCATTCATCTTTTGTTTGCTTTTGTTTTGGGACAGTGTACGCCAGCCTGGCTTTGAACTAAGTACAGTAGAAGATGACCTTAAACGCCTGACCCTCCTGTCCCAGCCTCCCTAGTGCTAGGATCATGGACATGGCTGCCATGCCCATCCCCCTCTTCCTAGGTTTTTTTTTTTTTTCCCTCAGCTCTATATTTCCAATGATACCTGGGTTTTGTATCTAGATGTACCAGTGTCTATCTCATGATTCTCAGAAATCTCTATTGACTTCAAACAATGAAGAACTAGGAGTCAGCTCACCTAGGCCAAGCTGCTCAGGCTGCCCCTTAACTCCTGGACCCAAGCGAGCCTCCTGCTTCAAGCCCCTAAGTAGGTAGGACTACAGGTCCCCGTTGAAGGGCTCTCCCATGCCTGAGCATGACAAACATGGCACTGATGGGGTTTGCCTTTTACCCCTCTCCCCTTGCTAAAGATCATTAGATTACATTCCTAAAGCGAGCTACCAAGGTCCAGACCCTTATTTGACCACTTCTTTCTCCTGAGGCTAACCACCAAGGTCCAGCTATCAAAGTACTTAAGTCCAACAATCAGAAGGCCCCTTTGACTCACCTAATTAATTTTCTCAATCAAAATTTAACACTTCATCCTAACCAAGGCTTTCCCCTTTTCCCTTTATAAACTGCCATTTGTCTGGGGGGCCTCTATCCAGAGGCAATTCTTTGTTCCTCAGGAGCAAATATTCCTTCCCCTCTCCCTTAGCCCGTTTTCCTTCTTCCTTACCCTCTGTCTCCTGTCTTTGTCTCTTATTCCTGCCCGTTCCCCCTCTGGGGGCAAATAAATCACCTTTGCACTGAGAACTTGGTCTTGGTGCGTCCTGTGCCAACCCCGGTCCTTTCACATGCCCCTTCTCAGAGCTTACCTACCTATTCTTAGGAAATTAAAGAGAGACGAAACAGAAGCATGTCTTTGCCAGCAGGCTTTCTCATAACCCTCCCCCCACCCCAGTGGTGGTATACATGTGTGTCGCTAGTAACCAAACCCAATCTGTTTATGAGAGGTAAAACCCACTGAGCTGCATTCTAGCCGCCACCGCTCCCCTTGTCCTTTTTAACAGTTTCTGTTTTACTTTTGATATGACCTTGAAACTTAGTACAGTTCTGTAGTGTATTTCTGCCACCCACGGGCTGCGTCTGTCACATGGTCCTGGCATTGCTTGCATCTATATCTTCTTCTCTCTTCTCCATCCTTCCTTTGTTTTCTGGAGGACATCTTCACATAACTTTCTAAGGCAGGGAATGTGATAAGTGAACACTGATGGTTCATGAATGTCTTTATCTGTCTTCATTTATTTTTTCAGTACTGTTTTCCTTCCTTCCTTCCTTCCTTCCTTCCTTCCTTCCTTCCTTCCTTCCTTCCTTCCTTCCTCTCTTCCTTTTTCTCTTTTCCCTTTTGTTTCAGAACTGGAGATTGTACTAAGCTTGCTCTGCTAGATAAATCTTCTGCACTAAGTTATACAACCAACCCTGATTTTTAAAAACATATTGTTTTGAGAGACAAGGTCTCACTAAATTACCCATGGCATAGTCCGGTCTTGAATTCCTCATTCCCCTGCCTCAGCAACCAGAGCAGCTGAGATTACAAGCTTGTGTTACCAGTACCAGGCAGGCCTGGCTGCCTTTTTTTTTTTTTTTTTTTTCTATTTTGTGAAAAAGTCTTGCTTCTTAACTTAGATATAGTCTAGCCTAGGTTCCAACCTGTAATACTCCTGCCTCAGCCTCCAGAGTGTCGAGGTTATAGGAACTGCCTATAGCTGGTTTATATAGTAAATAATTTTCTTCCTCATTTTGAAAGTGCTGTCTTAACCTGGGTGTGGTGGTGCACGCCTTTAATCCCAGCACTTAGGAGGCAGAGGCAGGCAGATTTCTGAGTTCGAGGCCAGTCTGGTCTACAAAGTAAGTTCCAGGTGGGCCAGGGCTACACAGAGAGACCCTATCTCAGAAGTGGGGTGAGGGGGTCTGTCAGCCCCTTTCTCCTTTTTTCCCCTCCTCCCATACAGCCTGAGTTCATTATTTCTGGACAGCAACACCCCCTCCTGGTGCCCCTCTTGCCCCACCCCTCCTCTGTCACACTACTGTGGTTATTTTTTTTTCATCTGTGAGAAATGATTTGAAATCTCTCCGTTCCTGATGTCCAGCCCATCTATTGTTGTCTTCATCTCTACGTTTTAATTTTTCAGTGCTTCAGGAGACTCTGAAAGAAGCACGGTGTGCTGGCTTGAACAAGAGGCTCTCCATGGTCCTGGTTGGTGCTGCTGTTTGGGAGGTTTAGGGAGCCATGCCCTCACTGGGGGTGGGCTCAGACATGTCAAAGGCTCATGCCATTCCCAGTCTGCCTCCTCTGCTTTGTGCTTTGCACTTCAGTTTGTGAGCCCTTGGCTTCCTGCTGCCATGTTTTCTCTCTACCGCCATAGACTCTCAGCCTCAGGAACCATGAGCCAAAATTCTGTGTTCTATAAGTTGTCTTGGTCATAGTGTTTTATTACAGCAGTGAAGAAGTAACCAATACAGAAGTTAGTATGAGGGAGTGAGCTATTATTGTGACAGACCTGACCATGTTGGGTTTGGGAGGAATGGGAAAAAAGGCTTTGGGACATTGAACTAGAAAAGCAGTTGTGTGTTGTTAGACCATGAATCTTGGACAACAATGGTGTTGACAACCATGTGGACTGTGGAAGCTCAAATCAAGAGATTTCTGAAGGGAACAATATTAGCAACTGGGCTAGAGACTATTTTTGTGATATTTGGCAAAGAGTGTTGTTGCTTTCTGTCCAGGTTTTAAGACGTTGCCCAAGACTAATTTTAAAAGTAATGGACTATTTCTTTGGCAGGGGAGATTTCAAGACAGCTTAACATGGACTCTGTCTGGTGAATATTAGTAACTACTCTTATGCAAGTCTACAAAGAAAAAGAGCAGATGGGGCAGAAAGATGTACAATTTTGAGAGAAAAAGGCACACTGGCAGACTTAATGTTACAGCCAAGGTTTGCGCTGGAAGAGAGGCTGCAACTGTTAATTAGTGCCATTAGCTGGGTCTTAAATTGCCTTGGTAAAGGTATTTTATCACAACAAAAGAAAAGTAACTGTGGTGGTTTGAATAAGAATGACCCCCATAGTCTCCGATATCTGAATGCTTAGTCATCAGGGAGTGGCACTATTTGAAAAGGATGAAGAGCTATGACATTGTTGGTGGGAGTGTGTCACTGGAGTTTTAAAAGCCTACACCAGGTATAAGCCCTTTCTCTCTTTACCTTTGAACCAGGATGTAGATCTCTCAGCTACTTCTCCAGCACCATGTCTGCCTGTGTGCCGCCATGTTCCCCATCATGATCTATCCCATCACTGAAACTAAATTACTTTCTTTTGTAAGACTTGCCTTAGTTGTGGTGTCTTTTGCATAAATAGAACAGTGACTAAGGCAGTAACTAATACATATGATAAATCTATATATTCCATTAACCTTCTTGAATTGGACCCTGTTTCATAAAAATTGGATGGAATCCCTGCCCCCCACCCCATTTTGTCTGTGTTTTTATAAATACCAGGACTGGGTCTTATTATCTTTTGCCAGAAACCATTGCTTTCATGTTTACATAGCAGCTTTGTAAGCTTGGCTATGTCTCTGGATGTGTTTGGATTACTGATGAATTAACTCATGGTTCAGACTGGGAAGGGGACCCGCACGGAAGGCACGCTGACCACAAGCTGAAGGGAGCAGCCCTGGTTATTCCTCAGAATGCGTGTTTATTAACTCACATGCTTCCTAGAACTGTGCTTTATGTAGAAAAATCATTTTCTCATTCCTAAGAAGTTAATCTTATGTTCCAAGAACAAAACAGATACTACCATTTACACCATCAAAGAATAAATAATGCCAATTAGCAAAGTGTTTATGATTCATGAGCCCCTTGCGGTGTCATGTCTAATAATCCGTCTGTTTGAACAGAAGGCTTGCTTAATAAGGTAATTACACTACAACAGAATGGAGAGCCGATGGTGCATACCTGTAACCCCAACACTTAGGATGGAGGCAGAGTCCAAAGGTTTAAGGCCAGCCTATCTAAAGACCGTCTCTGGAAAGACTGAGAATATTCTGGAAAGACTCTTGAGATTCTGGGACTGTCTGGGTTCCTGAGACAAGATACCCCAGAGAACAGGAATCCTCCCCAGGAGTCTCATGCTGAGGGAAGAAAAAGGGAAGAGACCTCTTCCAAATAAAGGGGAAAGTTGTCTCCTGGGAAAACGTTTCAGACAGTGAACGACTCATCAGATCTCCTTGCAGGGAAGACAGTGGTCTTAGTTACTTTGCTATTGCTGTGACAAAACACCATGCCAAGGCAACTTATTAAAGTGGGCATTTAATTTGGGGCTCACAGTTCCAGAGAGTTAGAGTCCATGACTATCACAATAGGGGACATGGCAGCAGGCAGATAGAGTGCTGAAGCAGTAGTAGTCCAGAGCTCACATCTGAGTCACAAGCACAGGGCCGGGAGAGAAAACTATAAAATCTCAAAGCCCACCCCAGTGACACACCTCCTCCAACAAGGCCACACCTCCTCCAACAAGGCCACACCTCCTAATCCTTCCCAAACAGTTCTGTTTCAATACATTTTCTTTGTTATGCATACTTAATGTTTTAACCCTGATATGTTATGGGGACTTTTCTTCTCTAGTCTTGTCTGTTTGGTGTTCTGTGTGCTTCTTGTTTTTATATGGGTATGTCTTTCCTTAGTGTGGGAAAGTTTTCTTCTATGATCTTGTTGAAGACCATATCTATGCTGCCATTGACTTGGGATTATTCTTTATGCCAATAATTCAAATGTTTGGTTTTTTCAGTGTCCCACATTTGTTGTGTGTTCTTCTCTCTCTCTCTCTCTCTCTCTCTCTCTCTGTGTGTGTGTGGTTTTGATCTATATCATTTATGTTATTTTCCAGTCCTTTTCTGCTTGATTCATCCTACTTTGTAAAGCTTTCCTTTGAATTTTATTTTTTTAAAGATTTATTTATTTATTTTATGCATGTAAGTACACTGCAGCTGTCTTCATACAGACCAGGAGAGGGCATTGGATCCCATTACAGATGGTTATTGCCAGCCCCTTGTCGGCAGGTCCAGGCAAGAGGAGAGAGGTCCTGGTCTCTCCAGGGCTGAGCGGAATGGGCGAGTGTTTATGGCCCAAAAGAAACACACTGAGCCGAGCCGGGGAGTTTTGTCTAAGCAGGAACTCAACTCTATGGCATCAGCCTCTCCCTTATATAAGTTTGGAACATACGGAGGGGTATTTTTGGTGGGGTTCAATGACGTAGGAGGCAGGAAAGGGTGATGGAGGGTATGGAGTGACTGACAGGGTCAATGGCAAAGCTCTACATCAGCAACAGCAGGGGCAGAGGCAGGGCCAAACAGGTCTTGCTGAGTCGCCCCAATACGGAAGTGACTGAGACAGGTCTCAAAACTCGAGCCAGGCTTAGGCTCTCCCACAAGGCCCCAGAAACTTGAGCCAGGCTCGGGTTTGTCCTCAAGACCCAAACCAAGGCCAAAATGGGGCCCAACATCTACGAGTCATATGTGGTTACTGGGAATTGAACTCAGGACCTCTGGAAGAGCAGTCAGTGCTCTTAACCACTGAGCCATCTCTCCAGTTCCCTCCTTTGAATGTTCTAGTTGAGCTATTGGGCTTTTCAGTTGCATTTCAGCTCAAGTCGTCTTCATGTTTCTATCTCCTGATTGAATTCTGCTGTCAAGTCTCAGATTGTCTTCATCATTTCTGTCAGCCTTTTGTTTATGTTTTCCTGGCCATCACTTAAGCATCTAATCTTAAACTCTTTCTCCTTATTTTCATTGAGCCGTTTCCTTAAACTCCCTGAATTCTTTGGAGAAGGTTATGATTGTTCTTCTAAACTCTGTGCCCTGTTCTTCATCTAGGTAGTTCTTGTGGTCAAACATTTATTTCTACACGACTGGTAGGTTTTAGAGAGAAGATACTGGCTTGCTCTTTTGTATTTTGGGTAATTTTTGAAATGAGTTCTGGACATGTGAACTTCTTTTGTTAGTTCTGAGTTTGTTGTGGACACAGCAGGTTGCGGCAGAAGAGAGGATTTGTAGACCGGTTGACTCTACAGGTTGGAATGCGTTTGAGTGAAATAAAGTGAGACGGAAGAGAGGGGTCTGAGCTGGTGTATTGTCTGTACTTTCTGTTCTGAGCCTGGAGTGTGGGGGTAGGTCTGGCTGGGTGGGAAGCTTAGCTATACCATGAAGGAGTCCTGTGGGATGGGACATGGTAAGAAGGGTCTGGTCAGAAGCCTGGAGACCCTGTGCAGTACAGGCAGGGAGGCCAGATTAGGCCAGTACAATGGTTATTGGATCCAGTCTATATCTGGCCCGGTGCAGAGGCATAGATGAGGAGGTCAGGGGAACTCACCAGGCTCTACTCTGAAGGAGATGTGGGAAGCCTGCACAAAGTGGGGTGGTGGAGGTGCTTCAAGAGTCTATGCCTTTTTGTTGGGAGAAATGAAACAATTAATATTTAGAGTTTATTGATGACTGTTATTTTTGTTGTTGTGTTGTGGTTTTTTCCCTTTGATTTACTATCCTGGGATTATTCATTCCTTGTCCTTCCTGGGTGTGGGTCACCTCATAAGACTGAAGTTCTAGTGCATTTTATAGAACTGGATTTAAAGACTAAAGTTGCTTTTTTTTTTTTTTTTTTTTTTTTAAATCATGGATGTCTTAGTTAGGGTTTTACCTTTGTGAACAAAGAAATGACAATAGCAACTCTTATAAGAACAACATTTAATTGCCGCTGGCTTATAGGTTCAGAGGTTCAGTCCATGATCACCAAGGCAGGAGCTTGGCAGCATCCAGAAAGGTATAGTGCAGGAGGAGCTGAGAGTTCTACATCTTCATCTGAAGGCTGCTAGCAGAATACTAGCTTCCAGTCAGCTATGATGAGGGTCTTAAAGCCCACACCTACAGTGACACACCTACTCCAGCCAAAACCAAGGCCACAGGTGTGTGTGTTAGATTTAACACTTTCTTTGACTGAGGCATCTGTTGTGTTTTATTTTCTACCTTATCAACACCTAAGATTCACTTTTCCCTGTTCTGTACTCTGCTACTGAGGCTTACCACAGAGGTCTGTGTTAGATTTCCTACATTTTTCAGTTCCAGTTTTATCGCAGCTTGAGTTTTTTGTAGTGATTCTATTTCTACTTTCATGCTCTGAACTCTCTTCATTTTTTTTTTTATTCAACCTTTTTTTTTTTTTGTCGACTCTATTAAGGGATCCTCTTTTTAAAATTTATTTATTTATTTATTATTACACATACATACTCTGTAGCTGACTTCAGACACACCAGAAGAGGGCATCAGATCACATTACAGATGGTTGTGAGCCATCATGTGGTGGCTGGGAATTGAACTCAGGACCTCTGGAAGAGCAGTCAGTGCTCTTAACCACTGAGCCATCCATTGAGGTGTTTCTTACTGTTTTCTTATCTTTGTTGGGTTGGGGTTCCATTCTTTGGTTGCTGTTGCCTTCTTTGGAAGCTGGGCAAGTGTGGTGGCTGTTGGGTCCCTGGTCCAGAGAGCTGCAGGTCAGTGGGTAACAGAACAGAGTGGAGATGGGCAAGAAGGAAAGGATGGGAAGGGCTGTGGGAAAGAGCTGGCAGGACCAGGTCTGCATCAGTGGGCAGAGTTCTCAGGGAGTAAGAAGAGGAACTCTCAACAGGATACATCTGGAGAGACAGGGATAAAAGGGTTAGGGGAGTCCAAGATGTGGGGTAGGAGGAGGGCTCCTGCAAGCAGACTCTTTAGGTCTAAGAGTAAATCTGAAGAAAGCACAACCCAGGACAGGGAGGGTAACGGGAATCATCTACCGGAGTCCCAGCCCATGTGGCCACTGGAGGGCCTGACAGGAAGTATTTCTGAGTGTCCAGAGCAGACACAGAGGAGATGGGCTATGTGGGAAGGTTGATAGGTTCAGAAGGAAAAGATAAGCTGGGTTCACACCAAGAGACAGAGTTCCCAGAGATAGTTTTAGATATATTTCTATGATTATTAGAGGCAAGATGAAGATTCATGTTGGGGCTAGGAACAGCATTGGATACTCCTAAGTTAAGGTTAGTGTTAGAGACAGCCTTGGCACCATTAAGGTTATGGCTAACTTTCTTATTTGGTTTACTGTTAGTCCTTGACTTAGAACTCCGCTTGGTTTTAGATTAAAGTTCAGTGTTTGACAGAGATGTGGTGTTAGTTTTAGGGTTTTGGCTAGGGCCTCATTTGTCCTGGTTTAGGGTTAGGGTTAGGGTTAGGGTTAGACAAGGTTTGAGTTAGTCTTAAGGCTGAGCTTAGAGTTAGGGTTAAAATGAAGGTTAGTGTTAGCGCTACATTTATGGTAAGGGTTAATTTAAGTTTAGGTTCATGGGTTGTGTTAGGACTACATACAATAAATTTTTAAGATTAATTTTAGAGTTAGATGTAGACTCAGGGTTGTGGCTAGGCCTGAGTTAGTGAAAGTGCTTCTGACCATTTTAGGGATTCCAAAGATTAATGTTAGAATTAGATGTTCTGTTAGGTTTAAGGTGTGGAACAGTTTTGGCTTTATTTGTAACATTAGTGTTAGAGTTAGATGTAGGGATAGGGTTAAATTGGTGCTAGGCGCGTGTTGTTATGTTTTGCGTTTGTCCTTGGGTTAGGTTTAAAGCTAGGTTTAGGGTTAGGATTATGTATCAAGTTAGGTTAGAATTTAGGATAAAGTTAGTAAAAGATCTACAATTACTGTGAAATCTGCTTAGGTTAGCCTAGAGCTAGTTTTAGAGTTCCTTGTTGTTGTTATTGTTAACTAGCCTTTTTATTTTTGTATATTTCCTTCCTTATTTATTTGTTTATTCATTTATTTATTGCAAAGTTCCTTACATGTTCTGCTTCCATGAGTGGCCAAGATCAAGGGAGAGGGGACCCTTTTCCATGTCTTTTTTACACACAGAACTAAATAGACAAGTGCTGGGGTTCAGAAATTGCCCCACAACCCACACAGACTCCAGTCTCAGTCAAGAAGGGGTAGTTTATTGAACACATACCTCAGGACTGATCAATCAGACACACAGGTCAGGCTCAGGAGCTGAGACTGTGCCCCCAAGTTGAAATGCTAAAAATCTTCTAAGCCTGTAATCCACAAACATCTGTGCCAAGTTATCCCACCAATCAGGATTTAGGGATAGGGGACTTCCTTAGGAACATCTGTTTGTGGTACACTTATCTTGCTCCCATTGGTTAGCTTGTTCAACTGTGGCAGGGCAAATAGTCTAGCGTTCATGTCTCAACTTGTCAACCAGGATATCAGTTACTGGGTACATGTCTTCTTTAGCCAAATAGGATGTCAGTTACCCAGGGAAGTCTTGGGAACTTAAACTTGATTTGACCTCTATTCAAAATGGAAGTTTTATTCAAAATGTCT
>NC_034600.1:26687312-26690348 GCF_900095145.1 Mus pahari
AAAAGAAAAAAAAGTAGTTTGAGAAGGCTGGAACCTTCAGGGATGGAGGGAGAGTGGTGGAGGTAGGGAAGGAGTGCTCATGTTTGGAAACTGGGGTGAAGGGATTGCCCTCCTCTTGATGGGATCCCCAGCCCCTCTGGCAGGGCAGGAAAGGGGCAGCCTGAAATACCCAAGAGCAGGTCTGGGGCTACTAGATGCTCCAGGCAGGAGGCTGGAAGACACAAAGTCTTGCTTGCCCTCCAGGGAAATGATGGGTGGCTGTTACCTTCTTGTTTTTCTGCCCATTTGCCTGTAATTCAAGTTTCCTGTCAGTTTCTTGATGGCACCCTTGGAGCGGATATGGATCATTTTGCCTTTGTTTGTTATGTTTTTTAAGACAGGGTTTCTCTGTGCAGCCCTGGCTGTCCTGGAACTCACTCTGTAGACCTGGCTGGCCTCGAACTCATAGAGATCTGTCTGCCTCTACCTTCCAAGTGTTGGGATCAAAAGCGCGCACCACTACCACCACCACCACCACCACCTGGCTGATTATTTTGCTCTTAAGGAGTGCACTCTCGGGGGTGGGGCAGAAGATGAACATCAGGTTCTCCTTCCTTTCCCTGATCTTGTAGGTTGCATCATAGACAGCATAGCAGCAATCCTTGACCAAAAATTAAAATAAAATAAAATAAAATAAAATAAAATGATGCAGAGGGGTTGACCTACCAGGACCTTCTTGCTCCTATCCAGGATGCTGTTCTTCTTATACCCACTCAGGCAGAAGAGCACTGCCTTCTTGCATCTCTTCCCTTATTCTGGTGTTGAGGATTGCATACTTCTATGTCACTGAACGCCGAATGACAACATCAGAGGCAACCACAGCAGAGGCCATGGGTCTAGAAGCTGGAAGCGGGCGAGGGAGAGCTACTGAAGAGCTGAGCCACTGTGGCTGCTGCAGGAATCTGACTGCTAATTTTAGGGATTTTTGCTAGAGGTGTGGCCAAAATATTATTTGGGTCTAGGGTTATAGTTAGGGATAGTGTTTGAGTCAGGATTAAGTTTAGGATGAGAGCTAGTGTTTGGCCTATGGTTGGTTATGGTGAGTTAGTGTTAGGGCTAAAGGCTCTTCAACTTCTGTTTTTGAGATTAATGTTAGAGCTGGAAGCAGGGCTGTAGTTAGATCTTGTCTTATTTCTTAGGTTAGTATTAGAGTTCGAGATAGACATAGAGTTAGAGCTAGGATTGTCATTAGGGTTAATCCTTGGGTTAGAGGCAAGTTAAGGTTAGGGTTAAAATTGGTGGCAGAGCCTTTAGTGTTTAGTATAAAGTTAGTATAAGAGCTAAGTTAGTGTTAGAACTAGTCTTAAGGTTAGTACTAACCCGATTTTTGTGTTCAGACTGGGAGTGTGGTTACAGTTTCTCTTAGAGTTGTGATATATTTAGGGTTAGTGTTTAAGCTACACTTACCTAGGGTTAGGAGAGCAAGGGTTACGGTTAGTATTCAGGTTAGTTCTATGGTTATATCCAGTGTTGGGTTTGTCATTAAGACTAGGGTTAGGACTGGTTTTAGAGGTAGGGTTAGGGGTCAGGTTAGAATTAGGGACACATTAAGAATTGGTTTTAGGGTTAGATTATTAGTCATTGGTAGTCAGGCTTAGGGATAGGTTTAGGTTACGGTTATGGTAGTTTGAAGGTTAGGGTCATGATTAGTGCTAGGCTAAATATTAGTGTTATGGCCAGCATTGCAGTTATGGCTAGTTATAGGCAATGGCAGAATTAGAGCATTTTTTGGATTAGGTTTAGAGTTAAACATAAATAGAGAGGTATTAGATTTATATTTAGGATTGGGGTTATGGTTAAGGTTAGAGCTAGGGTTAAGCTTAGAACTTAGGTTAGGAATAGAACATGGTATAGCATTAGGACAAAGGCAGAGTTAGTGGTAGTGATTGGTTTATGGTTAGTTTTAGGGTTAGGGTTAGGTTAGGGTCAGGGTCAGGGTTAGGGTTAGGGTTAGGGTTAGGGTTAGGGTTAGGGTTAGGGTTAGTGGTCTGGCTAGGGCAGTGGTTCTCAGCCAGTGGGTTGTGACCCCTGTCATAGGCCTCTACATCCAAATATATTTACATTATGATTCATAACAGTAGCAAAATTACAGTTATGAAGTAACAACAAAAATAATTTTATGGTTGGGACTTGCCACAGAAGTAACAACAAAAATAATTTTATGGTTGGGACTTGCCACAACGGGACAAACTGTATTAAAGGGTTACAGTGTAAGGAGGAGCTAGGGTCTGCCAAGGGCTCAAGCCAGGGTCTTGCTTGCACTGGGCAAGCGCATACCCATGAGCTATAGCTTTCACCCAGGTTTGGTTTATATGACACTCTACTATGCTTTGCATGTAGTAATTTCACAAAACAGACAGGACAAAACATCAAAAGAAACAGAATCTGACCTACTTTGTGCCACCCACAGAGAGCTTTGCCTCAGGCCAGACCTGATCAGGTTAGAGCTAGCCCTGAGTTCTCTGTCACAGCCCTCCTGGTATGCAATCTATCAGATGTGTCAAGCTGCAGGTATTACAGGTCTAGCCCAAGAGAAGAAAAGCAGCCAACACAAAATGCTCTGCACAGATTATTTTACACACACACACACACACACATACACACACATACACACACGCGCACACACACACATACACACGTGCGCACACACACATACACACACATACACACACGTACACACACATACACACACGTGCACACACACATACACACGTGCACACACATACACACACATACACACACATACACACACGCGCGCGCACACACACATACATACACACACATACACACACATACACACACACATACACACACGTACACACACGCGTGCACACACACACACACATGCACACACATACACACACACACATACACACACACACGCACACACACACATACACACACGCACACACACATACACACACACGCACACACACATACACACACACGTACACACACATACACACACGCACACACACATACACACACATACACACA
>NC_034600.1:26690418-26711118 GCF_900095145.1 Mus pahari
ACACACACACACACACACACACACACATTTAATTTATTTCATGTGCATGGGCATTTTGCCTGCAGAGTCTGATTAGAGTTTGCGTCGGAACCAGGACACTGGTTAGTTTTAAACCTAGCTTTGGAGTCTAGATTGGAGATAAGATTACAATTTCTTTTATGGCTAGGGATTTATTTGGGGCTATTAATCTAGGGTTAAATTTAGCTTTCAGTTGCCAAGCTTTGAATAAAACTGTCCCATGGCCCAGTTCTCTCTCAGCTTCTCTCAGCAGATGCTGCAGGTAGTGAGTGGGGCCTTCAGGCACCAATAGCTTCCCTGCTCTGTCACCCTCTCCCCCTGTCTTGCTGCTGAGCCTTCTTTTCAGATTCACATCAACAGGCTAAGAGACTGAAAGGAAACACTAGGAACATTTCTAGATACTAAAATACATTATTTACAACACAGTGTAATATTTCTTACTAACTATTTCAAAGCAAAACTGAGCTCATCTCAATGGGCGCTCAGAACATTTAGTTTTTAAGTGAACCAAGACAGGACTATCTCTGTCTATCTTACAATTAATCTTTTAACTTTATGTTTTAAGTGTGATTAGCAAAAGCCATTCAGAGATTTTTGAGCACACGATAAAAGCATGTTTTGCTATCTTAGGTTATTACTCCTAAAGTTTACAATCAGATTTTTTTGTCCCTCAACCTAATTTTCCATAATTAACATTTGAAAGCACCAGACCCAAATCATTTTTTTTTTTTTTTAAGGAATTGCTTTAAAACTAATGCTTCAATTTATTCTAGATAAGCTGACTATAGGTAAAGTCTAGAAACCAGAGTTTTGTCTTTAAATTTTCTGAATCCAAAGAGCCATAGAGAAGCTACTCATTGACATGCTAAGCAATGTTTGGTAAAATGAAATTGATCCGGAGCTCAGGATTCCTTCCTAAGCCAGGCACAGCACTGTGGTTTCCTGGAAGCCATGTGGAATCTGATTTGAAAAAGGGCATTTCAAATAAAGTGCATGTGGGATAGAAACTCATTGCTTTAAAAACAAACCTCAGGGGGCTGGAGATGTGGCTCAACTGCTCTACCAGAGGGTCCAGGTTCAATTCCCAGCACCTCTTCTGACCTCTGCAGGCAGAACACCCATGCACATAAATTAAAAAATAAAATACATTTAGAAAAGAAAGAATCTGGGCCGAGCATTTTGTGTGGTTTCTTCCTTCACTTGGGCTGGACCTGTAATACTTCAGTTTGACACATCTCCTGATCAGGAGGGCTGTGACACTCAGGGCTAGCTCCAACCTGACCAGCTCTGGCCTGAGACAAAGCTCTCTGTGGGTGGGACAAAGTAGGTGGGATCCTGTTTCTTTTGATGTTTTGTCCTGTCTGTTTTGTGAATTTACTGCATGCAAAGCATGGTGGTGTGTCACATACAACTAAACCTGGGAGCCTAAGCAAGGTCCTGGGTTGGGCCCTTAGCCTTGCAGACACAAGCGAACAACAACCAGAAACCGAAAGCAACAAGTGAACAAACCCGGAACAAATAAGGAAACGGAATCAGTAAGAAATCCTCTCACCGAAGAAAATCTCAGGACCCCATGGCTTCATTCCTACCAAACATTTAAGGAAGAATTCGTCTTAACCTTTCTCAAATGCCTTCCGTTTTTGTTTTGTTTTGTTTGGACAGGAATATTTCCAAGCTTGATTCACGGAGTCAACATTACCCTGATTTCAGAGCCAGATTAGAACACCACAAAAAAAGAAATAGAGAAAGAGCCACAGTGGTTCAGAATGAGTCACAGTGGTTCAGAACACTGGCTACTCTTACGGAGACCCTGGGTTCCATTCCCAGCGCCCACATATAACTCTATACAGGACCACCTATGCTCTATACTCTATACAGGACCACCTATAACTCAAGATCCAGGAATCCAGTACCCTCCTCTGATCTCCTCAGGCTCTGCACGCCTATGGGGCACATAAATACATACAGACAAAATATATACATATACATATATATATATAATAAGCCGGCAAACAAAAAAGAAGAGAGCTAATGTCCTTGATAAATACATATGCAAAATATTAAAAAGCATTAGAAAAGCAAATTGAACAGCACATTAGGATCAATCAGGATTCATCCGTTGAGATATAAGGATGGCTGGACATCCACAAGTCAGTAAATGTGATACAACGCATTAACAGAATGAAGGTCAACATCTCACGAGATACTGAAAAGGCATGTGACAAAATTCTAGATCCTTCCATAAGGACTCTCAGTGACTAAGCACAGAGGGATGTGTCTCCGCACACTAATACAGTTGATGATGGGCTCATAGTGAACATCAGACCCAGTGGTGGAAAGCTGAAAGCTCTCCCTCTAAGATAGAGACAGGTCAGGCGCTGCTCTTCCTTCAGTTTCTAGCCAACTGTTAGAGTAGAGAAAGCTCCTCTGGGAAGGGGCGGTTATAATATGGCAAAGGGACTGTTGTAGTAATTTTTAATCTCAGTCAAGGGTTTCTACCCTTCCTGTGATCATTCGGTTTTTAGATAAAAGACACACAACTTTCATATTTATGATAAGCCTTTAATTAGCACTTGACCTGGGCAGGCAGATATCTGCCCTCTAAGCTATTAGAATCCACTTTCCCATCAATAACCCTGAGTTATAATTTGTGGTGTTCCCATTGGCCAGCCCTTATGGCCACCGTTTCAAGATTCGCTTACCTTGTATCATCTTGTCCTCTCTCCATCTTCTATCCCTTCTCCTCCTCATGGTCTCTCTCCAGACCCCAAGCCAAGGAACCCAACCCACACTATCTCTCATCTGCCCAGCTATAGGCTGTAGGCATTTTTATTCACCAATCAGGGATGACTTGGGGGGGGGGGCAAAGTTACATAGCATCACTTGTGTATGTGAAGATTCTCTCCTCCCTGGGGGTAATCAGGCTTTAGGGGCCAGTATTTAGCATGACAATACGTTGCAAAAGACCAAACCTCATCGGGGACTACCCCTAGGAAGACTGGCTCTGTTAGTCATCTGAAAGAGAATCACTAGTCCTTTACTGAGATGATGTACTTTTCCTTCCCAGAATTCCCACCCCTAGTGAAGTAGCTTACTGCATGTAAGGAATGCGTGGACCCAGGCAGCAAAGTTGCCCACCGTGCCCCAGCTTCTGAGCCCCACGTGGTCCGGACCGTGTCCATGGCCCCAGGTAACCATGGAAACCAAGCCATAGAGAGTGTGTGTTGTGGGTGATAAGTAAGGGCAGCTCATGAAGTAATGTGTGAAACGCCTTAGTTATGATTGATTGAATTTAGCTTAAAAACTCCCGTCTGGCACAGCAACTCGCTAACCCCTGTGGTCCAACAGAGACCCATCCTGGTGAGAGACGAATCCACGTGGACGCCCGCTGTCAGACAAGACAAGCCTGCATCATGGTCCAGCTCCAGGGGAATCCAAAGAGCAGCAGGAGAGTCGTGGCTTACCTGACGCCACAAGAAGCCAGAGTACGACCAGCCAGATCGGAGGTTAGTGAAGCGTGTGTGTCTGTGTGTGTGTGTGTGTGTATACAAGTGTGATCCCGTTTCACCATTTACTTGTTTATTGCTACTTATGAATAAATGAGCTATTTAACCTTTCCTCCGAGTTGGAAGACTTAATTTCCGCCTCTGTCATTAAACCCGATTCACGACATTTTGCGATACACCATAGCCTTGTAGCTTTATAAGTCTGCCAGATTTTCTGAATTACTTAGAAACACGTGACTTCTCTTGTTTTTCTTTCCATCTCTTTTCTAAGCATGCTTTGCTTCTTAACATTTGGGTTTCCTAAACATTTTGGGCTTTCTTACTCATTCTCTGAAGCCTCACTTCCTGCCATATAGCTGCTTATCTGCCTGGCATCTGACCTCCAGTGTCAGATTAAACGATATGGCCTGTTCCTCCTCTTTCCTCCCCCATCCCCCACCCATCTTCCTCCACTCTCCATCCCTCTTCTCCCTCCTCTTCCCCCTTCCTCCTCCTCCAAGAAGTTGCTATGATTTACTTCTTGTCTGCCCTGGGGGCTTTAAAAAAACAATCACAAAGCAAAACAAAAAAAACTCTCGTATAAAATTGTCCTTGATAGAACATTTGAGTCTGTTCTTAAATTATTTTGCTAATGAGACTAAGAACCCCAGTAGGAGACCCTGATTTCCCCTGTGTCACAACCTCGAACTAGATGATTTAGTCAGAATAATTAGGCAAGAGAAAGAAATTTTAAAACAAAAAAACACCAATTAAATTATCTGTTTGCAAATGACATGGTCACCCCAAACCAACCAAAACTCAGAAGAACTCATCACATGCAGAACGAACACTGATGTTCTATTATTTAGTGTTTCTATTATTAGCAATCAGAAAAAAAAAAAAAAAACAACAAGGAAACAATCCTATTTCCATTAGCTACGATGGCTTGCCTAACATGCTGGAGGTCCTGGGTCACATTCCTAGCACAGAAACACTAGCCACAGCACAGGTCGATGCAGAGATCAATTGTAAAGCCTGGTCCCTGTGGGCACCAGCTCCCCACCACAGACACTTGCCAAGCCAGGCTGGTTGCTGGCCTCTTCTCAGCGGTACGACTCGACATTAGTTCAAAAACCTACTTCTGGGGTCATAATGTGAACTTGTCATAGGCCCAACCAGTACTGGCCCTGTAGCCTGGTCCTTCCATCCCCACCTTGATTTATGCCTGGAGTCTTCTGCAGTCTCTTCTCCTGCCTCCTCATCATGGCTTCTGTCTGGCTCTACAGTCACCCTGCAGCCATGGCTGTCTGCTTCTTTCTCTCACTGGTGGGGCCCCTCAGCTGTTCCTGCTTCAGACTGCATTCTTTAGTTTGGACTCATTGGTCACTGATGTCACTCTACTTTGTCACTCCCTTGTTTCCTCAAGCTCTGGCTACCCAGCATCCTGGCCATACTGTTAATGGATTCCCAGGAAGTTATCTTCTCTACACCTCCTGGGATTTAGCTAGTGTGTTAGGAGGAAGCCCCAAAGCTCTGAGTCCCACCCAGTGCCCAGCAGATCCTGGATGGCGCTTTCCATGGACTCCTGTTTCAGGAGAGATAGATGGCTTTGACCGCTGCTCTAAACTAGAAGTGAAGGCCCCCAAGAGTGAACTCACCACCAGGAGAGCATGCGTGCCTCCCAAATCTGCACAGAAGGAAATGGGAAGGACCGTGCTTAACTGAAGAAAAGGCATGGCTCAGGATGAGGCGTGGAAGGTCACTTCTGGAACAGTGAGAATGTACTATCCAGGAGAAAGAGAAATAACAATAAAGATAAAAACCGTGAGCCAGGAGAGAAAGCTTGGACCAAGTCACGGTGTGCTAGAGCTACTTAGAAGCTGACCCGAGGCCGGCTGTAAACCCTGGGCCACAGCAGAGCCCGAGTTACAGAACCATTATACTGAGGATGGGGACAGAAAGGAGAGGGGGAGTGTGCTTTTCTGGGGGCTTTGGCTGTATCCCCCCCCTCCACTGAGCAGCAGCATTCCCCTACACTTTCTCCCACCTCCATTTTCCCTTCCATTTCTATTCTCTTCTTCTTTTGTCTTTTTCACAATCCTGTTCAAAGATTTCTCACCTTGAAACACACTGCATTTTTAAATCACTGGGTTTTACTTTTGAGATTATAATTATACCATTTCCCCCTTCCCTTCTCCCCCCCAAACTCTCCCAATGCCCCTCCTTGCTCTCTTTAAAAATTCATGGCCCCTCCCTTTTATTAATTGTTAGATGCATATATTTATATGAATATGTGTATATATTCCTAAATCTAACCAGCTCGGTACAGTGTTACTTGTATATGTTTTCGGGGCTGACCAGTAACTAGTGTGCTCTTTGAGGGGGACATTCGTCCCACTCTCAGCATTCCTCAGTTGCCTGGAGTCTTTGTGTGGGATTGAGGCGTTGTGGGTTTCCTCCTCTGAAGCATGTCCGTTGGTAATGTCCTAGCTCAGCTCCTGCGTAGGAAGTCATGTTGGTGGAACTTTATGGACATAGCTCCGACATTACTAAGAGACACTACTTCACAGCAACGTTTCTAACCATCTGGCTCTTACAATCTTTCTGTCCCTTCTTCCACACTGGCCCCTAAGAATCAGTTAGGGAAGCTATGTTGTAGATGTGCCCATTGGAACTGGGCTCCACAGCTCTGCATTTTGATTGATTGTGGTTTTCTATAATGGCCTCCATCTGTTGCAAAGATGCAAAGTTTCCTTGATGAGGGGAGAGAATGACTCTTACCTTCGGGCGTAAGGATGAATATTGAGATCGCTGTTAGGGACTGCACTGGTTTAGTAGAGCGGTGGTTGGAGGTTCTCCTCCAAGATCCATGTCCTCACTGTCCCTGGGTAGGTTTCCGGCGCCAGCCATGATTTTCTTAATGTTGAGTGTGTATTAAGTACAATTAGAGAGCCATGGGCTACGTCCAAGGCATGTGTGCCACTGCTGCACCCTTAGGGTCATTGATGTACCTCATAGCTAGCACAGCTGGGTAGTACCGTTTGGCTGCTTCCCTGTTGGAAGTCCGAATGTGCTTTCCGGTACTGTGAAAGCTAACCCTCAGGGAGGGGTCATTCAGGTCAGTTCTTGCCCAGGGGCCTCAGGGTCTGAGGTCATAGGGACTTACCTTCCACCTCTAGGGAGCAACCAAGGGCACTGGGAATAATCTATAATGTTTTTATTTTTATTTATTTTTGGTTTTTTTTTTTTTTTGGAGTTTCTTGGACATCCTCAGCCAACAACTCTAAAGAGGGCTTCTCTTGATTGGTATTGGGATTTTTGTTGGGTGTTTTTGGCTCTTAGAGGGATCACTGTTGGCCCAGAGGAGAAAACATTCTTTAAATTACATATATATACTTACAAACTGAATTATGTGTTGTATAGGATTTTTGTTTTGTTTTGTTTTGGGTAAGTAGTTAAGATTAACTAAGATTCCTTATGACATTTTCAGACATTCTTTTTTTTTTTTTTTTTTTTTTTTTTGGTTTTTCGAAACAGGGTTTCTCTGTGTAGCCCAGGCTGTCCTGGAACTCACTTTGTAGACCAGGCTGGCCTCGAACTCAGAAATTCGCCTGCCTCTGCCTCCCAAGTGCTGGGATTACCACGCCCGGCTCATTTTCAGACATTCTTACCAGGGTTTTGCTCTCCCCTCTCTCTCTATTTATCTCTCCCCTCCTTCCCAATAACAGTCCCTCCCTTTTCTCATTTACCTGATCAGAATGCATCCTTGTATTCTTGCAGTTAAGTTCAGTATTATTGGGCTGGAGAGATGGCTCAGCGGTTAAAAGCACTGACTGCTCTTCCAAAGGTCCTGAGTTCAATTCCCTGCGGCCACATGGTGGCTCACAACCATCTGTAATGAGATCTGATGCCCTCTCCTGGTGTGTCTGAAGACAGCTATAGTGTACTCACATATAATAAATAAATAAATCTTTAAAAAAATTATTTAAAAAGTTCAGTATTGTTTGTTTGTTTGTTTGTTTGTTTGTTTATGCGCCTTCTCCCCTTCCCTCAGTCCAGCGACACCCTTACTACCCTTTCTTTTTTTGGCCTTTCTGTGGCCCTGGGACCTCTCATCCCCAGCCCAGTCGCTGGTGTCTCCTGAGCAGCCTCTGCCTTCTCCTTGATGACATGTCCTCTGAGCCCTGAAGCATGTGTCTGCTTCAGGAAGGCATTTCCTTGCCTCCCTTGCTCTCTTCCTTCTTCCTCGTCCACTGCGTGGACTCCACATGTCCTACTGAGCCTCGAATATAGATGCACTAAAAATCTGGGCCCAGTGTCCCCAGCTTGTGTCACATTCTCTGCAGGTACAACCTCATTCCAATAAGGACTCCCTAACTCTATTCCCATCAACCTTAGCGCTGGAGCAGAGGTGCAGAGTACAAGAGTACTACCAGAAACAAACAAACAAATGATTGAACAAATGAATAAATAAGTACAATTTTGGTAAATACCATGTTAATATAGCATTATGAAAAATCAAAAAATCTGTGTAACCCAATGCTCGCTTCTAAGCCAAATACACAAGAAGATTAAGTACACAGTACATAAGTACACAGGAGGATTAAAAGGTAAGAGCCAACCCAGGCCTTGGGAGCATAGCCAGATGTTGTCTTAAAAAACAAAACATACAAGAAAGGAGTAATATAAATGTTCATGATGAATAATATACTAGACATTTAAGAGAGAGGATCAACAGGAATGCTTGTGATAGTTCATCTTGCATATTAACTTAATTGAGAGCTCTCTAGGAGATTGGTAGAGTGTATCTCTGGTGTGCCTGGACAAATAGATCATGGAGTCTCTAACTTGATGAATGGTTTCATCTGTTAATGATTACACACACACACACACACACACACACACACACACACACACATATCTGCATGCCAGAAGAGGGCATCAGAAGAGGGCACCAGAGTCCCTGGAACTATAGTTACAGAGAGTTGGGAGCCACCATGTGGGTGCTGGGAACCGAACTCAGGACCTCTGGAAGAGCAACAAGTGCTCCTAACTACTGAGCCATCTCTTCATTCCTATTAATGGATTTTAAATTCTTGCAGACTGTTGGGAGATGATGGAATTATATTCGGTAGGGTTTGGTTGGAGAAAGTGGGTCACTGGAGTCTATCTTGGGGAACTGATCTTGCCCTGGGCCCCTCAGCTTTATTTTAGGACTTGTTCTTCGTAGCTGCCATGAAGAGAGCAACCCCGCCTTACACTTTCTGCACTGTAGTATATGGTATCACTGCAGAAGCACTGAGCCAAGTGTCCGTGGACTGGACCCACTGAAACCACAAACCCAAACAAAGCCTTCGTCCCTGAAGCTGTTCCTCTCGGTTAGTTTAGTCTAGTCACAGCGATGAGAAAGTGCTAGAGAGCTGTATTGGAACTTAGGCAAAAGAGAAAATCAGGATTTCGGATCTTTACTCCTTTGGTAATATATAGATCAGGGAAATGGGATTATAGCTGTAAATTAGGATTCCTTAGGAAGGGTTTTCTGTTTCTAATGTTTGTACTGAGATAAAATCCATCAATATAACATTAACATCTTAGGGTTTCCACTGCTGCGAAGAGACACCATGAGTAGGACAATTTTTATAAAGGGAAACATTTAACTGGGGCTGACTTACGGTTCAGAGACTTACTCCGTTATCATCACAGTAGGAAGCATGGTGGCATGCAGGCAGACATGGATGCTGAAGGAGGAGCTGAAAGTTCTACGTGTAGACCCACAGGAAGCGGAAAGGGAGAGACACTGGGCCTGGCTCGGGCTTCTGAAACCTCAAAACGTGTATCCCCGTGTCTTAGTCAGGGTTTCTATTCCTGCACAAACATCATGACCAAGAAGCAGTTGGGGAGGAAAGGGTTTATTCAGCTTACATTTCCACATTGCTGTTCATCACTGAAGAAGTCAGGACTGGAACTCAAGCAGGTCAGGGAGCAGGAACTGATGCAGAGGCCATGGAGGGATGTTCTTTACTGGCTTTCTTCCCCTGGCTTGCTCAGCCTGCTCTCTTATAGAACCAAGACTACCAGCCCAGAGATGGCACCACCCACAAGGGGCCCTCCCCCCTTGATCACTAATTGAGAAAATGCCCCACAGCTGGATCTCATGGAGGCATTTCCCCAACTGAGGCTCCTTTCTCTGTGATAACTCCAGCTGTGTCAAGTTGACACAAAGCTATCCAGTACACCCCGTGAGACATCTCCTCCAACAAGGCCACCCCTCCCAACCCCTCTCAAGTAGGGCCACTCCCTAATGACCAAGCATCCAAATAGCCTATGGGGGCCACGCCTAGACAGCAACCACAGCATAGCATTTTCAAGTTTTGCTTATGCTGCCACATGAATCAATGTTTTATTCCTTTCTGCTGTAGAATAATATTACATGATATAGATGGACTGGCGAGCTTATTAAAATGTAATGATGTCCACACTCCCGATTTCATTCATCTGGGCTGGGACCCAGGCACCCGTCTTCTTCCCCTTTTAAGTTTCCTTTCCTTTTTCCTTCTTTGAGATCCAACCTTTCTCCATGTGGTACAAATGGCCAGCCAGAGCTGGAAATTGCCACTCTACATCCCAACCCCTTGCCATTTCAAGTTCCTATAGAAACTATCATCTCCCTGTGGAGGACATTTTTCATGCTGTTGACAAAACAATTGATGTATAAGTCTTTCCTACATACTATGTAGTATGCTTTCAAGTGCAAAATCATGACTTATCCCTTTCTAGATCTCTTTTTTTTGGGGGGGCGGGGGGAGGTACCTTTTGGCTCTGGGGCATTCATTTTGTTGAGTGAATAAACTTTGTGAAACAGAGAGAACAAATGAACAGCGTACCCCTACTTCATCAACTCATTCAAAGTATATTGAACAAACTGTGCCTTCTGGGTGTGACATCTCAGGTTTGGGTTGTATAAAACTGAGATGTGGTCATGGCTCCTGTGGGCTCTCTGAGAGGAGTACTTAAGCCTGTGTTGCCAGCACCGTAATTTGTTAGTGCCCTACCAGTAAAGAGCTGAGGATTCCAATGTCATCCAAATGGGAATGTCTGAAAGTAAGGGCCTTAATTTCGTAAGGAGTGAAATCTAAGATGGGGGTCTTCCTTGAAGTTACGGCAAATGGAGATGCGGTATCATTTGCACACTTTTCTCAGCGTTCATTGTGAAAATCTAGAGAATGAGCTGATACGCTGCCAGAGTGCCCCCTTTCCCATGCCCCACGGCTGTCTTTCCTACTGGGCGATGCAGGACCAGCTCTGGACCTGTGTGGGTGTGTGTCCAGCAACAACACTCGGACTATGGGAGCTCGCCAGTGTGCTGTGCTATTTCACCTCGCTGGTGACTTTGCTCCAAACACACTCGGTTAGAGCTGAGTATTCCTCAGAGACCAGGTTTTTTTTTTTTTTTTTTTTTTTTTTGTGGTGTTTTTCGAGACAGGGTTTCTCTGTGTAGCCCTGGCTGTCTTGGAACTCACTCTGTAGACCAGGCTGGCCTCGAACTCAGAAACCCACCTGCCTCTGCCTCCCGAGTGCTGGGATTAAAGGCGTGCGCCACCACGCCCAGCTCAAGACCAGGTCTTTTAAGGTCTCAGGCATTTAGTTATAGTAACAGAAACTTGAATAATACAATCAGCATCTCAATTATACGGGAGACCACTGCATCCCTTCGATTCTGTTATTGGGAAATAAAATCCTCCTCTGTCCTCTCTTAATTTGTTTATAATAAAATCTGAAGTCTCCACACTGGCTCTCTCTTATGAATTAGTCTAATGGCATTCTGTAACTTACGCTTCGAAAACTTCGACTTATCTTCATTAAACCTCTAGATCAGAAAATACCAGGAGTCTCAGAAAGATATCAGAGTGTGATGTCACCTCTTCCCCAGATGCAGAGCCATCAGTCCTATGTCTCCAGACTAATTCTAAGATCACCATCCCCTGAAGTGTCTATCTGTGGGCTAGCTGGCACCACTTGGCTTTCCTGCCCACTGCAGGGACAAGGTTCTTTTTAACTGTTACTGACTTCACTAACTATTGATTGTTGCCAATGATATACAAAGAAATCTTCGACCTCTAAGGGGAAGTTAGCAGTACATTTCTTGCTTGAGAATTTCCCTCCCTTTGATGATGTTTATAACCAGCGTCTCTGTCTTTCTGAACAGTTAAATGACAAATCTTTGAGTCGTCCATTCCTGAGATTTGTCAAACGGGACACAGAGGCTTCCAATGCACAGTGCAGGTGATAAGGCTGTGCGTGGCAGCCGCCTGCAGCTCAGACCCTGAGGAGTCTGGCCATCTGGAGTTTGGTGACTGAAGCCACACATGCTCTGACCTCCAAGCCGCAGTCACCTGAAGCCAAGACCCCAGGAACACGGAGAGATAACTCTGCCCCGGGAGGTTTCTTAGGCTTCTTGGCAAAGGGACCCAAGGTCCCTCAAGGTTACCTGATGCTCTGGACTTGGCTGTTTCATGAATACACGCTGTAGTCTGAGAGGATGCAAAGGCAATAGTACCCTGTTTATCCTGTATCCTCTCTGAGCTGAATGCTGGAAGACAAATAGAAGAGAGGAGAAAATTAAAAAAGGAGGTACAGAGTGGGGCTGCATAGAAGCTAAAGCATTCCGATTGTCTGCACACTCCACTTTCCATTGGGACTGGAGAGTAAGTCTTTACGTGTTCTTGTTACTGCAAGTTCACCTTTCTGCCTTAGTGTGGATTATCCTAGGGGCAGATCTGGGATGCAGAATTCTTCTGGGAAAATGAAATTGGTTTATCTGGGAAGTGCAAGGACAGTTACCTGGACGGTGGGTCGAGGAAGGGACAGCATTCACTAAAATCTGTACTCCCGGCCCTGTGACCGGAGCGAGGAAAACTTCTCCCAGTGGGGAACGTTGGCAAATGAATGGGTGTCCGTCCCCAGAAGGCTCCAGAGCCCAGTGCTTGTACAGGGCTCCTTGGTTACTAATTGAGCACTGCTCCTGGAGGCAGGAGACCACCCTCTTGGTTCATGGAAGTAGCCTCAGGGATCATGAAGAGCCTCAGGAACAAACACAGGCATTTGGAGGTCCCTGAAGGTAAGGAAACGTGGCTGACAGTGTCCGATGCATGGTGAATCCTCAGAGTTACTTGGGTCCCCCCCCCCCCCAAAGCCTTCCAACAGAGCACATGGTCCATGCTTCTTTTTACAAATCTTTCTCTGTAGCCAGGAAGCAGCATCAGGAGCTTCAGGGATCCTAGTCTAGCATCTCAGGATGGGATAGAATGGTTTCAGCAGCAGCTTGTCAGCCCCTGGAAGCGTCTAAGCCCTCCCGCTGGCTTTTTATAGTTTCTCTGTCCCTCCATCTTTCACCTATAGTAAGTCATGTGACTGCCGCTAGCTGTATCTTTCCTTCTCTGTCACCTGACTCCTGCTTGCTAGAGGTCAGGAGCAGGGAGATAATGAGGCTTGTGGGAATCATGAGCAAGACTGAATCAAGCTAGAAGCAAGAGACGGCTTAGGAGTATTTTGAAAGCGTGGGTTTATCGGGTTTGGAAGGCATTTCTGACTCTTAAAGCTTTACTTGAACTGTGTTGTCACTGATGATTTGGGGACAAGTGTAGAGTCTCCCTTTTGATGGGATCAGAGACCGGCAGCTGCCTTCTCCCCTTCTGCCTCCCCTTCCTGTGCCCCCTTTTCCTCTTTGAGACAAGGTTTTACTATGGTGCCCAGATACCTTTGCCTCAGCCTTCCCTGGATGCGCCAGCTTCCCTGGGTGTTCTTGCCTTGTTGATGGAGGCACAGGTGGGCTCAGCGACCACTTGTAGTCGTTGCAAAGACACTTAAGGCATCAAAGATAGCAAAGAGAGAGAGAGAGAGAGAGAGAGAGAGAGAGAGAGAGAGAGAGAGACTGGATTTGTTCAAGATGCAAATGACAAAGCACATGCCCTGTTCTGTATTGTCTTGGAGAGTCTGACGACTCAACACCAGAGGCAGGCTCAGGTTGTCTGCGGGCCTCTGGGAAACAGCAGGAGCAGGCTCACAAGTGCTCTGAGAGGCCTGTTCCTGAGAGGGGCTCAGGCATTCACTGTGCTGCAAAGCCCTTCTCCTCAGGATGGTGGAGCAGAGCTGGCCGTCTTCATGAGAGTCACCAGGTACTCTCTCGCTAAGCACCCAGGCCCCAGCTGCCTCCGGTGGGATTCCTGGACCTGCCTCTCAGTAGGATGTGAGAGTCTGCCTGCCTGAGGACCATCCCAGAAGAGCATCTGACTCCGGAGCCCGAGGGAAGCAGCAGAATGGAACAAAGGCCAGGTTTGAGCTGACTGACCCCGACTGACAACTCCTACGTCCAGAGTGAAGCAAAGGGCGCTCATTCTTCTCATGGACTTGCTGGGCTTGAAGCCTTCCGACAGCCCAAGGGAGCTCTGGCCTAAGCAGACTGTTCTGATGTGAGCATCACTGCGCAGGCCCAGGCCTTGTGGGTTCTGTGAGGGGAGGAGTGGAGAGCGGAGGAGGAAGAGGGAGCACGTAGATCAGAGTTTGAATGGGCAGAGCTGGAGGCAAACTCGAGTATCTGGAGCTGCTTTGATTTCTCATAGTCAAAGGGAATTTATTTTGAAATTCATGAGATCTAATAGGGTGTGAGATTTGAACATTGCTCAAAGTGATGTTGGTGGTTTTGGGGAGGGGTGTCAAATGGCAGAGACCCCCCTCCAAGCCCTGACCCTTGCTTACCTCTTTTGTTCATCTTCATGCTATCTCCTCTCCAAAGCTCCAATCCCATCCAATCAGTAAACAGTTGAAAGGCTCAGAGGGCTTCCACCAGGTGAAGTCCAGTTGGCCGAGAGTGGCTTGCCAACCTGTCCACTTGGCCCCACCTAAACTGCCAGCTTTACGGCTTTATCTCCTACTCTGCTTTCCCGGAGCACTTTGTGATCTGAGGCTCTGGAATGCCCACCTTCCTCGCCTGTGCAGGGCTAGTCCTCCACCGCCCAACATCCTGCCTACAGTCTCTAAATCAGACACCTTCCCTGGGGCCCCTCCCAGGTACCTGGAAGAACACTTGCTTTGGGCTCTCAGAAGCAGATATACTTGGTGACAGAGGAGGGGGTGAGAGAGGTTGGGGAGGAAAAGTGGGGTCTGAAAGGCACTGTGCACCCATTCATACCTGTCCATTGGATAGGGCAATGACGGGGCAAAGCTCTCCCCATTAAGAGCTAGTGTACAAACCAAGCTCACTTTAAGCCTATACATCCAGGCTCTTTAAAAGAATATGTACTTATTTATGTAATGCATGTATTATACGTGCCATGGCACATGTGTGGAGGTGAGAACACAACCATAGGGGACAGCCGTCTCCTTTCACCTGAGGATAGAACTTACGTCATCAGGCTTGGTGGCAAGAGCATCTACACACAGGACCATCCCATCATCTCCATAATCTAACTCCTAAGTACAAATGTAGTTCATGGACCGATGGCCTACTCTCTGAGCCCTACCAAGTTCCACCTCTCATTCCTTTCAGAGAGAAATGCTCCACCCTTCCCAACAAGTGGGACTGAATATGCCCTCGTCAAGAAATAACGATGCGCCTAAATGATTCCGTAAGCATGTCGAAGCACTTGGGAATTCTAGCAAAAAGGTTATTTAAAAAAAAAAAAATTAGGAGGCTGAGGCTACCGATAGCATCTGAGGCAGGGCCATTTTAGGAAGCAAAGCTTACATATCAAAAGAAGCACAATAGCAACTGAAATTAAGTTAAATGGGAAACAGACAAACACAGCTCGTGACATTTGCCTTTGCCGGCCTTCTTCCAAGGTCACGCTGAGAGCATGATTATTATGACTTTAAAAAGTCAGAGGTTGTGATTGGAAACAGACCACTAACAGCGGTCCCCCAGGCCATGCTGGAAACTTCTCCATCACACCGTTTTTTCCCATGGTTGGTCATTTTCCGATGAACCTCTGCTGGAGGGAGTGACTTATCTGAGTCTTCCACTAAACTGCCACACTCAGGCTGGTGATGGAGTGCTGTGGTACAGCACTTGCCTGGCGAGTGCAAAGCCCTGGGTTCAGTGATTTCCAGCTTTGACAAAACCGCAAAACAGAACATAGCAAACCACAACAGGCTCGCAGCGTTGCATTTCCTGTTCTATAAATCGGCACTGTGTCGAGGGCTCATCTTTGCCCGATTCTCTGGAGACGTGTGCTGTCTACGTTGAGTCTGGGTCTCAATCCTTTTGGATACTTTACAATTCTTTTGTTGTTTTTAAAAGAACATATTAAAATAACTGAAAAATCTTAGAAACTAGACTGTGTTTTAGCAACAGTGGATGCTAAGCTAAACATTGGTATTATTAAGATGATTTTCAGTCATTCTGTAAGAACATTGCAACAACGGCAATGGGTTCAATTCTTCATCCCTTCCCATGGCTTGGTCTAGTGGCTTTGAAATCCTTTCCCTGAAGAGACCCTGTCCAGTTTTATGTCTCCTTGACTCTAGGTGACCTTGGGTGACTTGTGTCTAGACTGAATATGACTGTGGTAAGGAAGCACCAGTTTTAATGGTGTTCCAACACAAGTCGTGTCCTCTTATCTGTGTGTGTGTGTGTGTGTGTATAGGTGTTCATATGTGTATATTTGTGTAGGTGGTATATGTGTAGAGTAGGGGTATATTTGTAGGCATGTGTATTTGGGTAAGGGTATATGTGTGTGTGTGTTTGTGTAGGGGTGTGTATGAAGGTGTGTGTGTTTGTGTAGAGGTGTGTGAATAGGTGTGTGTATATGTAGGTGTGTTTCTGTGTTTGTGTAGGGATACATGTGTGGCAGGGGAGTATGTGTGTATGTTTGGGTAGGGATATGTATGTAGGAGTGTGTATGTGTACCATGGCTCAGATGTGAGGTCAGAGAGAGCTCTGTTCTCTCCCTTCATCATGTGGATCCCAAGGACTGGATCACACTCAGAATATCAGCCTTGGCAGCAAATACCTTTATCCCTTGAGCGCTCATGGCTCTTACCTTGTTAAGATAGAATTTCCTTGGCCTGAACCTTACCAAGTAGGCCAGGCCCTTCCCACTAAGCTTAGTTATCTCAACTTCCTCAGCACCAGGACAACTAGCATACACCACTACACCTTGTGTTGTTTTAAAAAGATGGGTTCTAGGAATCGAACTCATGTATGCATGCTTGCCAGAAAAGCATTTTATCAACCGAGCCACATTCCTAGCCCTACTCTTACATTTTTGTGCCTTTGCCATCTCTATGTGTGTGTGTGTGTGTGTGTGTGTGTGTGTGTGTGTGGTGTGGGTTAGTATGCTTGAGGATGGGAGACAAGCAGATCCCTCTTCCCTCATCATTCTTATGGCTGTCCTAACTCAGCTCATGGTCCCGATACAACAGCAGGACCATTCATCTGACTTCCCTAGAACCTTAGCAAAAAGTGCTTGTCCTATTCTGGGCTGTAGTATGGTTGCTATACCCAGTACCTTTGTCTCTAAAGGAGTTTTAGAACCCAAAGATACAATATAAAAATAAAAGGGCCTATGGTGGCAGAGCTGAAGAGATGGCTCAGTCGTCTAGAGCACATGTTGCTCTTGCAGGAGACCTGGGTTCGGTTCTTACTTCTCACTTTGTGTGGTTAACCACTGCCTGTGGTGCCAGTGCCAGGGATTCTGGTGCTCTTTCCTGGTCTCCATTAGTACCTTCATGCTTATGGTGCAAACACACACACATACACATACACACATACACACACATACACACACATACACACACACATACACACATACACACACACACACACATATACATACATAATAAAAGTAAAATAAAATTTAAAAATGGCCTTGAAGAGGGGTCTACCAGCTTTCTCAAATGAGGACTTACATGGATAAATTCATTTTCAGCAAGAGGACTAAATGATTTCTCTAGTTTTCAAAGTCTGGTGTTTTGGGTGAACACTGCTTGCTGTTTGATGAACGAAGAGTTCCAGAAGAAGATAAATAAGTGGCTTTGTGACGTAAGCCTGAAGCCTTAGTCATGGCTAGATTTTGGCTGCGTGTGGGAACAGAGTATGACACTAATGTTCCTAGTAGCTGCCAGGACAGATGGAAGCAGCTGTGGCTTCAGAGTCTAGCTCAGAAACATACTTTTCCTGTTCTTGATTTTGAAGGTCCCAGGCTCCACAAGATACTTCTGGAAGTATTCATATAGGTTCTGGATCTCTGTACCCACTGCTTGAATAACCTATCCGTGTGCAAAGCATTAGTTGTGGCTGGCAGATGCTCAGGAGGGCTCTGTTGTTTGGTTTGGTTACTTTACTTTTGCTGTAATGTGAGTTGCTAGTCTGTTGAAGTAGTGTGTATTCATGGGAGGTAGGAAGCATACAAATAGGAAACAAAACGCCGGGCGTGGTGGCGCACGCCTTTGATCCCAGCACTTGGGAGGCAGAGGCAGGCGGATTTCTGAGTTCGAGGCCAGCCTGGTCTACAAAGTGAGTTCCAGGACAGTCAGGGCTACACAGAGAAACCCTGTCTCGAAAAAAACCCACCCCCCCCCAAAAAAAAGGAAACAAAACAAGTCACGCTCTGAACATAAATTGAACTAACTGTCTTGGACTGTCTTGGTGTGTTTCTCACCAGCCTCTGCCGTACATCAGGTCTAGCCACATCTTGTCAGAGTCATATTATCTGTGTCACTGAGTTGTTTTTAATTAATGCTACATGCATTTCGTTGTGCCTTTATATATATCATTTTTGGATTTTTTTGAGACAAGGTCATACTGTGTCGCCCTGGCTGGCATGGGCCCTGTAGAGCGGAGACTAACGGTAAGTTAGCATTCCTCCTAGCTCGCCTCCCAAATGCTGTGATTATACATGCACATCACCATGCCCAGTGTAATACATACCATTTTCAATGGGTACCCTAGTCTCTGGAGGTGTCTAGGACCGAGCATATAAAGGGTTTCTCATCTTCTGCCCTTTGTGCTAGTAAGGTTGTGTTAACAACCAGGATCCTATTGCTTTGAACTGTGGTCTTATTTATAATTATTTCCTGAGGACAAGTTCCTGGAAGTCATTCCATTATGTCAAAGGCCACGAACATCTTTAAATTTGGTGACACTTTGGGAGATTGCCTATGAGAAACAAGTCCACCTGCATTATCTTGCCCTTGTTGGCATTTATACTATTAAGCCTGTGTCCTTCATTCCTAGGACGGTGTTTATTAGGGTCTCTTTGTGGCCTTTGTAGAAAAAAGTTATTGCTAACTGGATAGAAGGCAGGATTGTCTTGTGTAACTATTTTACACACATACACACACACACACACACACACACACAAATTGTGTAGTTCAGAAGACAATTTTGTGAAATCAGTTTCCCCTTCCATCTGGTTGGTTCCTGTGGTCAAATTCAGGTCACCAGGCTTGCATGACAAGTCCCATTACACTGAGACATCTCACCCAGCCTTAGGCAGCTATTTGATCATTGCTGAATTGTGTGATTTTCTTTTCTATGCTGGTTAACAAATTACAATTTCTGCTTTCATCATTTAGTCGTCTCCCCCCACCCCTGTCCAGCTACTCTAAGAATAAGGAATTTGTCCCAGTGATTTTTTTATGTGCTACAAATGCTCATTTCTACAGTGGATCTCTCAGACCTTTATTGTCCCCAGGTACTGTGGGAGTCACTGATCATTATTGATGATCCTTGGGCTGAGTCATTGGCCTCAGGCTCTGAATCATAGTTCCCCATTTCAGCCTGGGCAAGACTGACATTCCTGACATTAACTAGCATGGGTGTCCTCGAGGTCACCATCTCTCAGCCAGACTGTGAGAAGCAGTCAGTCTGTTTTCTGGCCTCTAGGCACTTGGGCTACCCGCTGGGCACTATCTCTAAAGAGCACAGTCAACACTCTTAAGATCCCACAGTTTTGTGAAGATTAGAGTCCTTTAAACTACCCCCCCCCCAAATAATCTAAGAAGGGAGTGTTGTAGAAAAATTTTAATCCCAAACTGTGGGTTGTTTTTTATTTTTGTTTTTTGTCTTTGTTTTTTTTGTTTGTTTTGTTTTTGTTTTTTGTTGGTTTTTTTTGTTTGTTTGTTTTGTTTTTTTGACCCCGCCTTTAGCCATTTAGTTCCTGGATAAAACACACACACACACAACCTTTATATTTACAATAAGCCTTACTCAGCACAGAGCTGGGCAGATATCTATCCTCTACAGCATTATGCTTATATCCCAGCCAATAATCCCATTATATAATTTGCCATGTTTCATCTGGGCTGCTCTTAACTCCAATTAGCTAACCCACATGGCCATTATTTCATGACTCACCTAACCCATGGCAGCTTTCTTTTCTATCCACCTTCTTCTCCCCCTCATGATTCTTCTCTGACCCCAAGCCTGGGACCCCTAACTCCCCCTCCAGTCTACCCCCCACCCCACTCCCACCTTCTATGCCTCTTCTGCCCAGCATCGTTATTCACCAATCAGAAATAACTTGGGGGCAAGGTCATATAGCATCACTGTGTCTAGTGCAGACTCTCTCATCTCTGTGGCAACCAGGCCCTGGGGCCTGCACTTAGCATTACAATAGATAGCAACAGTCCAAACCTCAACGTGGGAGGGAACTCTCAGGAAGATAGGCAATGCCTCAAGCAAATATGAATTAAGCTGAGCTAAGCACGGGTCACTGCTGCTTTACAAACTGCCCCGGTGTAGTGGGTGTGGTGCTGTCTACCTGCCATCCCTGTGCCCTGGGAGGCCGACTGAGGGATCGAAAGTATGAATCCTAGCCAGACAGTGGTGGCACACACCTTTAATCTCAGCACTCAAGAGGCAGAAACAGGCAGATCTCTGTGAGTCTCAAGCCAGCCTGGCCTATAAAGAGAATTCCAGGACAGTCAGAGAAACTCTGTTTTGAAAAAAACAATAAATGTATGTATTTATGCATGAATGTATGAATGAATCCAGTCTGAACTACACAGTGAAACCTTGTCTCAAAAATACAGCAACAAAAACACTTCACTTTTATTGTAATAAAACAACTGCTCTGAAAATTATCTTAAGGACCAAAAAATTCCATATTGTAGATGACTAGACCTCCAAACAAGCCAGTTTTGCAAAGGCTGGCTGGTTTTTGTTTTGTTTTGGTTTTGGTTTTTCAAGACAGGGTTT
>NC_034600.1:26711888-26727004 GCF_900095145.1 Mus pahari
GGAGGCAGAGGCAGGCAGATATCTGAGTTCGAGGCCAGCCTGGTCTACAAAGTGAGTTCCAGGACAGCCAGGGCTATACAGAGAAACCCTGCCTCGAACCCCCCCCCCCCCAAAAAAAAGCCGAACTGCTAAAACTTTTTCTAAGTCTGAGGCCCTTGATCCCATATTACTTAACTAAATTTTATTATATGTTGTGTTTAACACACAAACCTGTCTGGAGATGTAACCGGGTGCAAAGGAGCCTGCTGATTATGTGGGAGCTTCCAGGTTTAATTAATTCCACAGCATTATAAAAACATCTAAAACTTCATGGAAGGCATGTACTTGTCTCATTCTTGGGGAGGTGATCATCTTCTCAGCCACTCAAGAACCCCACGTGTCTCGGGATAAGAAAGGAGGCAAAGGCTCAGCGACTGGGCTGCACTGTACTGCAGTGTGGACCACAGTGCATTGCGCACTGCAGCACAGGGCGGCAGCGCGGACTGCCTCTCTCTCCGTGGCGCTCTCAGCTGCCCGAGTGGGTTGCCCAGGAGTACCTTGGAAACGGTCTGCTACTATGGTCTGCGCTGAAGCCATTAGGATAGCCAGGCCTGCCCTGATCCCAAACCCAGGCTTCAGGCTACAGTCGATGCAGCTTTTGAGGCTGTTCTCTGGACTGGCTGTGAGTCATTTCCTTAAGGAACAAACAGGCAGCCACCTGGGTGGAAAATGTGCCACAAATGCTGTCTTATCGGAAATCCAAGAGGCCGCCGAATCTGAGCTCTGGTGTGCCATGTGTTTCTAGAAAAGCAGCACACAGTGGATAGTCAGTCCTCGGGACAACACGGTGCAAACACTGACTTTTCACTCCTTGGTTTCCGTAGCCATTTTGAGAGCCAAGTCTTGCTGTGCAACCCAGGCTGTCCTTGAACCTGTAATTCTGCCTCAACTGTCCAAGTGCTGGGGTTAGAGGTGTGCGGTATCACACTGCTTTTCCACGTGTCGGTATGTTTCCGTGGGTCTCAGACGGCTGCTGTTTTAAATCGCCTCCTGCCCTGGCAACTAGAGATGGTGTTCAGGCAAAGTTCATTTCTTCTTTGTAGGCGGCTGCTGGCTGGAAAGCAGACTTTAAACACAACCTCCTGACCTGTGGGCTACACGGTACCCAGAGATTTGGCTCTGTTTATTGTATAGTTTCTTTTGCTTCAAGGTGTGGATCCTCTCTGCGGTGGGGGGCCGGTAGCAGTGAGATAAATTGTTTACTCCTGTTTGCTTTATATATAGTTGTCTTGCTTCCATTTCCATCTTTCCTCCTCTCCCTCCTGTTCTTTTCTAATCTCCCACTCTCTTTGTCACCATCTTTCTTTATCCCATTTCACCTCTCCTCCCTGACACCTTGATTCTCATCCCTTCTCTGCCTTCCCTCTTTTCTTCCTTCCTTCCTTCCTTCCTTCCTTCCTTCCTTCCTTCCTTCCTTCCTTCCTTCTCTGACCTCTCCTCCCTTTTTCTTTTCTTCTTCCTTCCCTCCCTCCCTTCCTTTCCTCCTCCTCCCCTACTTTCCTATCTCTTTCCCCCTTTCCCTCCCCCACCTCTCTTTTGAGATAGGATCTTACACTGTAGCCCAAACCAGGTTAGAACTTTTCACAAAGTCGCGAAACTCTCCATGACTCTCCTGCCTCAGCCTCCGGCACACCGTTATTACATGTGGGAGCCACCAGGCAGGCCGTTTTTTTTCTGTCTCCTTGAAGTTGGGAAATTATACTTAAGGACAATTCTCTTGAACTTCTTTGGGTCAGAGCACTACAGTATACACATGCAGTATGTTTTTACCTGCATGTAGATATGTGTATTGTGTGCATGTCTGATGCTCTCAGATGTCAGAAGAGGGAGCTGGGTCTCCTGGCACAAAATTTACAGGTAGTTGTGAGTCAGCATGGGGGCGCTGGGAATGAGCCCAGGTCCTATGTAAGAACAATAAGTGCTCTTAACCTCTGAGGCCTCTCTACAGTGTCCCACCACACATACACACACCCCACCCACGGGTGCATCTTTTTTACAATCTCTTCAATGGTTGGCTCAGTGGGTGACATTTGCTGTCTGCCTTGAAGGACAGTGAGTTGTATTATCACATGACAAATGGCCTCTGGAAAGGTCAGCTTTGACCTTTACTCTCAGGAAAGGTCAAAGAGACAGCTCCTAGTGTTTCCAGTTGGTTCTCTGGTGTCTCTGAGGATGGCCTGCACTGGAGTGCCTCTCCTGTCTCAGATGGCAACTCACTTAACTGCTTCTCCTATAGAAAGCTCGAGCTGTCTTCTCCCGAGGCCAACTTCCCCCATGCACAGTTGGCCTAATAACTTCGAAAGGTTTAACACAAAGCACCAGCGACCACTGCTGGAGGCAGTCCTTCCCCCTTATTTAAGTTATTGTTTGAGGGTTTCCTACATCTGTGTCATGTGCCTCTTCATTTTCCCATGGCCCTCTGTGAAGAGAAGCTGTGTGTGGAAGCCCGGGGCCTCGGGATGGGAAAGGCTGGCTTACAAAACAGGTTTAAAGAAGCCCGGGGCCTCGGGATGGGAAAGGCTGGCTTACAAAACAGGTTTAATGCTTTCCACTGGCTTCTGGAACTCAGGGCTTCCTCAGGGAGATCCTGCTTTCCCTAAGTTCCTCAAATGAAATACAACCTAGAAATTTCCAGCTGCATATTCAACAGCCAAATGAACTTCCCATTTCCTCCCAAAAATGTTGCTTTTGACTTGGAGGCAGAAAGCACAACATTTTTTGTTGATAAAATTCAAGTGTGTTATTTGAGCTCAAATGCATTTCGAAAAGTTATAGTAGGGGAGTTTAAGATTGCTTTCTGACTAGAGGCAGGGTCATCATGCTGGGGGTGGGGGGTCCCAGCTGAGATGACTCCCTGGTTCACATACTGTGTGTATGGCTTAGGAAAATCATGTTGACAACTTTTTGTGCTAACGGAATGATTATTTAGATGAAGCAATTTTTAAAAAACTGACCCTGAGTCTAGAAACACTTTACTAAAAACTTGTTATTGATTTTTCAATTCTCAGGGGTTGAGCACCATCTGGCTTCACCTCCTCCCCCCCCAGGGATGCTACATGGCACAGGATGGTCACTCACACCCAAGGGAGGTGGCACTGCTGCCCCTGTTTACTGCCACCCATCAGGCTTGCTGGGAATGCGCAATCCCCCTGCCTCACCCTGAATGCAGGGTTGACAGGCCCCACAAATGCTCAGTGCCCACCTCAGACATGTCTGTCTCTTACTAAAACAGAACTGTAGATGTAATTCACAAAGGTTGTAAGTTGGGAAACCCATCTGTTTTCAATGTTGTAATCAATTTTCCAAAACGGGGATTGAAAAATGGGGAGATAACCATCTAACGAAAGCCTTTCAAAAACCACGCTGTTTGCACTGTATTCGTCTCTCCACTTACTGTGCTAGATCCCTTCTCCATGCCCAGGGAAGCTGACCTACGAGGGATGTCACCCTGGTGCTCTTGTAGCTCTGTAGCTGAGCCCAGGAGCAGTCTTCTCATGTGTGGAATTTAGGGGGAGAGTCTGTGGTGTGGTCAGAAGGTGAGGGAGGGGATGGGGGAGGAGGTGGGGTAAAGATGAATGTGCCCCTACATACGGGTATGGAAACACAGATTTAATACACGCATGCACACACACGCACGCACACGCATGCACGCACGCACATGAGCACACACACATGTGTGCGCACACACACATACACACACACACACACACACACACACACACCCACTGGAGCAGTGAATGGGAAGCATCAGCAGGGGGTGGGAGGGTCCTGTAGCAGGGATTGGCGCCTCACTATCCTTGCCCTGTCTCTGGCTGGTGAGCCTTATCCCTAACCTTAGCCTCTGGGGAGCTTCCTCATCTGCTGCTGACCCTGTCACTCTATCTACAGAACTGTAGAGTGACAGAGTCAGCAGCTAAGGAGTGGTGTGTACTCCCACCGGGGCCCACTGTAATAATCTATTCCAGAGACCGAGCATGGTTTTAGTTTATTAATATATTTTTTTAAAAAAGAGGGTGAACACAAAACAATGACATAAAAGTTCACAAGTGCAGTGATAACAGTTACATTAAGTCATAGACAGAACACAGGACAGGGAGTCAGTGATTGATTTAAATCAACTCAGGAACCAAGCTAACCATACAACCATAGGACTTCCATGGAAGCTATTCTACAGAAGTTGGAAATACTTTGTTTTCTTAAATAAACACCCTTTCTACTCTTACTTGCTTAAAATGCCAACATATTTTTTTAATCAGGAAAAGGATATGTTTTAAATTAATTTTCAAATTACTTTGTCAAAGGCATGATGATTTTATATGCTCGTTAGTCACTGTGGCATTAAAAATGCTTTAGAAATAATTTCAATAACTCTTTATACAGAATAATTTTTCTACATTTTAATCAATTTCAATCAATGAAATTTCCTTTCATTATTATTTTTAACCAAACTGACCTACATATTTCTTAAAATTGGACTTAAGTAAAACTTTGTGTTTGTTTGCTTCTTAAAAAACTGTTTAAGCTCTGCCTGCCTCTGCCTCCCAAGTACTGGGATTAAAGGTGCGTGCCATAATGCCTGGCTGATTTGTGTAATTTTTGATAAAACATTTGTAAATAAATAGTGTGCAATTTTGTAGACTGAAGGGCTTATGTATTAAAAATATACATCTTGTACTGTGTTTTTATCCTAATCTACTGGAAGCAGAAACTCAGATATTCAAAGCAGTTTAGCTGATAGGCCTTGCTTATGTGAAATACACTTGGTGACATCCAGCTGAAGTCAAGTTCTATGTGTGATGATGTATCTGCAGTGCATACATCACAGCTGACCACATGCCAGCTCTCTGTGTTGCCTGAGTAAGGGCAGGACTCAGTTATTCTCCTATAGTCAGTCAGTCTGTGGCCCACTACCTAACACTGTGACCAGGGCATGTGGATGTGTCTTTCTGTGCAAGGTCCAGCCTTGCAGGACAGCTACTGGATGGAAACACACCTTTCTCCGCTTGTCAGATGTACAGGCATCTTTCACGGTTACTGCCTCCCAAGATGGCATGCCCCCTACCCTGCCAATTTCTAATAGACACAGTCAGTTCACAGCTAATGAGAATCCTAGCAGGATGGGGTGGGCCTGGTGGCCCCCATCTCTGCTCTCTGGGAGGCGTAGCTGAAGGGGTGTGATGCACCTGATGCTCAGAGGCCTCCATGCAGATGGCTGTGTCTAGTTACCAGGCTTGGCTGATTTGAAAGGTTTATGACAGTCCTAGTGAGTCTTACGTTCAATCGTGGTCCATGTATTAAATAAGTAAATTACAAAGAAAAAGGATGCTACCCATATCAAAACGGGCTTTCCAATGGCTTTGATAACTCTTAAACTATGGTATGTTCAAGATGAAAAGTATTAGAACTTCCCCTACACAGGTAATACTGTCTCATCCATCTATCACTAAACATTACTATCAAATAATTTGAAAAAAAAAATATAGGCAAAAGCTGTGTTAAGTCTAAACTATGGACTTCTTCCTTATCATCAGGATCTTCAGCTGCCCGGTGCTAACACCTACCAACCCAGACTTTGTTTAATAAGTCAGAGAGTCAGATTGTTTCCATAGTAATGGCCAGGGAATAAACAAAAAAGTGTTAAAGCACAGATCCCCTCCTGCATGACAAATGACTGTGTGCACACCACCTACATATTAAAGTCACCTAGATACATAAGAAGTGACATCCAGTTCCTATCATAGCACTAGCAACACTGGACACCTTTACCTCCATTCCTGTCACCTTGCTGGTAATTAGCCAATCTATGCTCTTGATAGCACTTGTAAGAAGTATCCGTGCATATCGGATATTGGTTGTTTTTTAGATTTTGAAGTAAATACAGTTCTTTCCAGGGACTAATGGGATTTCCCCGCTGTTCACTTTCCAACCTTTTCTCGTGGAACCTTCCAGTAACTCTTTCCCCTACGCTAGTAGCTTTTTGTATATGCTGTTATTCAGGTGACTAGAGCAGGTATCCATCTTACTGGGCATCAGCTGGCCCGTGCTGTTGCAACTGTTGGGGTCAGAGCTTTCTTTGCAGCACAAGATGCTGTAGAGGTGCCTCTGGCACTCGGAGGAGGCGTAGTAGTAGATCAAGGGGTCGATGCAGCAGCTCACGCTGCTCACGCAGACGCAGAGGAGGTAAGCAAAGTAGGCCGCCTCTGTGCCAGGACTGTCGGAGAGGAACAGGTAGTGCACAATCAGGAGGACGTTGGTCGGTCCAAAGCAGACGATGAAGATGCAGAACACGGCAGCGGACAGGAACAAAGCCCGCGACTTCTTGCTCCGGTTGGCAACCGCGGAGGAGCTAAGGCACCGGATGATGGACGTGTAGCAGACGGTGGAAATGATCAACGGCACAAGAAAGAAGATCGCGGAGAAGACCGAGAAATAGTACGAGTAAAAGCCCTGCATCAGGTTCTCACTGAGGACGTCGTGGCAGGTGGTGATGTTGAGTCCTGGAACTCGGGTGGTCTGCTCCTTGAGGAGAAGGGGCACCACCCCCATGATGGCCATCACCCAAATGACCACGCAAGTGAAGTTGGCTCGGCCCAAAGTGCGCCAGGACAGGGACTGGATCGGGTACACCACCGCCAGGAACCGGTCAATGCTTATGACGGTCATGAGCATGATGGAGGCATACATGTTACCATAAAACGCTGCGGTGGCGAAGCGACACATTCCAGACCCGAACTGCCAATCACTGCCGGAGAAGTAATAGCTGATCTTGAAGGGGAGCACCGACACAAAGAGCACGTCGGCCATCGCCAGGTGCAGCATGTACACCACCGCCGGCTTCTTGACCTTCATCCTCAAGACGAACACCGCGATGGCCAGGACGTTCAGAGGAAGGCTGACGACGAACACAAACGTGTACACGGTGGGCATGAAGAGCGTCAGCCAGGGGCTGGTCAGGTATCCCGAGGCGTCCTCCGAGATGAAAGGAGGAGGCGGCGTGGGAGGAGAGAGGCTTTTATTTAAGTAGACGGCCCTGCCCTCAGGCAGTACGCTTTCATTTTTCTCCTCCTCCTCCTCCTCGTCCCCCAGGGGGACCAGTTCAAATGTATTTTCACTGGGGTTCCTGAGAAAGAATGAGCGGGGGTTTATCGTAACATCTGTCCTCTCTGATTCTGAAAGAAGAAAATTTAAGACCATGAGTGACGAAAACGGGCAGCCGAGACAAGCAGAGGTGAGCTTTAGTCTGTGTCCTGTAATTTCCCCCAGGAGCAGATGGCTAGGTTCAGATCCTGCACAGATGGACTAAGGACTTGGTTGGCCAATACACTCCTAGCTTGGAATATTACACAACATTTTGCTTGGATACGATACTCCTATCACTCTGCCGCTCCACAGGCCAAAGTGGGAAAGAGAGGTCATTCCAGAGACCTACCTTGCAAACCTCGCCTACCTAGAAAGATCCAAACGATGCTGTGCTTTACGTTTTATTTATTTTATTTTGCGCAGTAGAAAGCAGGCATAACACGGGGTGGAGGGGGACCTGGTCCTCTCCTTCCACCATGTGGACCCAGGAGACTGAACACTGGCTGTCAGGCTTGTTGACAAGTGTCTTTTTGCCCTGAGCCACCCTGCCAGCCTTCAAGCCATGCTTTCTCCCTGGTTGTACCCCACCACCTGTATGTACAGCTCGCCTCCAGCTTCTTCGACTTCTCTTTCCTTCCCTAGCTAGCTTGAGCCATGCTGAGAAACCCACCTCTCCCAAAGGAAAAACCCACATAGAAAGCAGAGAGGAAATTCTACAGGCCACACAATAGGGGGCTGTTCAGAGTCGGATTCAAGGCTCCCCAGACTGATGACCAAAGAAGCTTTCCTGTATCTTCAGTTTGCTTACAAAGTAGGATGTCATCGATGCCTTACCTATCTAGGTGTAGAGGCCCTCAGTTACCTCTTCAGGAAGCCTGGAGGCCCCGAGCCCCTCAAGTCAGCATCATGCCTCCTTGCCCAGCAAGTCAGTCTGGCAGCAGATGTGCTTGGACACTTACACCAGGCCATGACCTTATTCTAGAATGCTCTATGTCTCTAGGTGCACACCTAGCGAACTGGGCTCTCTGGAGTATCAACCAGATGTCTAAATACAGGCTCAGTTATATATACTTCATTCCGTCAAAATTATCCACTTGAGATGTTAGTCCAGAGGAAAGTTAACGGCACCAGTCAAGACAGCAGGCTTTTGGGAGCAAAGAGCTTTGCTAAAATCCTACATTTGCTGGGTGGGTGCTGGGAAGCTGAGGAGGGCGAACAGGAACCGCGGAGAGCACCAAGTCCCTGATGGCTGGGGGTGCGTATGGCAAGTGCAGCAAAGGCTGGATATGCCTGCCCCCCCCCCCTCAGATGCTTCCAGAGTTAAACCTCGGAAACTGCACAAGTGCAGTGGGTTTTCAGATCTGGGTTTTGTTCTCTTTTGTGGAACCGTCTTGAAAATGCACACTTTCAGAGAGGCTCTGAGATCTGTACTGCCACCATGTTGAGTTCTGCTTCTGCACAGCTACGAAGCATCCCACAGAGACAATCCTCTCAGAATAAAACTTTAGGCTCTGCTGTGGTTCACCGTTACTCCCCACTAACGGCTGGAGACACTTAGGATCACAGGACAGTAGAAGGCAGAGGTAGGACAAGATGGTATAGACTTTCCCCCCTTCTCAGTGATTTTTAGTTTGAGAGAGATCCAAAGCCAGTGTCCGTGGTACCCTGGAACACGGTCCTGTTCTCTGTCCACTTCCTGGCATGCAGATAAGATTCTGAGAATCTCCGGGATAAGAGTATCTTTTGTATGCCGATGAGCTGACTGGTGGTTCAAGGCCTCTAGATAGCTTCAGAATCAGGCCTGGTCACATGAAAGCCTGAAGCATGACTGGCAGGAGGGTAGGGGAGCGCCTGCTCTTGTTTGCGTATCTCTCCTGCCTGGCTGTTCATTAGCATCTTCCGTAATATCATTTCTGATAAACGGGAAGCATAGGAGATGCTTTTCTCTGGGTTCCTTGAGCTAGGAATCATGCAATCTGAGCAGAAGTCACGGGAACCCCTAATACACAGCCTGCTTGAGTTCTGGAGGTCGAGGCTTGGGTAACTTATGTTTGAGACAGACAGTCTTAAGGGGCTAAGCCCTTAAACTCAGAGCTCCAATTCTATGTTCCAGTAGACGGTGTCAGATTTGAATGAAATGAGAAGATACATGGCTGGTGTCCACCGGAGAATCTGCCCAAGGACAGACAGTATGGTAAGAGAGGAAATAGCCTTGATCCCTCAGGGCTCACAGCACTTAGGGAGGTGCTGCTCAGACAGTAGGGAACACACTCTGTTGCACTGTTGTAAGAGAGGATGGGGACAGCGGGTAGGAAATTGACCAGCAATTTCAGGGACAAGGCACCGCATCGTTTGTCCTTGGCCAGAGCTGGAAATGTTCTTGGTTCTATGGACAAGTTTTGTCCTTGCTGCAGGTCATAGATCCACAAAGTGTTTGGGGCCCCTGCCCTGCTCTGGACTCCAGTTATCCTTCTCTCTTTACACAGATGCCTAGAAGCTGTACGCAAAGGTGTGACTGAAGCTGTAGATCAGGGCATCACCAACCGCTTTGAAGAGCTTTGGGACTGACCTCTGAGTTTTCAAGGTGGAAATGGGTTTTATCGGTTATAATCTTGGTGTGATCTATTTGTCTCTGGATCTTTTTGTTTGTTTGTTTGTTTTTTTCGAGACAGGGTTTCTCTGTGTAGCCCTGGCTGTCCTGGAACTCACTCTGTAGAAATCCACCTGCCTTTGCCTCCCAAGGGCTGGGATTAAAGGTGTGTGCCACCACTGCCTGGCACTAGTCTCTGGACCTTATATGCTCAAGTGCTGTCTCTTCTTTACATCTGATCTGTACTCGAAGGGCCTGCCAAGGTCTAACAGGATCTATCTGGGTTCCCTTATCACCTTCCAAGGGCTGAAAGTCATTATAAATGGAGATGCTAAGACCTTATAAGACCTAATTCTAGCCCAATTCCTAAATGATCTTAAATCTTGAGTGGGGGAGATCAGGTAGTTAGAGAGGAATTAGTTACCTTGGAAGCCACTTATAATGGACCCCTCTCTTATAACCTATTTTGGACCCCACTTCCTTTTTCCTGGCTAAGACTACAAAGGGAATCATCCCAACTGCCCCACCCCACCCCAACACCAAGATTTAAAACCCCTATAAAAGGTGCGGGTGTCAGGGCTTTCTTAAGGCCCAATAAGGGAAAGCCACTCTTCCTGGAATTTGAGTGGAATGGGATTTGAGTTCTACCTCTGGCCCTGAGTGGAGATGACCCTGTGATCTGCTCCTAAAATGAGATCACCTACCATTGTCTCCCCCTTGAAGAGTTAACCCATTGGGGCCTGTCAGTAACCAGGCAGGCCAGGGCACCACTTCCCAGGAAAGCTGCAAGAAATGCTAAGGAGATGGGCAGAATAATTACCCCTCGGTGTGGTGATGCACGTACCTTCCCTGAAAGCCCTCCCTGATGCATCCATTTACAGAGTTCCTGAGGGATGCAGGCAGGGAGAGCTACCACTCACTCAGAGTTCCACTATGCAGTGGTACTGACATTTACAGACCTGCTATGGAGGATGCAGGTGTTTACAGCTCCAGCATCACCAGCATCGCTGAAATCTGCCTGCTTTTCTGAGTTTGAATTCAAATTGTAACCACCTCTCCCCCAGAACAGCGAAACAAAACAAAACAAACAAACACCCCCCAAAAACAAAAAGCCCACAAATGCTTGTTTCCCTGGCACTTTGGGTGTTCTCAGTCTCCACTGTTTACTGTGTTCCCTAAACCACTGCAAATCAGTACGCAGTTGGAGGTCACAGTACATAGCTGGTTGGTCACAAGTTCCATAGTCACTGGGAAAGAATTTCAGGAAGGAGGGGAAAAGTCTTAGGAAAGAAGCCCCAAATTCCAGTGCAAACCCTGCTCTGGGCTTTTTCTTCTTCTTTGAGACAGGGTTATACTTTGTAACCTTGGCTGCCTTGGAACTTGCTGTGCAGAGTAGGCTGGCCCTAAAGTCATAGAAATCCACCTGCCTCTACCTCCCAGGACTAAAGGCATATGCCACCACACCCGGCCTCTGCTGGAGGGTTTGGGTAACACTTGAGTCATGCACATTACATACAATCTCTGCTAAAAAAAAAAAACAAACAAAAAAACAAAAAACAAAATCTCCAAGCCACCAGCACTACCAGTACCACCAGCACTAGTACCAGCAGCACCACCAAGTGCTCTGAAGGCTGACAGCAAACGGATGGAGAGTCCAGGGCCAACCTTGGAGTATATAATGGACCCTGTCTTTAAAACAGTGGCACATGCCTTTCATTCAGCGCTCACAAGGCAGAGAGGAGAGCAGATCTCTGAGTTCAAGGCCAGTTTGGTTAACAGAGCTATTTTCAGGTCAGCCGGGGTTGCACAGAGAAAGCCTGTCTCAAAAAACCAAAAACAACAACACCCTGTGCTTCTGCTCAGGATGGCAGCCAAATTAACTGACTGCTAATGCAAAGCGCCAGTAATCAATACTCTGAAGGAATGTGCCAGAATCCAGTCTTCATAGCCCAATGTCAAAATACAACCTCAAATGAACAAGAATTAAGGGGCTGAGATTCTAGCTCAGTGACAGAACGCTTGCCTAGCATGTAGACGGCCCAGGGTTTAATCCCTTGCACCAATAATTCATAATAACAAAAAATTAACGGGGCAGCTGGGCACTGTAGCAGGTACATGTAATGTCAGCACTTGGGAGACTGAACCAAGGGAACTGAAAAACTGAGGCTAACCTGGGCTGCCATGTAAGTCATCCTGGCTACAAAGTGAGACCTTGTTTCAAAAATACCAATGGGGGAGGGGGCACAATGAACTAAAAGAACTGGAATTTTATTAGCTCTGCTCAAATCTTTTAGACAAAAGCAAGCTCTGGGGCCCCATTAAGAGGCTGCACTTCCAGAGGATCAGAGTTCAAGTCTTAAGCCTGTAAGGAGGTTCACACTCATCTCCAGTTTCATAGACTCACTGTCCTCTCCCGGCCTCCACAGACACTGTACATGTGTGGTACACAGACATACATGCAAGCCAAATACCCATACACATAGAATAAAAACAAAATGAAATCTCTGGGCACCCCCCTTCCACTTATCTCACACCTAGAAACGCTAACTCCAACTGGACTAAACGCTCGAACCTAATACCCCAAACGATGTAGTTTTGGTAAGGAAACCCAGAAGAGAAAGCTCCGTAGATCTGGCCCAAAGGCACAGGCAGCCAAAGCCGAGAGATGGGATGGAATCAATACAAAAGCTCTGTACAGCAACGGGGCCGTCGTCAGAGATACCTTACAGATGGGAGACAACACTACAGATCACACGTCCTATCTGATAAGGGGTTCCTGTCGAAACATCTACGGAACAAAGGGCTCACTATGGAGAAAACAAGTTTGTTTTATTTTTTTAAAAAAGGACAGAAACTAACTAGACATTTAGATAATATAAATCCTAAATAGATAATACAAAAAAATGCCTGAATGGTATGTAATAAAATGCTTAGCATTACTAATCACCATGGAATTGCTGCTTAAAACCACCATGGGCGATTACTCCATTAGGATGACTACCATGAAGAATGAAAGATTACCAAGTGCTGGCAAGGGTGAGGAGAAGCCAGGACCCTGGGCACCAGCTGGAGCTGGAAGCACAGCCATTATGGAAGATGGCCAGGAACTTCAGAAAACGAAACCCAGAATTATCCCCACGATCCAGCGGTCCCACTAGTGAGCATGGACACAAAGGTTAATTCTTTGATGCTCAGTTCTGTAAGCCTGCCTGGATAGAGGGTTTCTGGCATTGCACAGGGGAGAATTAAGTGCTTCCCAACATGCCCCAACACACACACACACACACACACACACACACACACACACACACATAGGGACCTTCATGATACTGGGAACAGGGACACGACTTGAAGTTATTTATCTAGCTTAGCAGACGGAATGTTGTCACGTGGTCTGAAAGCAACACTCCCTGGACTTTGCCAATACTGTTTGCTGACATGCCCTTCTCAGCACGTCCTTTGTCAGCAGCCCAGAAACATTATACCTCAGGGAACACATGGTATTTACAGTCTGGAATGGAGAAGAATGTATAATCCCTCAACTAAATATCACGGCCTAAGGCGTGTCCCCTTTCTTCCCACTTTAGATTTGATATGCTAGAAATTAAAAAAAAAAACGCTAGAAAAAAATATTCTTAAATGTACATGAACGTCATTGAAACACTGAGTCCAGGCAAGGTGGCTAGATACGTCCAACACACTCAAGACCCTATGCTGGAACTTGCGTCTGCTTTTCCTACAGTCCAAGCATGATTCAGACGTCAAGGGGAAAGTGTCTGTCGGCCGGCCAAGAGCTCTTCAGAGTCACCTTGCTTGTTGTGCAATAGTCACATCAAGGCAAAGTTAAATTCTGTCTTACAGAGAACGCAGCACAGCTCCAAAGTAAATTCTTACATTTCTCACTAAGTTTTACTTAAGGAAGGGTCTCTCTAAAGCCCCCAAGTGGTTTTGAGACAATGACTTTTGCATCCCAGGTAGGCCCTGAACTTGCTAATGTAGCTGAGGTTGGCCTTGAACTCACAATCGGTCCTGTCTTCACTCTTGAGTGCTGGGATTACAGGCATGTTACCAGCATGCCGGGCTTCAGTTTTGACAGTGAATATAGCATATTGCTAACTAGCTTAAATGCAGACTAACCTGGAGACCTGAAATTAGTGTCCGGTAATGGCTCTTTTGTCTTTGCTGAGATCTGGCTGGATACAGGGCACGGGACTGGGGGTGGGGTGGGGTGGGGAGGGGAGGGGATGGGGACTAAGATACCTTTCACTGTGCCAGGGCCTTGACTGTGACTCGGGTGTTCTGCTCCAGCGCTCACCCTTCTGGGGAATTAGCTAACTTGAAGTCTCAGGATCTTGCCCACATTCCCACAGCGAGCAGGTCAGCCATGGCCTGCATTTCACAGGCCAAATGGAATGACGAGGAGGAGGAGGAGGACACTGGAGAAGCATGGCAGAATCCAGGCAGCCGAGTGAAACCCTGCAGCTTTTCTAAAATATTCCAGTCCCTCCAACTCAATCAAACATCGCTTTGCCAAGGCGGGAGCCAGCATGCTCCCCACCCCCACCCCCAGAATGCTTTCTTTCGGATTTGGGGTAAGACCTGCACCGCACAGCCTTGGATACCTCCGGGTATCAATACCCCGTGGGCTCCCGTTGCCCAAAGAAGAGCGCTTTGTTTATAGAGTACTACATGATGACGGAGGTGGTCCAGAGTGTCTGTGTGGGGAGGGTCTCACCAAACTGCGGTCAAGCAGCCAATCAGGTGCAGACATAAGGAAGCCTTCCAGATAGACAAATAAATAGCAAGTAAAAGGGGTGGAGCTGTGACATTCCTGGGCTTGAACCCCAGGACTGAAGGGTAAGGAGCAGTTAAAGACGAAAGACTGGGCGGCATAGAGATCAAGCGCAGCATTGGAGTTCTTCCATCCTGGTTTGCACATACATAATGTTAACGGGCATTTATGAGACAATCAGGAAGCTTGAACACTTTGCATATTAGATGACATTAAGAAATTAATTACCTTCTTCTGATGATATTGCATTTATGGGAAAAATGAGTTCTTATCTCTAGAACTGTATGTATATTTAAGGTCATGCATTTAATGTATGCATGCATACATACATACATACATAGTTAGTTAGTTTTTTGAGGCAGGGCTTCTCTGTGTAGCTTTGGCTGTCCTAGAACTCACTCTGTAGACATCAAACTCAGAGATCCACCTGCCCCTGCCTCTCAAGTGCTGGGATTAAAGGCATGTGCCACCACTTCTTGCCTTATAATTTATATTTTCATTTAATAAAATAGTATATTTAAGAACAGATCTTGAGGGCTGGTGAGATGGCTCAGTGGGCAAGAGCACCCGACTGCTCTTCCGAAGGTCCGGAGTTCAAATCCCAGCAACCACATG
>NC_034600.1:26727700-26742700 GCF_900095145.1 Mus pahari
AGTGCTGGGATTAAAGGCGTGTGCCACCACGCCCGGCTGGAGGGGAAGTTCTTGAGTGTTCTCATGAATACGGCTTTATGTTTAGAGAAATCATCTAGATCAACATCTTATTTATTTATTTATTTATTTATTTATTTATTTATTTATTTAGAGACCTCTCACTGTGTAGCCTTGGCTATCCTTGAACTTGCTATGTAGACCAGGCTGTCTTTGAACTCAGAGAGATCTGTCTGCCTCTGCCTCCAGAGTACTGGGATTAAAGGTGTGTGTCACCATGGCTAGAAAGTATTAACATTTTAAAGGTTTGGGGGAATATGCAAAAATTAGTATGTAGGAAAAAAACACCCAGGAAACCTTCACATGTGTTGAACATCCACTAAACACCAGACAATGTCCCTTGCTTTTATCTTATAACTTTATTTTATAAATGACAATTTAGAGGCACAGAGAGGTTAAGTAACTTATTCAAGATCACACAGCTGGTCTGTGGAAGAGCCAGGACTTGAGCCTAGATAGGCATGAAGGCTTAATACTCTTTTACCACAATGAAGAAGCATCTATCTTCTATTTTCATTTTGTTTTTATGTTTATTTTGGGGTCAAGTCTTCCTGTTGCTTGGGAATTCTGGGGTTTACTGGCTTTGTCTATATACAAACCCCTGTCCACAACTCAGCCCTCCTAGACATACATAGGAAGTAGACAAGCACCCACAGAGATGACGAGTGAAAAACCTTCTGTATGTGTACATGAGTGTGTGTGTGCATGCACATGACTGTGTGTACACGTACAACCATGTGTGTGCATGTAGAAGCTGGAGGAGGGCAGCAAGAGTCTTGCCTACTGCTCTGAGCCTCGCTGTGCTGAGGCAGGCTCTATCACTGAACAGGAAGTTCTCCATTTTGTCTAGGCAGGCTGACTGGCTAGAGAGCTTTCAAGACCTGCCTACCAGTAAGGCAGAGTTCAAGGCAGAATGTCCTGGAGGCTGCTGCCTCTCTGGCACACCCTGGAGCGTTCAGACAGACCAGGAGGAGCTGCAGGCAGGCCTGCTACGGGAAGTTAGTGTAGTGTTCCCAAAGCACAGGGACACATGCACACAAGTCTGTAGGATCCTTGCCCGAAGGCAGGAGACAGATGTGGTGTTAGGATGCTCAGGGGCCTCCCTGAAAGCCACTGTGACCCCTGTGGTTTGTTCTCTGCCCTGAATCACCATCCCCAAGATTCCTGTCCCTGGAAAGCCACTGTCTATACTCAACAGCAAGTCATCAAAGACCAACTCAGGATCAGTGTATCCCAGGGTCCACAGTCCGTCCCAGACTTCAGCTGTCCCTCTACCCCACCCTTTCTGCAGTCAGTGAGCCTGAACTGAAATAATGGACCCTAAACAAGATGGAGATTCATAAAGGACACTTCTGAAAACCACAGCTCTTCTGGCAAGGCCTTGAATTTGCTCCTTAGGACGAATCATTGTCCCAGCTATGCTAGGTTAAAATGCCAGCAGAGATTGAGCAATGGCTATGGAATCCAATTGTAGGGATTGCCACAAGTTTTTAAAATATTTTTACTTTATTTGTAATTATGTGTATTGTGTGTGTGTGTGGCATGTGGTGTGTGTGTGTGTGTTTGTGTGTGTGTGTGTATGTGGCATGTGGTATGTGTGTTTGTGTTTGTGTGTGTGTGTGTGTGTGCACACGTGTGCACATGTATCTGTCTTAGGGGTGGTATGTGCACATGTGTGCGGTTGCCCACAGGGGCCTGAGGTAGCTAGCTACCTTGAGGCTAGAGTCACCTGGGTGTCATGGATGTCATTACGCATAGTTCAACTGTGCCACAAAGTAAAATGTATTTCTCACTTATGGCTGGCTAGCAAAACAGACAGACAGACAGAAACAAAACAAAACAGAAACCATGTTTCTGTAGTACTCTAAGATCCAATGTGCAACGTGTCACAAACTTTAAATATACATTCTATAGTGTCTTTTCCTAAAGCTGTGCAGAATTGCTTGTTGCCATGTACAACTCATCGATGAGTTTAAGACCGCAATGTTACCTTTGAAAGCCAATAACACACACAAGGCTACAAGGGATCCCCAGGATATAAGGATGCAGGGATAAACCCTTCACCTCAGAACTCCGGGCATCGTAGTGCATACTTGTAACTCAAGAACTTGAGAGGCTGAGGCAGGAGGATTTGAGTTTAACACCAGCCTATGCTGCACAGCAAATCTTGTTTCAAAAAAACAAACAGGACTGGAGACATGGCTCAGAGAGAACACTTGTTACAACAAAAGCAAGAGGGACTAAGTTCCCATCGCAGCACCCATGTATGACTGTGTGTGTGTGAGTGTGTGTGTGTGTGTGCTCGAGCAATATCACTGGAACTTACTGACACAGGTTTGTATTTAACCCCTCCTCCAGCCATGAACTTGGTAACTACTGGGTTTAGTAGAGAACTACAGCAAGGGAGGACGTGGGGGGGCAGGGTCCTGGAAAAACACCTGGCTTATGGGGACCGCCATTTACTCTGTTAGTTCTAGCAAGAGGTTGCAAAAAGCTTAATAAAAGAATCTACAAACCAGGTAACAGAGAAGTCCAGCTGCCGAAAGCACAGAGTCAAACACGCAGACAAGTCACAGTACCTGACAATGGTGTCTCAGTGGAAGCAGACCCTGGGGACTTAGGAACCCTAGTGAATGGACTTGTCCCCAGAAACACAGGGCCACATGTGGATAACATCTGGAGAACAGGCAAATCCACAGATCCAACGAGCAAACTGATAGTTGTCACGGCAGATGAAAGGGAGTCCAGGGGCTGAGTGCTCACAGGATTTCTTATGGGGTAGCAACTTGGACTCAGTGGCACAGAACCAGACTTCAGAGTGGATGACTGTATGTTCTGAGGATCTCATTTCAATGGAAAGAAATAATATAAGGAGGGAGATAGGAGTGTGTGTGTGTGTGTGTGTGTGTGTGTGTGTGTGTGTGTGTGAGAGAGAGAGAGAGAGAGAGAGAGAGAGAGAGAGAGAGAGAGAGAGAGACTAGCTGACAGACAGGTGTTACTAAGGAAAAAAAAGAGATGTGAGCCCCAAATGAAGAGAGTAGAAACATCAGACACTCAGGTTTCTGGTGAGCTCCATTATTTCGCAGTCCTTTTGCTTAGAACCCAGCTGAGCTCCAGTTCACCAGAGCAACAGGGATGGAAGAGGCAGGGGGAGGGGAGGGAGGTGGATGGGAAGGAGATTTTTGGAAAAGAAGCAAGTCCTGGGCTCTAAGAAGAGCAAGCTCACATGGCAGACCCAGGCAGGGGCAGCTAGGGCGGGAGCTTCGCAGAGTTCATGGTTAAGAGGCCATGTGAAGTCGAGAGAAGCCGGCTGGTCTGGAGTGACATGGGAGAAGATGCCGGAGAGGGCATCGTTCTTGGGGAGCTAGAGGCTGGGTGAAGTGAGGAGAGGAATATGTGAGGGGAAGCAGAGGGAAGCTGGGGCCGTCTTGTACAGGGACCTCTCGCTTCTTGCCGAGGGAGGAGCTGGGCTTGGCCTAGAGATGAGGATGGCCGTCTCTGAAACCCCAAGGCACTTGGCCACAGTTACCCACAGCCATTCTCTCTTCATGGAGCAGGAAGGAGAAGCAGATTTGGTTCTGGCTGAGTTTGTGAGTTCACTTTTTGTCCGCACCCAATGTATGGGGGGGGCACTCCTATAACTCCCCCCCCCAAGGCAGGCCACTCAATCTCTCTGGGCCTCATTTTTAGAATCAGCAAAAGGGGATGAACACCTCCTTATCACACCTATGTTCTGTGCTGGCCAGATCTCATAGTCTATATTTTAAAAGTCCTGTCCCAAAACACAAGCGAGGAAGTAACCTAGAGTTATGGATCCTCCTCCCCCTCAGGCTGATGATGATTAAGGTCGGCTACCCAACACAGGCAGGCTGGTTAGCTGCTGTTCAGCTTGGGGGCCCTCTGTCGGGTTCTGAGTTTTCCCATGAGCATCACTGAGGAAAGAAAGACAGAGAACAGGAAACACCCCACTCTTTGTCACCTCTTAATCCTTACGTGTGGGAGCACCAAAGTGCACATTCTTTCAGAGATAACAAAAACTGAAGAAAACCCCACTAGATTTTCTTCGGAGTGAAAGGCACTGGCTAAAGGGATCCCTACTAAGAAATTCGAAACAATTGGAACTTTACAGGCTACGCCTCTGCTTTGGAGAAAGGAGAAAATATTTGATGAAATAAGTCGACCAAATTAATTTATTTGGTCAAACAGGCAGATATTTAAAAATACACTGTAAGTAACGAATGTACTGGAGGCAGGCAACCTCCTTGTGGCAGATAATAAATTCCATTGAGAAAAACTAAATCTAGATGATTTCTAGGTGCTCCTGAATCTGAAGAGAGGTCCCTTTTCTCCATCCAGAGAAACAGGTTTCCGATAACAAAGCCCTACTCCACTCCCTGCAATCAGAAACCTTCATCACCTCCTGGGTACCAGGCTAAGCTGGGGGCTGTCCGGTCTTTATTGTGTGACTGTGGATTTTTCTTTCACATCGCTTTTCCCTCCTTGTAAATCAAACGAGAAAACGAGAGTTCCATCAAAGCAAAAACTTCAGGAGAGTGCTTCCACTGCACTCCGAAAGCACAGAATCACTAGACCCTTTCTTCCTGAAGGTGGTCTTGTAAAACAGGCCTCACAATGACAATAAAAGCTACTGCGGAGACCGCTCCGCGGACCCGCGGGCCCCTCCTCCGGATCCAACACCGGGTGGCCGGCGGACTGCACCCTCCGAAACCGAGTCCAAAAGAGCATCGGCCGTGCGGGGAGTGGGGTGGATATGGCGCGCCCCACATGGATGTGACTAGGGGAACCTCTAGATCTCGGTCCAAATGACTATTTGGCTCCTGGGGGAAACTGAGGCAGGGTTGCAGCCAGAAGCACCCCCTCCCGGAGCTGGCGCAACCTAAAACTTCTGATAGCTCCCCCCCACCCCACCCCATGAGCACCCACCCGCAGCTCTTACCTGGCTGGCTCACAGGGACGCGGGAAGACAGCAAGGAACCGCACAGGCTGAGGCCGAGGGCGATGAGCAGCAAGCGCCGGGGCCCCATTGTCCCAAGGCTGCCCGCGCGGCCCGGCGCCCGCCGTCGCCTACTTTCTTCCGAGCAGCTCGTTCGGAGCCTGCGGGTGACTAGAGGCGACTGCGCGGCCCCTGGGTGAGTATTTGGAGGCGGTTCAGGGGCGTGGGGCGGGGCTCCGCGGGCTGTGCGCGTGCCCGCAGCCTCCGCTCGTGCCCGCAGCCCCTCGCTCCGGAACCCAAGCGGCCGTCCGCCCCAGATGCTCGCTCCTCCCCAGTCTCCCCTTGTCTCACCCCGTGTGGTTGAGCTGCAAGCCTGGGAGTGACTCAGCCCCTCGGGGTCTTCGGAGAGCGCCTGCGGCCGCTTCAATGACTCTCCTGGGACGTGGAGCTAGACGGGGACAGTCCCGTGGTGGTGCTCCAAGTCTCTCCTTCCCCGCGTCTGGCTGCGCTCGACAAGTTTGGAGTTTAGCTAAAAGTTGGCTACTGACTTCTGTTTTTGTAATTTATGAGAGATTTTGTTTGTTTGGTTTGGTTTGGTTTGGTTTTTGTTTTTGACGCTGCAGTGACAAGGGTGCCCCCAGATGTGTGGACAGAGTGCTTGACATTTCTTGAAATTCTTTTATTTTGCGAGCTTAGATAGATCACGTTGAGCCTTTGATCTTCCACACGAGTGGAAGTGGACCAGGTATCCAGGCGCTGGTTCTCCAAGCTCTTGCTTACCTAACTCCCCCTGGTGACCCGTGCCAGAGCCTCAGCCACTGGCCCCAACATTCCGTTCCAGGCTTTCTCACCATGAGGATGTTGGATGGGAAGAGGAGGGGCAGCACTGGGGAATTTTAAAGGGTCCTTCCCAGGTCCTTATAGTTTGTGCTTGTGTGCTTGACTACATTTCAGCATTAGATATCAAAAGCGGGGGGGGGGGGGGTGTCATGGCCAAGGCCTAGCAAGAAGGAGCCTCCAGCTTATTTTGCTTAGAAAGAGTTTAGTGAGCCGGGCGTGGTGGCGCCCGCCTTTAATCCCAGCACTCCGGAGGTAGAGACAGGTGTATTTCTGAGTTCGAGGCCAGCCTGGTCTACAAAGTGAGTTCCAGGACAGCCAGGGCTACACAGAGAAACCCTGTCTCGAAAAAGCCAAAAAAAATAAAAAATAAAAAAATAAAAGAGTTTATTTTGTGAGGAAGACACCCCGGAAATGAATCCAGTTTCTGAAAGAGCCAGCTCACAGCTTAGCGCTCTCAAGTGCTGTGATTGTTTTAGGGTTTCTTTTCTTTCTTTCTTTCTTTCTTTCTTTCTTTCTTTCTTTCTTTCTTTCTTTCTTTCTTTCTTTCTTTCTTTTCTTTCTTTCTTTCTTGTTTTTCGAGACAGGGTTTCTCTGTATAGCCCTGACTGTCCTGTCTTAGGGTTTCTATTGCTGTCATGAAACACCACAACCAAAGGCAAGTTGGAGAGGAAAGGGTTTATTTGGTTTATATTTCCATGTAAGTGTTCATTCATAAAGGAAGTCAGGACAGGAACTCAAAACAAGGCAGGACCCTGGAGGCAGGAGCTGAAGCAGAGACCTTGGAGGGGTGCTGCTTACTGACTTGCTGTTCACACTTGCTCAGACTGCTTTCTACAGAGCTCAGGACCATTAAGGGATAGCACCACCTACAATGGGCTGGGCCTTTCCCCCATCAATTACTAAGAAAGTTTCCCACAGGCATGTTCAACTCCAGATTTTAGGAAGGCATTTTCTCAGTCCAGTTTCTCTCCTCTCAGATGATATAAAACTAACCAGCACAGTGGTTGGTATTCTGCACCCCCTGGCAAAGGCTTTGAAATAGGCAATTTTGCTTGAAGACTGTCTTTCCCTAACTAGAATCCCAACATTTCAATCAATGCAAAAAAACAAGATCAGAGGCCATTTCCTCCCCTTGCCCTCAGAGCTGCCTCACAGTCTTCCTAAGTTGCTCCGTCAGTTGTGCAATCACCCAGCTAGACAATGCCATTTAAAATCCTTCCCACTGGAATCTTTTGAGAAAGCCTGTTTTAGGGTAAGTGGGGGACAATTAGCATATGTCTGCACACATTAATAACACGGTGTCATTTTCTCACCTCTCTGAAATGATGTTGGGATTTTAGGTTCATCGCTTTTATGGACCACAGGCAAGAAAAAGAAAATTGCTGCAATTAACCCAAGGAATACCATTGCTTGTTAGAGATGCTCAAGTTGATTGTAAAGACCCTAGAATTAGGGCTGGAGAGATGACTCAGTGGTTAAGAGCACTGACTGTCCTTCCAGGGGTCCTGAGTTCAATTCTCAGCAAAAAAAAAAAAAAAGTTTGAAAAAAAAGACACTGGAATTTTAAATAAATGTGATAAAATACATGACAAGTTTTTTGACAGTTCAAAGATACAAAGCATAGAATTTTCTTTTTCATCCAAAGAGATGTTTCTAGAATCTGTGAAGCCTGAAAGCTGGAGATGCTAAACCCTGTCTGCAGGGGGCTTTCTACCTGCAACTTTGTAGCATTGCTTCTTAGCATCAGAGTTAATCTCTTCTTTCACATATCAGTATACCTCTGTGCATCACTCGTTTTTGCTTCCGGTTCATTGCTGAATAAAATAAGAGTTACTTAGTCACAGGCGCTGAGATACTGGGAAGGACACTGTCATGCAGAGATGATTATTAACGAGGGTGTAGTGTATATAGTGTGGATACACTGGATAAAACCATTTATTCCTAAAACCCTGGGTTAGAGTGGAGTAAGTTTGAAAAACTTTAAAAGCTTTTTAAATGTGTTTTTCCTTGCATGTGTTTGTACCATGTGCTTTCCTAGTGACCACAGAGTTCAGAAGAGGGCATTGGAGTCCCTGGAACTGGGATTACAAAGGGTTGTGAACCACTTTGTGGTTAAGGGTGTTGGGAACTGAACAAGGCCCTCTGTGAAGAGCAACAAGTGCTCTTAACCCCCGAGCTGTCTATCCAGCCCCTGGAGTATGTTTTCGACATCCTCCCTAAAATGGCATTAAAACTTTTATTTCTGGAAATTTCCATTTAATATTTGGCTGCTGCTGAGTTAAACTGTAGAGACCAAAACTTGAGAAAACAGGGAGTGACCTTCTGCCTTTGCGGTCTTTATGATTAATGTTAGGGTTCTGTGCATTATTTAATAATTACACAAATAAATATATGTAAGTCTACCTACCCTTTAAAAATGCAGGACGAGCTGGAGAGAGAGTTTACAAGCACGAGTACCTGAGTGTCATCCCCTGAACCAATGTGTCTGAAAGCCAATTAGGGTGGTATGTAAGTAATTAGGGTGGTATGTGGTAATTCCAGCACTAGGGAGGCAAGCAGAGACGCGCAGATCCCTGGGACTCCCTGACCAAACCGCCTAGCCTACTCAGCGAGCTCCAGGCTAGAAGGTGATCCTGTCTCAAAAAAAGAAGGTGGGTGGTGCCTGAGGATGACAGTTGAGGTTGTCCAGTGGCCTTCACATGCTCTCACACATGTATGTGAGCATGCATGATCACGCACACACACATTAATGGTAGAAATGTTGAGAAGTGTTAAGCGGATGCTTTGGGAAGCTGCTATATTGGAACAAAGTGTACCCTGAAGAAAGAAGGCTCTTGAAACATTGAAGTCATTAAATTCTCCACATATTTCCTCAAGTGTCTCTCAGAACGTGGCAGCAGCATAGCCAGCAAAGGGAAGGGACAGAATGAGATATTTCCCCCTCTCTTTAGTATGAATATTCTTTAGAGCTTTCTTTTTTAAATTTTATGTGTACAGTTGTTTTTTCCTGCACGTGTGTCTGTACACTTGTGTTCATGCAGCGCCTGCAGAGGGCCAGAGAGAATATCTAACTCTGGAACTGAGGTCCATAGATGGTTTGTGAGCTGCCACGTGGGTGCTGGGAACTGACCCCTGGTCCTCTGGAAGGACAGCAGGTGCTCTCAAGCACTGAGAAATCTCACCAGCCCCAGATTATGAATTATGAATTAGATCACTTATAACATAATTTGAAAGTACCTTCAGGAGCAATTGTAATTTTCAGCATGTACAAATGTAGATCTCTGGACTCTATCCTGGACCAACGTACTGAAAATGCCCCTGGGTGAGGATGAGCTCCGAGAGGTCCCTCACAAATGTTTAGAGTAAGACATGGTATTCAGACATTAGCATGGACAAGAGTCAGAGGGAAGGGAAGACAATGTACAGCGCTGGGCTGTGTCTCCAGAGACTTTGATGCAGTTGGTCTGAGGCGCTGCTGCTGCTGCTGCTGCTGCTGCTGCTGCTGCTGCTGCTGCGGATACTTGGGGGCTTGTGGGTGGCAGTGAGCACACTTTGTCAACCATGGCTTTAGAGAGAGCCAGAAAAATGGAATGTGGTTCCAAATCAGGCATGGTGGTGCACACCTGCAGTCTTAACACCAGAGAGACACAAGCAGGGGAGTTGTAAGTTCTAGGCCAGCCTGAGCATAGTAAGCCCTTGTCTGAAACAAAACCAAACACACTAATATTCCACACTCATGTATCCTTCAGTGAACAAAAGTGGTTGGTTTCAGATCTCTTAGGAAAGCCTGATCTGAGGATGCCATCCATGCCCTTTATATTTAACTGCCTGACATTTGCGTATTACTAAATACCATCCTTCGTGATACTTGACATCATCTCTCAGTAGTTGTGGCCAAGGGAATGGAAGTGTGGGGAAAAGGACGCCAAGTCCCTCAGCTTTAGCTCTTTGCCACTCGTGCCCAACCTTTCTGTCACTTTTATAACAGATGTCCGCTGTGAATGATGGACGAGCTCATCAGGGCTAATGAGCATTCCCTACAAAGGAGTCTCAGCTTTACAGCACCATTCCCACTGGAATTACGTGCACACTCTGGGCTTTTACAGTCCCTATTTTAACTTGCCTGGCACCAAACAGTGTGAGTCATTAGCCATCCTCCCCTGTTGACAGTTTGCACCAGTGTTTAGAAACAAACATGGCATTATCGCGGTGTAAACGTTAATAATCTCCAGATGTTAGGAGCACTGTTCCTTTCAGCCACTAACTCTACCTGTTTCGGGTATTGTTTCCATGGCTCTATTCAAAGCTCTCCAAAGATGATAGAATATTCTAGGAATTCACCTAGTAATTTCCTTTTCTAGCAGCTAGTGGTGGTAATACGAGAGCCCATGTCCCATGAAAGCAGGGAAGGAGAGGTACTTCCTGGTTTGCCTAAGACCTCCACATTCATTCTCCAAGCAAACAGTAGGTTTGAATAAATTCCAACCTAGCCAGGAGGCCTGGTTTTGCCTTTTGTTATTACAAACTTGTATTGGTATTTTAGGTTTAGAAATAGCGTGTTTCATAATGAAACAACAAGTATTTCCACTAATTAGCCCCCAGGACACTGGTAAGCACCTATATGGCCTAGGTTATTGAGCAAGGGTTAAATTTAGTATCTGTCCAAAAGAAAACAATTTTTTTTTCGTTCATCAGGTCACTGTGGTGCACACATGTAATCCCAGTACTTGAGAGGCAAGGGCAGGACCACCAGGAGTTCAAGACCACCCTCAGCTACTTAGGTTCTATGGTGACTTTGACGTCAGCTGGCTGCTACATGAGATTCCGTCTTAAAACAGAAACTTTAGTTCGTGTATAAAGGGATAAACTCTAGTGTATTTTAGTGTAGAGCGTTTACACTCTAAGGAAAACAAGGCAGCCGACTAAGTCTATACCGGCTCTTTTATATGGAAATCGAAAGGATGTTCAGTTGGCACAAGATCATCAGTAGATCTCCATCTATCCAACTGTCCATGTAAAGAAGTACTGGGCTCATGAGGGCATGGGGAGGCAGGCACACTGTCCTCTGCACCCTATTTCCAGACTCCTCACTGCACCTACTATTTCTAAGGCACTGCCAGGCACTCAACTGAGGAGTGGGAAGCTCACAGCTTCTGGAGCAACTGTTTTCTACCCTTGGGTTGTGACTCCCTTGGCAAACTTCTAGCTCTGAAAAAAAGTTACATTATGATTCATAAAAGTAGCAAAATTACACCTATGGGGTAGCAATGAAAATGAGTTTATGGTTGGGTACCAACACAATATGAGGAACTGTAGTAAAGGGTCTCAGCATTGGGAAGGCTGAGAACCACTGACCTGGAGCTTAGAGACTATTTTAAGCCATTACCAGGTCCTGGCTTCAGTACCCAAGGCAATGGCACTTTCAAATAGCTAACTGGCAGTAAGATCTAACACACATGAAGTACACTCTCACCATTCCCAGTTCTGCGGTTGCTTCTCTAGATGTCTGAGGGATACCACTAACCCCCACTTGACCACAAGAATCATAAAAGTCACATCATGAATAGTAATTCTAATTAGTGTCCACACACCCACCCACAAGCTGCCCCAGGGACCTGCACATTAAAGCTCTGATGGTTTGTACCATACAATGACAACACAGGTTGGTATCCTATTTGGTCACTAAGTTCCTGAATAACATACTCAGGTCTTCCCTCTCTGGAGCTCATAGAGCAAGCATGTCGATGGAGGAGTGACTGAGGCAGCGCGTACTGCCATGGCTTTTGCCTTTTAAAGTGCCAGGTATGGGCCAGTTGTGGCACATACCTTTAGTCCCAGCAGTCAGGCCAGCCAAGTCTACATAGCTAGTTCCAGGCCAGCCGGGGCTGCACAGTGAGACCCTATATGAAAACTAGTGTCAGGTGCCACTGTAGAAGCTAGGGGAATACAGTACTCTCAACCATCATGCCAAAATACAGGAACTGACTTTGTGAAAAGCATTATAGTTTCAATTGTTTAGTGTTAATGGCCTACAAAGGCAGGTCAGGTGGGGGCTGGGGAGATTGGTTCAGTAAGGGGAAGGGCTTCCTGCACAAGCGTGAGAACCAGAGTACCAGTCTCAGTACCCATGTCGAAGCCGGGCATAGTGCTGCCAGCCTGTAATCACAGTGCTAGGGAGGAGAGTGGGAGAGGAGGGTGAGGGAGGAGGGTGAGGAGACACAGGTGAAGCCTAGGGTCTAGCCAGCCAACAGAGCTAAAAGGCAAGCTCTAGATTCAGTGAGAGACCCTGTCTAAAAAAACCAAGATGGAACAGTGATGGAGGAAGGCATTTGAAGTTGACCCTCTGGTTCTACACGTGCATGCACAGGCAAGCAGAATCACACAGACATGCGTACACTCGCCATAAGAATTGCCTTGGTCATGGTGTCTGTTCACAGCAATGGAAACCCTAACTAAAGCACCCTTTTCCCAATACTGGCAGTAGGAAGAAGAAAATTTGCTCCTAAGATGAAACTTACCCGATTGCTTCTACTAAGAGTCACATTAAGGCTGATGATGTGTAAGTGAAACAAAACAATGAAAGCAAACTACTCCCAAAGTTATCAATTGTTGTGATAGTATTGCTCTGCAGTATTTGTCAAGAATATATGTTGCTTGGGGCTAGAGAGATGGTTCAGCAGTTCACAGCCATTGTTATTTTTGCAGAAGACCCAGGTTCAATTCCCAGTTCCCACACAATGGCTTGTCCTCCAGTGTCAGGAGGTCTGATGCCCTCTTGTGACAGCTATGGACACCAGGTATGCACACGGGGCACATGCATGCATGAGGTCAAAACTCTCATATACATAGAAACTGTAAACATTGAAAAAATAATGTAGTCTGAAACAGCTATGAAAAATAGAGGATTCTGGGGCTGGAGAGCGGTTAAGAGCACTGATTTCTCTTCCAAAGGACTCAGATTCAATTCCAGGAACCACATGGAAGCTTACAACTGTCTATAACTCCAAGATCGGACACCTTCACACTGACATATGGGCAGGCAAAACACCAATGCACATAAAATAAAAATAAATTATAAAAAATAGGACTCTACTTACGAGAATTTTCCAAATTATGTTGATTTTAAACTCAAGTTCATTTTTCTCTAATAAGCAAATTTTACAACCCCTAAAGAAAATAAAACCTGTTGAATAAATGAGTAAGGTGTTGGGAAGGTCTGGCCCAAAGGCCCAAGCTCCTACTATGCTTTCTCTTGCTTTCAATAACAGATCATTCTCTCTTCACTCCTTGTTTTAACTGGGTACTTAGTTGCCTAGAGATCGCGGCAGTTTGGATGCAGCTTGTCCCCATCTGCGTATTGAGCCCATCTTAAAGCTTGAGTCTCAATAAAGATGTTGAGAGATGGTGGGACCTTTAAGGGTTAATTAAACCATAGGAGTTCTAACCTCAAGGATGAGTAATGTCTTCAAGAGGCTGGATTAGGGCTTGCGGGCAGAGTGGATTCTTCTATAAAGCAGTGGTGACCCCCACCTACTATTATTATATCGTTGCTACTTCATAACTGTATTTTATAGTACTGTAATGAGTCATAGTATAAATATTCTGTTTTCTGATGGTCTTCGGCAACCCCTGGGAGAGGATGGTTTGGCCCCTGGGCGTTTCATTTCTTCCTCATGTACTATTATGGAATATATGAGCAGCTGCTGCCCTGCCCAGAGCCCTCCAGAACTTGGAATTAAGTGAGCATTTCTGTCTTACAAAGTGCCCAGCCATAAGCATGTTTCACTATAATCATACAAAACAGATGGAGGTGAGGACTCTAAGCTGCCTGGAACCTACTATTTGCCAAGGCAAGGGTGACCTTTGAAATTCAAAGCCATGTGTTCTAACCTTCTGCCCCCCCTTCCCCTCTTTGTGTGTATCTGTGTGGGCAGAAAACACCTTGGACTGGGTTCGTACTGAAGAGCTTAACATCCTAAGATAAGATGGGCTGCAAGGAAAATGAATGCCCTGTCGGTTTGCGCTGATCAGAGCATGATTTTTATTAATTGGACAAGGAAGGATTCTAAGCCCTCCCTGGGTCTCCTGGAGAAACTCTCTCTTTCTCTCTGTCTCTCTCTGCACCTCGCAGTCCGATCATGAGCGCAGATGTGTCTGGAAGGTGGGTTCGAGTGAGTGGGCGGAGACGACGTTAGTGGTTGGTCTGAGCGACAGTGGGCGGTGATGACAACCGACATAGGGCGGTCTGACGACGCTGCATTCTGGGAGATCTGGGGAGGTCTTCTTAATAGCAATCCTGTGCGTCTGTAAGGGGCGCAATATAATGTTTAGAGGGAGAGTGGTTAGTGGAGGTGAGAGACCCCAATACCTCTTGTGTTGGGATCAGTGGTAAGTACAAGGCTGACCGGATCTCTAGATTGCCTACGGATCAGCTCACCTATGGATGGTTGAACTTGAGGTCCCGTGTCCCCTCCTGCAGCAGCTTCCTCTGTACCCTAATCTGCACAGCTCTGGGTATATGACTTCTTTCCCTGATGAGCCCCACACAAGAGTCTTCTACCCACTAAGTAAATTAGACTTATTAAAACACCCTAAAAAAAAAAAAAACCCACCACATTCATGTAATTAAGTAACATTTATTTTACATAAAACAATTTTCAAAGAATACATTTAAAAACCATCTAGATACCGATTTGATAGCATTACAAAAAAATTGAGAGGCACAATTGAAGTATTCAAATAAATGGTGCGGGTAGAGGTGGGGGTCTATAACCTGCTGTCCACCGTGTTTCCTGTGACTCCCATACAGGAGCCTTCCCATGAGGCAGTAGTGCACTTTGAGTAAATTGAATAAATCACATAAAATATATACTTTTATACAGAAAGTGTTACTGTATCATCACTTTCAATTAATTATAAAAACTTCATTTGGAATTGCACAAAAGTTCTCTTTAAAACTGATAATTCCCAGAAGATGGGGCTTAGAGCTCTGTGTCTAAATAATTCATTACAAATTAATTAGATCTCTGTTTCTCCACAGATGGAAAACAATCTATGAAGAATTACATCATTTAAGTGGGACATTTAAAATTTCTTTTCATAGGAAAATAGGTTTATACATTTGTCCCTAGTCAGCTAAACTTTCTCCC
>NC_034600.1:26745200-26750574 GCF_900095145.1 Mus pahari
TACCAGACTGAATTTCCTAAGTGACTGAAGTTGGTATTTAAAATAAAAAGTATGCTCTGTTCTCAGGCATACCGAACTAAGTGTCTGTCTTATAAGTCCCTGTAGGTAGCCCTGGAGTAATTACATGAACTTGCTGTTCCAAAGTGAAGGTATTAATAAAACTAATTTAGCCCTGTTCCAAATATATGCTTTATACATATTATGTTCCAAATATATCCTTTAAGCACATCAGTTTGTATTTTCCAAAATGAGCAGTTTCCATGGTGCTTTGAGATTGACGAATTCCTTTGCTATAAGTAATTTTCATTTAGCTTTTCAGAGCAACACCAGAGAAGACAGCACTCTCAATCCTGAGTTAAACATGAGAAAATCAGGATCACAAACGATGAGAGACTCAGAACCCACATTAGGACGACAGAGTTCATGGCTTAAAGTGGCTGTAGCGCCCTGGGAAGCCAGACCACCAGGGATTATTTTTGACTGAAAGTTTGCTTGATTTTTCTTTTCCTTTTTTTTTTTTTTTTGTTTTTTCAAGACAGGGTTTCTCTGTGTAGCCCTGGCTGTCCTGGAACTCACTTTGTAGACCAGGCTGGCCTCAAACTCAGAAATCCACCTGCCTCTGCCTCCTGAGTGCTGGGATTAAAGGCGTGCGCCACCACCGCCCAGCGCTGATTGATTTCTTCTTGGGTAGAGTGTTAAAAAAAAAGACTTGCACGGCCCTCAGGCAAATGACTGAAGAGCGGGGCTGGCTGGGAGGTGAGGAGACTGTCTCTCTTCTTCAGACTTCCTGTGAGTAATACTATCGATTTCCCTACAGCGTATCACTTCCTACTGCTTTTATGCAGAGGAAGGTTATCTGGAAACGTTGTATCACACACCACTTAAATGGCTAATTCAACTTTAATCAGCATTGACCCAGTCTAGGGATAAGAATAATTATCAACAAAGAGCTGCTACTGAGAGTCATTATATTGTATGTATATATAAAAAATTTATAATTTATATACTAATGGATATGAGAGAGCTGCCAAAATTTGGCCTATTGTGTCAGTAATGACTTTAAAAAACAGCAACCTGGAATTCTAAATCATTAAAATTTAGATCATTAAGTTGTTCTGTGCAATTAACAAATACCCAGCTCATCTAACACCATCAGGTAAACAAAATCCCGTTTATCATAAACATTCTCAAGTCAAGTGAACATATAGTAAAGTCATTTGAAACCTTAAAGTCACCTTAAAGCCAATCTAGGAAACCTCAATTGAGAAAACACCTCTATAAGATCAGCAGTAGGCAAGCCTGTAGGGCATTTTCTTAATTAGTAATCAGTGGCAGGGGTGGGGTGGGAGTGTTGGGGTGGGGTGGTGGTAAGCCCACTATGGGTGGCACCATCCCTAGGCTGCTGGTCCTGGGTTCTATAAGAAAGCAAGCTGAACAAACCATGAGGAGCAAGCCAGTGAGCAGTGCTCCTCTGTGTTCTCTGCCTCAGTTCCTGCCTCCAGGTTTCCACTGGAGTTCCCTCCCTGACGGGCAGGGATTAGGATATGCAAGCCAATAAAACCCTCCTTCCCCACCCCCCAAGCTGCTTTGGTCACAGTCTTTATCAGCAATAGAAAGCAAACCAGAATAGTTCCAAACCAGCCCAGGCCACCTCCATTACTGCCGTCTCCCCAACCAAAGCACAGCACTGAGAAAGGACACCAAGGGGGATCTGAACTCACTGAGAACGGACACCAAGGGGGATCTGAACTCACTTTCTTTTCAGGTTGTCTACACAGGTCTTGATGTAGGTGTCGTAATAATTGATTTGATCTTCATAAAACGCTGCCTTCTTATTAAGTGCGTTCAGGGTCTGCTGAAGTTTCGACAGCTCAGCTTTTCGAAGCTTGCGGTGGATTCTTTGATTTCGAATATCCTGGAACAAGTAAAGGCTATATAATGACGGGCTGAAGCGAGCCTGCTTCTTGCTTCTTCTAAAGACTGATACTTTAGAAGAAGAAAAAGCAGGCAGCAGGCCAGCGTACAACTGCTGATTATGGTTTATCTCAGGCACCTACCTCATCATATATATTAACACAACACAACACATTGTTATCATTTTCTGCCTCAGAACTGGAAAACGTCCAATTTGTATTTTAAGAGGGTTACTAAAGTTTATTTTCACACACACACACACACACACACACACACACACACACACACACACACCCAGTGAGGGAAGTAGGCTGGGGAGATGGATCAGTCAATAGAGTGCCTTTCCAGGGACTTGAGTTCAGATCCCTAATACTCACATACAGCCTGGCATGGTAGTGCCTATGTGTAGCCCCAGAGCTGGGGGGCAGGGGCAGGGAGACCTGGAGGGCTCGTTGGCTAACCAGTTAGCTAGCTGAAACTGCTGTGGATTCAGGTTCCGGAGAGACTTGTCTCAAAACTAAGGTAGCAAGCTATGAAGAATGGCACCCAGTGTTAACCTCTGGATTTCATCAACCTACTCAGAGAAGAGTATAGACACACGCACACACACACACAAATACTTCACAGATACATAAAAACACACATTTTACAGACATCCTCCCCTACTAAATTGAGAATCACCAAATAGTTTAAGGAAAAAAAAAGCTTTTAAAAAGGCGCAAAAGGCTGGGATGTAGCTCAGTTGGTAGAGCGCTTGCTCAACAGCATGCATGAAGCCCTGGGTCCGACAAATTAGGCACAATGGCGCACACCTGTCACCCCAGCACGAGGGAGGCCAAGGCAAGCAAGCAGTTCAGAAGTTCAAAGTGTTCCTGGAGGAGATGAAGAGCTAGAGAGCAACTGGGAAGACAGGACACTCCATCACCAAGTCAATAAAGGAAAAGGGAATCCAAAGAAGACATTAGCTGGAGAGATGGGATTTCTTCAGACGGCTTTGAACTTTCCTCTTTGGAGAATATTTTAAGCCCCAAAAGTTAATTAAAGTTTACGTAGTATCTCCCTTTAGCGATGGCTCTCATGACTTGAGAAGATTGAAAACTGAAAACTTCCAATTGACTAAGACTCCATTTCTACAGCTCCACACTGAATTTGAACAATTTCTTTGTAATGAGTATATTTAGCCTTTTATCACTCCCTGAGCAATATATGTAGCACATATTTACACAGCACTTTGATTATATTTGCATTTGTAAGCACGTACATACTATATGGGATTATGATTTAGAGTGTATGGGAAGGACACTCTCTCTCTCTCTCTCTCTCTCTCTCTCTCTCTCTCTATATATATATATATATATATATATATATATATATGCATGCCATTGTGATGGCACACACTTGTTGGTCCCAGCCACTTTAGGAAGATGGCTTGAGCCCAGGGGTGAGTCAGTCTTGGCAACATGAGGAGACACATTTCATTTTACTTTTTAGCAAAACACACGTAGGAGGATGTGAATAGCTCAAATGCAAACATTCCACACTTTATATAAGAGACTTGAACATCCATGTTATCAGCTGGAATCCTAAACTCAGTTCCCTTCAGATAGCAAGAAGATTTAAATAGAATACAGTTTTTTTTGTCTTCCTGCTCATAGATTATGAGAGTCATGTTAAAACTAAACGTGCAGATCTAGGTTTAAAAAGTCATTCAGTAAGGGCCGGGGAGAGTTCTCAGTAGGTAAAAGCACTTGCCACCGAAGCCCAGTGACTTGCGTTTGAGGCCCAGAACCCACGTAAAAACTCAGATGTGGCAGCATACAGCTGTAATTGCAGTGTTCCTTCTGTGAGATGGGAGCTGGAAACCAGAGTTGGCTGGAAGCTCGTGGGCCAGCTAGTGGGGAGGACTCTGCGCAGCAGACATGAGAAACTCTGCCTCAAAAAGGTAGGAGTTGAGAACCCACAAAGGTTGTCCTCTGACCTCCCTCTACACATACACTGTGGAACGTATGTGCTGATGCTCAGACTCAGACACAAACATTTTCTCTCTCTCTCTCTCTCTCTCTCTCTCTCTCTCTCTCTCTCTCTCTCTAAATAAAATTTAAAATAATCCAGTAAACTATGAGAACATTTCACTTGAGAATGGTGTCTTTTTCATACAACGTTTCCTTTGTGAACAGATTAAAACCAACTGTTTCAGGAACTCAGAGGCAGATTCCCAAACACCTACTGAAATAAAACTTCACTACTAAACAGAGCCTCCTCAATGACGATGGCAAACAGTTCTGAGTTCTCTGTCTCATATTCTCAAAGAGAACTGGTCTCCACCCACACCTTGAAAAGAAAGGATGGCTTCTTTCCATTACTCAGGGCAGGAGAAATAACCCTTCTGCTAAAGTGACCATGCCTTCCAGGGGATGACAAAGAAGGTGTTCCTCTAATCACTTAACTGCCTTTAAGCTCAGAACCACATGAATGTGTACATTTGAGTCAAAAGAATGAAATGTCCTTTTTTTTTACCCAAATATGTCCTTCCTTATCCTCTGCAAACAGATCTCAACCACTTCCTGCTTCCTTGCACAAACTTGAGATCACTTTCCCAGGAAAACTCTTGAGTGCAGAAAACGTGCCATGAGAAACAAAAACAAACCTTTGAGTCTGAGCTGGGGCAAGGTTCAACCTGCTTCAAAGCAAATTCCTAGGGACATAATGTTACCATCTCAACGGCAGCTCTGAAGAACAGTGGAGACTTCACGACAACCAGCTAACAGTGAAGAAAACTCCATTTCCCAATGTCATAAAACAAGCAAGCAAGCAAAAAAAAAAAAAAAAAAAAAAAAAAAGAAAAACCCCAAGTAGCCATGGCTTAACGTTGCACCAGCACTGCTTGTCACACACCCAGAGTGTTCACCCTGGTGTGTTTGAACTCTCCTCCTGGCCTGGGGGAGCTGTATCTATTCCTTATAGAAGCCACAAATCCCTGACACCTTTAAACATTCTGAACACTAAGGAAAAAGAAAACACTAAGTCCCTATGCCATTTCCCAGGATGCCCCGCATGTGCGAGCAAAGGTCTACGTGGAAAAGAAAGCTATCCCCAGATACCTTGGCAATCTCGTTGAGAATGTCTTGGTACTTGTTTTTGGAAGACACGTGTCCAGTCTGCTCCAGTGTCCGCAGATTCCTCTGTATCTTCCTCTTCTTTTGCTCGAGAGGCAGGCAAGCATCTTCTATCACGGCTTGGCTCTGCTTCCCTTCCTCCGGGGTCCTGGAGTCTACGACGGCACGGCTCTCCATGTCTTTGGTGTGCTCTAGTTCCTAAAGAGAGAATATCAGCATGTCACTTTTCCTCTAATCCCTCCATGTCACAAATATGAAGTCTAAAGATCGGCACTTCGATGTGCTCTTTGTGGTTTTGAAGGAAACTCTGAAAGAAAAGTCATTTCCAAAAAAAAAAAAAAAAA
>NC_034600.1:26750655-26762961 GCF_900095145.1 Mus pahari
CTGTTTTCTTGCCAAGGTGACAAACTGCCTTAGTATAACTATTATTTTGTAATTCCCTGAATGAAGAATTTCAATTTCTGGGTGGCCAAGTCAAGAAAATTAAAAGTACATTTTGTACTAACATGGGGCTCTGAGAGTCCACTGAGTTCTCACAAACCTGCCTCTCTGACAGCCATTTAACAGCAAGGCAGCCAGAGCTCTTCCTTCTCATCCCAGAATCCCTCTCTCACAGTAAACTCAGCAGAGTTGCCTTTGAACCACTGGGTAAAAATATTCCTGCAGATGACAGTTCCTAAGCACATGGCGTGCACACAAATGAGTGCTAGCTAGCCAGTCAGTCCAAGAAGACAGTAATACAAGGAGACCGGTGGTGTTCTATTTCACTGCACAGCAACCAACACCACAGATCAATTCTATGGCACAATTGTTATAGAGTAATAGGGCTTCAGGGCACAGAAATGGCTTACTGGGTCAGCAGTAAACAGCAATATGCTTAATACAACATATTTAATCTGTGTCAGGCACTACTGTATCCATTTAGCATGTTCTTCTTTAACCGCTGTCTCATTCAGTCTTGTCTGTGAATGAGAAATTACTTTACAGGTAAGGCAGCTAAGGCCCAGAAAGATTCCTAAGTGACCATAGTCACAAGGTAGGAGACACGAAGGTGTATGAGTCCAGATGTCTGTGTATGGTCTTTGTCATTAACTTATGCTACATCTGGGAAATATTGAAACAATCAGAGCTAAAAACAAAACAAAACCTTTTATCTTAAATCAGTATATTTATATATCCAGATTGCTTAAAAACATCCACACATTTTCATACATAAAATGGCTTGAAGTTTTGATTTTTTTAAAAAAATTAAATCTGCAGACAGAATGATTTCTTGGCAACCCATTACACTAAGAAGAACAGGAAATTTATGAGCACACCCATTAAGAAGTAACTAGACAATTCTGTTAAGTTGATTAGGAAGTGGCATTTATTGGCACTAAAAATAATAACACAGGGATTAATTGATTTATTTTAGAATGAACTGAGTAATTTTTTTCTTTTGTTGTTGAGACAGCTCAGTCTGGCCTTGAATTTCTGAGCCTTCTGTCTAGTGCTGGTATTACAGGTACCTAATTAATGTAGCTCTGGCTATCCTGGAACTCATTATATAGAGCAGGCTAGCCTCAGACCACAGAAATCTGTCTGTCTCTGCTTCCCAGATATAGGGATTTATGGCAATATGCCACGATATCCAGTTTAATGATGCATCCTAAAAGATGTTAGTGAAATGTTTAATCTCAGACTGTCACGAAGCCCGAGTTGTCTGTAGCCATGTAAAGGCACCAGGAAACCATGGCCTTAAACTCTCACTTTGGATGCACGTTTTTGTGTGTGAGGTATCTCTCTTCTAAGTTAGCAGATACACAACAAGGATTTTGATATCCTATCCAACAGCACGGTTTCTTCACTGAAGTATCCAGTCATCTACTGAATGACAAAGTTTATGGTTCACATCCAGAGACTCTGTACGGTACAGAACTCGATTCCTACTGTAGAAAAAAAAAAAAAAAAACACCCAGTACACATTCGAGAAAGCATCTCCCATTGATATTCCATGTGGGTTTCAGATACGAAGTCTGTCGTCTACACTAAGGGACTTCAGACATGCATGTTTCTATGTGACAGTGAATATTTGGTGTGGGCACTAAGACCACTGCCATCTATCTATTAACTTATTATTGTTCCTGTGAAGACAGGTCACCTGCTGCTCAGTTGCTGGGGTCTCTAAGATTTCAGTCAGCGTGCTCCCTGGCTGGTTCCGGGTCACATCGATGATCAGTTTTTTGGTCCTTACAAAGGAGAAAAAAGAGACCGATGTTCAGACAGCAGTTAGGATACATAAAAAAACTCTGTTTCTCTCATAGGAATACATTAAGCAGCTTCAGTGATTCCCTAAGGTCAAGTGTTCTTGTGCAAAACGCCTAAGAGCCTGCACATGCCGGAGAAGCAGTGTCTGGGCTTCGAATGCTTAATACAGTGAGATTAGTCTCCCAGAACTGTACGCAACTATGTCATAAGATTCCAGCGCTGCAGATACGGCCTGCCTAACTGACTTCTGAGCCTGTGGACACATCATAACTAAACTGCCTCGCTTGCTCCATCGAGAAAGATATCAGCCAGCGTGAAGGCCGGTGGAAGCAGAAGTCACCTGTGAGCCTTGGAAACTTCAGGCTTTTGGTGAGCCCAGCAAAGGGACATAGGAGATTGGCTAATAGAGCCGTGTGTGTGTGTGTGTGTGTGTGTGTGTGTGTGTGTGTGTGTACACGTGTGCGTGTGTGTGTGTGTGTGTGTGTGTGTGTGCATGGAACCGAGAATAGGAGAGCTATTCAAGACAAGTTCAGGGCTGGCCAACCACCCTGGAAGTGCTGAACCATTCATTCTTCCATAGGTGCTCTTTAGCAACTGGCTGTCCCTTTTAATTAGGGGTTGGCTTATGTAATTACATCGAAGGTAGGGGCTGTGGATGTATCTCTGTAGAACACGTGTGAGGCCCTAAATTCAAACCTTCATGCTACAGAAGCCACACAGCAACAAGACAAAAACCCAAAAGGGCAAACGTTCTCATTTGATCACTATTACCCATGGTGGGACGTGTTGTATTTGAACGAGGCTCTCTCCCAAAAGCCAGAGACATCAACAGTACTTGGTGAGCTACACACAGGTCAGAGCTGCAGCTTGCTCTTATCACAGCCCTGTTCCTCTATTGAATTTCAGCGCTGTCAGAGAGAATACATTTCTTCCTTAACCACAGCAGGAAATGTTCATGCACTATGAAACTAGAAATGAAAATAAGTCATATTCTGAAGCACAAGGGTAGCTTTCTCCTGAATCAGTCCTGATTAACCCCAAATGTGAGATTTTAAAAATGGGAGAAGATCCAGTAAGTCATTTGCAAATGTGACCTTTCCCATTTCCTATTTATGTCACGTTTTCACAAGAAGAGTGAGCGTGACAGACACGGCTTCCTTTTCTCCCTTCTCCAGGGTCTCGGCAGAGCCATTTCCTCTAGCCCCGTGACCCTTGCCTGCTAGGGATTTTCAGGCTGTCTGAGAATGCACAGCTAAAGACTCCAGAGAGTCAAACGTGGGTACACAGCTAATTATAGCCCCGTGGGAGATGGCAGTGTTCCTGAGGGGGCCAGGCCTCAGGAAGCCACATGTCCCTTCCCACATACACACACCAGCTTCCTCTAATCATCATCAGGAATGAATTAGAGATTTAGCATCTAGCCCAGTCTGGCCTCAAATTTGAGATCCTAAATGTTTGGATTACAGGCATGCCCCCCCCCCATGCTTGGCTTTTAGGCAGAAACACCGAGTTGAAAACAAAACCTTTGAATGACTTTAAAAACCGTCGACACGGAGTGATTCTTATTCGAAACAACGTTCTAGCTATGTTCTGCTAATTAACAATTATGTGACATCATTTATACCAGCTTCCATCAGGACAGAAAACTCTTTATTTGCTCACGATTTGCTGAAGGACAAATTGCACAAATAACTTTTTTTGTTGTTGTTCATGGAATTCTAGATGACATCAGGCCTGTGGAATTCATTGTCAAAGTTCTACCTTCATAGTCTACATCTAAGCCCGCACCAGCTTCAAGCGAAGGGATCTCATCTCCCCCTCCCTACTATGTGCTCAAGGGCAAAGGGCATTGTGGATGGGCAGATTGAAGGCCACCTGGAGCCCTCCAAACCCCACCCCCCTCACAGTTCCTGTTTGTGATTTATGAGCTGAATGGGTCAGTGCAAATTAGTAATCCTTATAGGATCTTTTGTTTTGTTTTGTTTTCATTTTTAAAAGGGAAACGATTTGACAGAAAGACATCATGTAAACAGCCCTTTGTGTTGGGGTCTGACGGATGGTGAGGAGCACACCTGTAACCACGGCAACTATGTTGCACAAGAAGGCAGCTGCTGGCCATCAAGTCCCACTGAGCCCCTGAAACCTGGCTGGACCAGGCAGACAGATGTGAGTGCAGGACACATACTCTGAGTTAAAGACTTAGCAGGGGCATGGATGCATAATGAATACCTCCTTAACAATCTCTTCCATTCATTTCTGTAAGAAATGAAAATGTTTTTGATACATTGAGTTAAATAGAAACATAATTTCTAGACAATTCTGCTCCCAACCAAAAACCACTGGCATATGAGGGTGGTGACAGGCCTGTCATTGACCCTGATCTGACCACTGCATATGGCACCCATGTATTGAAATGTCACACTACATTCTATAAATAGGTACACTCATCATGTGTCATTTTTTAAAATGTGTAAATAAACACTGGAAAAATGAAAAGATGATAAACGATTTCACATGATTCTTTCTAGAATGTGGCTCTTAGAACATTTAAGGTTCTATGTGTGGATCCTACTAAAAAAAAATTTTTTTTTTTTTTTTTGAAAATGCACTAGTCAAACATTCCATTCCTCAACTGGAAGCCAGTAGTCTAAAGACCTAGTTAGTCATAGGACCGCAGCACAAAGAGGCTGCTGGAAGATAGCCCACTGTCTGAAACACAGATGGAGCCACAGAGAGCTCTGAGGCCTAATGGGGAGACAAAGATCATCACACTTGGTGTTCTAGCATTGCAGAAGCCAAAGCAAGCTGCCGGTCTGCATCATCCACAGGTCCTTATCCTCCTGTGGGAGTTACCTGTGTGCCTCCTACCATCCCTACCTCCTGTTTGTGCTGTGGAGGAAACATAAACAAACTAAGCACCTTCTCTACCATTGAGTCATGGCTCAAGTCACCATCCCCTCTTCTAGAACCTTTCCGAGATAAAAAAAAAGCCCCTGAGGTCTTTAAGGTCTTTAAACCGTCACAGAGTAGCATCTACAGAGAGTTCACAGTTTGGGTGACTGTTGTCAATGACCTTCTGCATGTGCCCTCCTCACCCAGCGCAAACGTAACTTTCCAGCTGTGCCTAGCCGACGTGTTGTACACTGGCCTGTAGAGTGTAAGACAGGCTCATCCAAACACAGAGAGGCCTCTAACCCTGGGAAGGAATTACTGAAGAAGAATGAAATCCACCAGGGAGCTTACTCATCAGAACTGGGCTTGTGGACAAGAGCACAGAGCACAGCTGGGTAAAGGCTCCTAGGGCTGGCCTCTCCACGCATGGCTCCGGCTTTCTGCTTTACAGGGTGCCCAAGGTTGACAAGGAAGCGGTGCTTCTGGAAGTTCAGAAATACTTGGCAGTGTTTAAAATTGCAGTAATATCAGTACATATTTTCGGCAGTGGTCCCCAAGCATCCCCTCAGCCACTGAGCACACCGGCCAGGGTAAACTGAAGGTGAGGGAATATCTCTGGTAGGACAATGGCTATTTAAGCGGAATCACAGGGAAGGAGAAGATTCTTGAGAGATGACAATGTGAGCGATATCCCGGCTAAGTAGGATTGGAAACCACAAATACTGGCTCAAGGTCAACACATAGTTCTGTGAAAAAGAAAGCTGAATAAAGTTACAAGGTCACATATTTTAAGAGGAAGTGTAGGCTATAGTGATCGAGATTTACAGCTGTATAATTCTTTATAATTTAGAGATGTGACGGTGTCACTGCCCTGCAATAGTTTTCATTCTTTCTAGGGCTTCCAAGGCCCTGTGCTCTTAGGGATTGAAAAACTTTGTGATTAAAAGCATAGGCTCTGGAGGACTTAAAATTACCTGGATTTAAATCTCGATTCCAACTGGCGTGTTGCCCAGGGAAAGGTTTACATCTGTTTCCATCCGTCTTGCCCTTACTGTTCTCATCCCTGCAATTCTGATGGTAACCTCCATCCTCATGAGGTTCCTGAGAGTACTGTAAGTGTGGGCATGTGCACACACACACACACACACACACACACACACACACACACAGAGTTCTCCCTCTTTCCCTCTCTCCTTCTCTTCTTTGAGTCGATTTTTTTCTTTCTTATTAATGTCCTTTTCTATTTTAGTTATAATTTGTGTGTATAGGGTTTAGCCTGCATGTATGTCTATGTAACACATGCATGCCTTTAGGTTTGAAGGAGGGCACAAGGCCCCTGAGATTATAGATGGTTGTGAGCTTCCGTGTAGGCACCGTGAATCAAACACAATTCCTCTGCAAGAGCAACAAGTATCCTTAACTGCTGAGCCATCTCTTCAGTCCCAATGTCCTTTTCTACACAAAATCGTATATAAATATAAGACGCAAAATATATGCAAATCACAGATCTGCTAATATGAATATATAAAGAACATGTTCGACCCAGGAAGAACAACAACTTCATTTAAAACTAGGTAAAGTATGTTTGTTTCCAGTACTGGGACCAAGGGTCCTATGGATGCTAGGAATACAGTTACTAAGCCCTTAGGTGACATGCAACTGCTCAGTAAGCACAGGAAAAGAACTTCAGCATCACTAATGAATGGGGAATTATGGATCAAAGCCCCAGGGAAATCCTCCGCCACACCCACTGCTGTCCTCAGTCATGGAAGAAGGAAAGGGGAGGTGAGAATAATGTAGAGTAAAATTTAGAACTCTTGTAGTTTGTGGAGACTATGACAGGATGTGACCACTGTGGAAAACATTTTGGTGGGCTAACTAAAAAACTATATACAGGATTCCCATCTGAACCAGCAACTTTACACCCAGGTATACAACCAAAAAGAAATGAAACATGGTGTTTAAATGAAAACTTGTACTGGAATGTACATATAATAACACGAGTCACAGTATCTGAAAGGTGGAAACAACTCAAATATCTGTGAACATATGAAAGGAATAAAATAACACGACACCTTTAAAACATTACACAGGTAAGGGAAACCAGGCAGAGAAGCGTACGCTGTATAATCCCTCTGTACAAACTTCCTAAAGTAGGTAAGATCATAGAGATAGTACACTAGTGGTTGGTAGGAGCCAAGGGCAAAGGGTCAGACTTGAGCACACTAAAAACAAGGATTCTGAAAATCGATAGTGTTGATGGTTATATTATATTGTGAATGTCCTAAACTGTCACACAGTGTGTACTTTTAAAGGATTAGCGTAATACGTTTTAAGTTATATGTGTCTCAAAAACCTCTGGCCAGCTCCATACAGCATGACCGTGGAAGGAGGTACTGTAAGCTGGCAGATGAGCTGGGGAGCTGAGTCCACAGCACAGGCTCAGGGTGGGAAAAGCAGCAGCACTTCCCAGACCCATCCCTTCCCAAACATGCCTCACTTTTAGGGGTTTGTTTGTAAAATGTGAATTCTGAGAATGTGCTGAACTGTGGTGACTCCTGTCTCCAATCAGTGTCCATGCATGCGCTATTCAAAATGATTTCATACTTTAGGTACCCCCTTAGGAACCGTGATTCCTATTCATCAGTGTAGACTTTAGAGTTGACAGCACTGAGAAGATGCTATTCAAACAACAGACAGAACCAATTAAGAGGAAATTTCTTCCCCTTACTTATAAGGACAAAGTGTATGAGCTTGTGGGAGAGTTGGTCTGATTTAATTTGCATGGCGGAACCGCACCATCTGTCTTTCCAGTTATCTGGAAAATTGACTGTGGCTCAGAGGCAGAAGGGTGGATATTTCTTCCTCTGGTTTGTCCTGAGCTGTCAGAAAGTTCAGCACTACTTGGCCCCTCAATGGCACAGGGCTGCCCCTGGCCTTGTGAGGTCAGGGACATGGCCCTGTCTTACAGCTGAGCCTGTGCCCTGGGGCTGCATTGTGCTCCCCACTGCCAGCCTCGAGCCCTAGAAGGCAGAGCTGGTGCTGGCCTCATGACTGCTGCACCCAGACCCAGGCCACCCGTGGGATTCTCAGGTGGATGAATCATGCTTTCCATGATTTGACAACAAAAGAAACAGATGTCACCAAAGCAACACAGATCCCAATGTGGCATACCTAAGATGCTTGTGGCAGTTACAGGAGTAGTTGTGTGTCTGGTAAAAATCAAGAGAGACATAATGCTTTCTCAGGCACATTAGCTGGGCTTTTGTCTCAAATGCAAACATCAGCAGTGGGGACACAGAACTCAGGATGTGTGTGTGTGTGTGTGCGTGTGTGTGTGCGTGTGTGTGTGTGTGTGTGTGTGTGTGTGTGTGTGTGTGTGTAAAATGTCATATTAATGTTTAGTGGGTTTGGCTTAATGCTGCTTGTATTCTTAGGTTAATTTGGGCCCCTCCCAAACTGTTTGCACAAGAGTCTGCAAGCCCACAGGCAAGACAGTGAGGGATCCTACCCCAGTTGGTTCTGATTGGCAAATAAAGTTGCTGGCAGCCAATGGCGGGGCAGGGTAGACAGAGGCGGGACTTTGAGGCTACCTGGGCTAGGGACAGAAGAATGAGATCTGCCAGGCAGGGAGAAGGAGAAGCAGGGGAGAGTCGCCATGCCTGAGGAGAGTGCAGGACAGAGAGGCATGGCTGCCACGTGAAGGAACTGGGGAAGAGCAGCCTAAGGGGGTTGCCAGATTTGGTCCAGGGCAGTGGAGGTAGAATATAGGAGTTAGTGAGTAATAACTCAGGATTACTAGTGGGAGGTAGATTAGCCAAATGGAGGTTAGGAAGTGGCCCAACCATTGAGCTGTTTCAGGGATTACAAAATATAAATAAAGGCTTACATGTGTGTCTTTCATCTGGGAACACAGAACATTGGGGTGGGTAGCGTGTAACATGCCACTGGGGTTTATTCAAATCATTTAATACTACATTCATGCATGCCTATTCCTGTGTGCACCCTTCTTATCCTTTGGTCTGCACCTCATCCCATCATATGACTGCTCTTTGTGCCCACACACATTTTTGTCTATGTAAGGTCTCGAGTACTGTGTTGTTCGCTGAGCATGAGCTTTTGATGTGTGTCACTTTCATTTATAGTGTTTGGTGGGGGGGAAATCTCTCTTTCCTACCCTTCCTGCTAGAGAATTATGGGGCACAGGGATGAGAAAGACAGAACTTGTTTTTAAATGTGAATATTTCACTGAAGTCTGTGAGGGCAAGAGGAGTGAGACCCTGCTGTCAACGGAACCACACGGAACACGGTGTTCATCTGAAAGCTTCATCCTTACTGGATTCCGTGCTGGAAGGGGTCACGCACACTACCACAAGCGAGAAGTGGTGGTCAGAGCTCTGATAATATCTGGCCTGGCAAGACATGCTCAGTGGTGAAGTAAGGACCTGAACATTGTGAGAATAGCCAATGTCTAGTAGATTTATGGTTCACTCCACAAGATGGAGCCTGAATTTGGTAACATGATTGGACCAAGAACCTATGGCTAGACAGGTCCTAGGTCCTAGGCAAGAACCTACTACAGCCATTCTGCTGAATGGACACAGTTATTGGACCAGCCTCTAGTAACCTATCTTTATAACTGCAGACTGAGGCATCTCTCAACACTTACCAGAGAAGCTAGTAAGATGATGCTCAACACAGAGACCCGCAGCTAAGGTGTAGAGAATAAGACACTACAGAATGTTGAGCACTAAATGAAACACAAAACTACTATCACCAAAGGCTCAGTGTGGTAGTTTGAATAGGTTTGGTCCCTATGTGTATGAATGAATTTGTACGAATGCATGGCCACAGGGAGTGGCACTATTAGTAGGTGTGGTCTTGTTAGAGTAGGTGTGGCTTTGGTGGAGAAAGTGTGTCACTGTGGGGGGCGGGCTTTGAGGTCTCTTATATGCTTGGGCTATGCCCAGTGTGACACACAGCCTCTCCTTGCTGCCTGTGGAAAACTTGGTTCTGTCTCCAGTACCATGTCGGCCTGCATGTCTTACCATATGATAATGGACTAAACTTCTGAAACTATATGCCAGTCCCAATTTAATGTTGTCTTTTATAAGAGTTGCCATGTTTTTGGTGTCTCTTCACAGCCATAAAACCTGAACTAAGACAGTCAGTGATGATTGTGAATAAAGAGGTAAGAGTGTGAGAGCTGGATGTAGTGGATGGCTGTCAAGGGCACAGGGTCTTCTGGATGGAGCGGTGCACACGGAATGCACAGTGATGGTCACAGTATGCACAAAGACCTGGGTAAGCCTGAGGCAGACAAATCTCCATTATGGAGAGGGTAGCTGGGCCCACCCCTAGCGGGGGAGTCGTCAACCATTGTTAGTGGCTAGGAGAGGAAGGGTCACTTTTGTTCGAAGAATGTAGCCCCTGGGATGTCAATTGCAGTCCTGGGGAAGACCACATATTCCAGAATTTTTGGGCAACACAAATTGGCCTTGATGGGAAGGAAGAAGAAGACACAAAGTTGGGTAGGAAGAGGAGACAGGGATGGAGCTGAGAAGAGAGGGGTGAGAGACTGAATGTAGTCAAGTCATGTGCGAAATTCTCAAGCGACTAATAAGATGTATAGTAGAGAAGCAGGGCATAACTAATCAATGTTTCTGAGCATACTCAGGATGAATTTAATAAGGAATGAGCATAAACCCAGTCTCTCACACATATCCCTTTGAATCTTGTTTTATACCAAAAACAAAGTTGTTTGGTCAGCGGCGTTGCCTCGTTAATCTTTCAACTGCTTGGAGACACAATCTCAAGTAAGTCACTGAATCTAATTATGACATGTAAAACTAAAAACCAAGGCTGACTTTTTAGACAATTCTAATATTTAGTTTCCTTCCTAATGGTCATCTGCTGGTTTGAGGGATACATGTGATATATTTCGATAGTCACATACTTCTCAGTGGATAACGACACACTTCTTCTTCTTCTTCTTCTTCTTCTTCTTCTTCTTCTTCTTCTTCTTCTTCTTCTTCTTCTTCTTTTTATTTTTCAAAAGGTTTATTTATTTATTTATTTATTTATTTATTATATGTAAGTACACTATAGCTGTCTTCAGACACTCTAAGAGGGCGCCAGATCCAATTACAGATGGTTGTGAGCCACTAAGTGGTTGCTGGGAATTGAACTCAGGACCTTTGGAAGAGCAGTCAGTGCTCTTAACTGCTGAGCCATCTCTCCAGCCCCACAACCCACTTCTAAGTAATGCAGCCCCACCTGAGCCTTTGTGGGTCAGGCCATGCTGTTGCAGACACGAACTTACTTTATCATGAGGCTTCTGCCATCGACGGCCTCGCCATCTTTGACGTCATACTTGCTTGTCAAGGAAAGGGAAATCTCGGTCTTGGAGAGCTGATTTAGTGTGTTTTCCTTGTTAGGGTCATTGGGGTCAACTGCTCCTTCCCCTGTAAGGAAAAAGAACAAAACTGTTATTTTTCCAGCTCACTCCATGGTGACTGCCTCACACGGCAAGATAAGGGTTCTAAGGAACAGAGCAGATTCAGGAATTAGATGGGAGATTTATGGGCCTCATAAAGTCTGCATATTCTAGGACATCTGGACTGGATTTTAAAGCATTTGATAAAAACCTTAAAATAACGTGGGGCATAAATATTCACAGAAGAACACACTTTAAAAAGGAAATCGTAAATAAAAGAACCCGCTAGAAAACCCAGGACTTTGTCATATTTGGATGTGCTCACTTTTCATGTTTTCTTCCTTTATGAAACAGATCTAAGTCCTTTCCATCGTCTCTTAGGGCTTCAACGAGAACAGATTGTTCTGTAACCCAGGATGCAAGAAATTATAGACGTTTAGGGAGGGGAGTTCTGGAGGGCTGAACCCAGGGCCCGTGCACACGTTATACATGCGCTTTCCCACGGAGCAACACCCTGGCCCTGCACTAATGAGTTGTTCTTGTGTCAGCGAGGTGAAGGAGAACAAGTATCAGCTGCAGATAGTTTCATGCGTAGGGGGAAGGAGCCCTTGTCTACTTCCCTCTCAGTATTGGGACCCTGTCTGGCTTGACCCTGTGCAGGCCTGGAGTGTGCTGCCACAGTCTCTGTGAGTTCATATCATATCTCCTCTTATCTTTCTGCTGCTTCTTCATAGATCCCTGAGCCTTAAGGGGAGGGGTGTGATAGAGTCATCCCATTTAGACCTGAGTGCTTCCACATCTCTCACTCTGCACATTGCCTATTTGTGGGTCTCTGTGTTAGTTCCCATCTGCTGCAAGGAAATCAGTTCTCTCCAATGGAGTCTCATTCGTTGGCATATTAACCACACCTGAGGGCTGGTCAACACAAAATGAAGTCAAGAATATGGTTTTAGACTTTTGTCTAATATTGTTTTATTTTTTTTATATATATTTTTTGGTCTTATTGGTCTCTTGTTTATCTTACTTTCTGATTGTGTGTGTGTGAACACGTGCATGCATGCTTGTGTGTTGTGGGAGGGGTGTGTGTTTCCTTCTCATTCTTTTTTTTTTTT
>NC_034600.1:26765761-26766929 GCF_900095145.1 Mus pahari
GGATTTCTGAGTTCGAGGCCAGCCTGGTCTACAGAGTGAGTTCCAGGACAGCCGGGGCTACACAGAGAAACCCTGTCTCGAAAAACAAACAAAAACAAAGCAAAACAACCAAAACAATAGTTGGCAGCCACCACATGGGCGCAGGAAACCAGACTCTTAGCCTCTACAAGAACAACAAGTGCTCTTAATCTCTAAGCCACTTCTCCAGTAATGCATACTCCCCTTTATAACCAAGCCATGGGTTCTGAGGACAAACTCGGGTCACACTGAACTGTTTCCCAGCAACCCCCACCCCCAACCCCTCCTCCCTTAGTACAGTTGGTCAGGAAACAGAGTGACAAGGGCTGGGTGTCCTTCCTGGCCTTATAGGAAATGCTGGTGCTCTTGAAGATTCAGTAGGAGCGCTGGCGGCTGAAGACAGGAACAGCAATAAAGGCATCTGTTTCTCTCTGCATTGAGACAGTGGTTCTAGGATGCTGGTAGCCCTGGGCTCAGCAGACAAAGGTACTCCTCTCAAGCCCCTAAGCTGTGACTCATAACCATAAAGGCAGTCTGTTCCCGAGGTATTCATATAACATCAAAGCCACTCATTTAAACTACACCCTGCCTCCTAAGCCTCTTTCCAGCTGTGCAGTCATTGCCAATGTTAGGAACCTTCTGCCTTTCTTAAAGCGAAATAGTCAGTTTTTGTGTGTTGGTTTTGAAGACATGAGTTTCACTGTGTAGCTCAGGCTGGCCCCTGATTAAATGCATTAGCAGTAAATTTGAGGGTTTATATCTGGACCATAAATCTTAATTATTCATTATCTGGTCAATTTAATCCAATATCTTAATCTGTAGAATTAATGAAAGGCTGTTTCCTTATTTACTTTTGAGACAGCATTTCTCTGAGTAGCCTTGGCTGGCCTGGAACTCACTACGTAGACTAGGCTGGACTGGAACTCACAGCAACCTACCAGTTCCTGCCTCCAGAGTGCTGGGATTAAAGGTGGCTCAGCCTGAGGGTTGTTTAATGCTGAATTTTCTTAACAGTTCCCCGACACTTGCCAATTGTGTGGGCAATGGCTTCTTTCTCTTCTCTTCTCTTCTCTTCTCTTCTCTTCTCTTCTCTTCTCTTCTCTTCTCTTCTCTTCTCTTCTCTTCTCTTCTTTTCTCTTCCCTTCTCTTC
>NC_034600.1:26766949-26771392 GCF_900095145.1 Mus pahari
CTCTCTCTCTCTCTCTCTCTCTCTCTCTCTCTCTCTCTCTCTCCTTCCTCCTCTATAAATGATATTTTGCTTTACAGTGCATGATAGCCTGGTACTTGCTGTGCAAACCAGTCTCATACCCATGACATTTCTCTTGCCCCCGCCTTGCTAGCACTGGGATTATAGGCATGCAGCACCATACCAGGAGCTGATTGCATTTTTTAACTGAAGAACAGCCTCAGATGCAGAGCTCCAAGGCAAGGGAACGAATGCATCCAATCCTTTGGGTTCACTGTAGGCATTTTCTTAAAGAAAGGGTCTCACGTGGTGCAGGTTGGTCTTGACCTCAGTATGCAGTCTAACCTGCTCCTCATCCTCCTGCTTCACTTCCCTGAGCACCGAGGTTACATACATGTACCGCCACATTCCATGTATGCAGTGCTGGAGCTCAGAGTGCGTTGGGGGAGCAACCAACAGGGCTGGGTGCCTAACCACATCACTTTTATTTTCTTCTAAAGCTCCTGTGTATGGCAAGGCACGCTAGTTTCTCACGAGAGACATACTTAAATTGAGAGTAAAAGACAATGCATTGCTCTTTGAAAGCGATTAGTTTCAAGGAAAGACACAGCGAGACGCTATAAAGACAAAGTCAGAAGCTTAAAGTGTGCCTCTTTCGGGGAGGGGGGTGTAGAGGAGTTAGAGAAGAAAATCCACAGGATGGTGGATTTATGTTCTAGTTCTCGTTGGAGGCAGGCCAGCCAGTTTGGCTGCTATCTCTGAAATGGAAGATTTATTATAGCCAGTGTCTACCCTTTATCCTGATAATTAGAGAATGTAAATCATTTCCTGAAAGAGTCTGCCTTAAAGAGCTAATGTTGGAAGTTCTGTGTTTCACAGAGAGCCAGGAGCAAGCACACAGCCATGCGCTTGGCAGGTCACGCAGCTGACGAGCTGTGTCTGCCACAGACGCCTCCTCACTCAGACAACAGACAGACTGGGCTGTGACGCACTGGCCTGTTACATCTGCTCCCAATCCAGCGCAAAGGCACTTCAAGTCAGTCACCAGCCCTGTCCCCAGGACCTGTTCTGTTTTCAATTCTTGTCAGCACAGGGGCAGACTATTCTCTTTAAATCCCAGTAGCCGAAATGAACTCAGCAACATTTTCTCTCTGCCACCCATGAGAAAGAACCTCACTCTCAAAGGGAATGTCCCACCACTTCTGTGTGTCCACATTCCTTCCTGCAAGCACGCAATCAAAATGACCATATTTATTTGGGGATAAATAATGTCCCACCATAGGGTCAAATAGGAAACGTGCATGTTGACTTATTCCTTACAAAGTGACTTTTGGAAGCAGCTCATTGTTGGACAGGAGGCTGATTAACTCAAGTCCACTTATTTAATTGGGACACATCGAGAGCCTGTGGCAAGCACCAGACAAGTTCCCTGTTTCAGCCTTGGAAGACAAAAGTAAAAACTGGGTCCTTCTTTCCTCCAAACCCACATCCAGGCTGTGAAAGTGATTCACGATGAAGCTGGGTGTCCAAACAGCCAGCGCACCCCAAGTCTAGGTGGTCTGAAGTACTGAGGTCTGACTTCCGAGGGTTCGCTGCTCGTGAGGCAACCTTTAGTGCTGAGCGCAACACAAAGTCGGATTTATTGTTCACTGAAATAGCTGGATTTCTAGAATGTTGGTGTGGACATGAATCTCTGGGATCATTCGGATGCAGGTTTGGATCTGGGTGGCCCAGGGTATGTTTCCGAACTATCCCAGGACCCTATTTAGACTAGCAAAGTTTAAAACTGTTCATGAAAAAGTTACCTTTTCACAAACTTAATCCCCAGCTGGTGGCTCAAATCTGTAATCCTACCACTTGGAAGTATCTTACGGAGTCTGAGGCTAGCCTGAGCTACATAGTCACTTCTGGGTCTAGCCTGAGCTATAGCCCTCCCTCTCCTGCCCCCCATTCTCACTGAATTAGGTGATAATGTGCTACACTGTGGAGGTGCACGCCTATGGCAGAAACAGGAGGATCTTGAATTTGAATCCAGTTAAGAGTTAGCTAGCAAGTGATAGTCTTGCCTTGAAAAAACAAACAAACAAACAAACAAACAAAATAAAAATTCCACAAACCAAACTTAATTCCAATTGCATTTGAAAGCAAATCAAGCTCCAATTAGCAACACAACCTCTGGTGCCCAGCTTCCCCTTATCATAAAGGATGGAAAAGCCACCCCAGGCTTCCAGTTCCTTCCTGGAGTCCGTCACTGCGGGGAGTGCAGATGGCTGATGGGGATGCTTGCATGGGACAGAGGCACTGTGACACAGCCCAGACTGAAATTCTAAGAAATCCGGTTTTAAAACCATGGCAGCCCATCCCCGCAGGAGGGGGTTCCTTATCTGCCTGCATAGTCTGTTACCACCCCACCCCCTCTCTGAACTGCACTTCACTTCCTGACCTTTTTGGCTAAGATTAAGTGATGCATGTCCCCGGCCTCAGAAGAGGAAGAACTGTCTCTGCTCACCAGAAAAAGGCTGCAAAAGGAAAGAGTGCCGAGAGGGGCAGAAGCAAGGGGGTCTAGACGCACAGCTCTGGTGGGCGAGCGAATGCTGGGCTTGTGCTTCTCTTGGGTTTAAACTGTTCCTGTACCAGGTTGTATTGCAAAGGTTAACTGTCTTGCCTGGGAAGGGTTTTACTAAGGTCCCAGAGCCAGGGAATGACTGTGGGAGAAGCTTACTGGGCTTAAAAACAGACCCATGAGCACAGGCAATTTCTGCTGGGACTAGGCACTTCCCAGTGAATGGCTGTCTGTCCATGGTCCGGGGCTGAGTGAGACCCCTCTTTGACCCACTTACTAAATGTGTATTGATGATTTCTTCTATTGAGATATAAATAACTGGTTTGCTGACGGTCACCAAGTCCGTGTATTTGTCCATATTGAACTTCTCTTCCGGCTCAGGGACATCACATGCTTCTTGAAAATATTTCCTAGAAATAGGGAAAAAGGGGGTGTTAAGACAGAGCCAAGTTTCTAAGTGAGTAACTTTACTAAAATAAGTTTTGAAATGCTAGCTAGAGCACCCCCTTCACCTCAAGCTTGGGGCACTTGTTAGTATCTTCCAGGGTGGCTCACCAGTGCTTGACCATGTTTCTGAATACTGGACCTCAAACTGGTTCTCAGACAGGAAGAAATAAATGTGGGCCTTGGCCCTGTGACCCAGTATGATCGAATCATGGATAGGATTTCTTAACAATGTTATAATGTTAAAAATGACCTCTGGAATTCCAATGAAAATGTTAAGATGAAGAATTCCTTGGGGTTGGGGAGCTGGCCCAATGGGTGAAGCGTGGGCACCAGAGTGTGTAGCTCAGGCACCACACGTGGGGGTGCTGGCATGTGCCTGAACCCCTACTGATGGAGAGGAAGGCAGAGGCAGGCAGATTCTGGGCACTCATTGGTCAGGCAGCCTAGCCAAATGGATGAGCTCCAGGTTCAGTGAGAGGCCCTGTCTCAAACCTAAAGTAGGAGGTGACACGGGAAGACACCCAGTGTCAACCTTTTCACCTCAAATCATGTGCATACACATGCACATGACCACCCAATGCACACACACGCTTACTACACATATACATGTAAATGACTATTTGTGTGTATACGCATGTTTGTATGTTGAAGATTGATCTCAACTTATACACACACGCATATGTATGATATGTGCCTATGTAATATGTGTGAGTGTAATATGTGTGTGTATGTATAATATATGTGTATGATATGCAAGTATGTGTGTGTGTTTTGTTCTATACAGTTTCAAGTGTTTCTCATGCCTGAAATCTTCTATGACATTTTCTAGGGCACCTGAGACCTCTGCACTAGAACTGATTTCTCTCTCCTCAGCTCTGGGTTGGGTGAGGCAGCCATGTTTCAGGGGTTATTACGATCCTCAGTAACAGTAGGTCTTCCTCCTAGGTTTTGCTTTCATTGTTCATAGGGTGGTGAGGAATGAAGAAAATAAATACCAGATTAAATATGAGTGAAAGAGGAAAAGGATGCATTTAGGAGGATAATTTTGGGAAACAGGAGACTGACAGCGATTAACAAGAAAAAAGAATTTTGTCAAATGCTTTCTCAGCATCTAATGAGACGATCATGTGATTTTTGTCTTTAAGTTTGTTTATTTGTGGATTACATTGATGGATTTCCATATATTAAACCATCCCTGCATCCCTGGGATGAAGCCTACTTGGTCATATTGGATGATCGTTTTGATGTGTTCTTGGATTTGGTTTGCGAAAATTTTATTGAGTATTTTTGCATTGGTCTGAAGTTCTCTTTCTTTGTTGGATCTTTGTGGATCTTAGGTTAATCATCAGGGAAATGCAAATCAAAACAACCCTGAGATTCCACCTCACACCAGTCAGAATGGCTAAGATTAAAAATTCAGGTGACAGCAGATGCTG
>NC_034600.1:26771957-26783388 GCF_900095145.1 Mus pahari
TTTTGCTGAAAGGACCCTGATATAGCTATCTTGTGTGAGTGCCTGGCAAATACAGAAGTGGATGCTCACAGTCATCTATTGGATGGAACACAGGGCCCCGAATGGAGGAGCTAGAGAAAGTACCCAAGGAGCTGAAGGGGTCTGCAACCCTATAGGAGAAACAGCAATATGAACTAACCAGTACCCCCAGAGCTCCTGTCTCTAGCAGTATATGTAGCAGAAGATGGCCTAGTTGACCATCACTGGGAAGAGAGGCCCCTTGGTCTTCTAAGTTTTATGTGCCCCAGTACAGGGGAATGCCAGGGCCAAGAAGGGGGAGTGGGCGGGTAGGGGAGCAGGGCAGGGGGAGGGTATAGGGAACTTTCGGGATAGCATTTGAAATGTAAATGAAGACAATATCTAATAAAAAAATTGAAAAAGAAAAAGAAAAGAAAAGAAAAAAGAAGCCAGGTGTGCTAACGAGTACCTTTACTCCTAGCACTCGGGAGTCAGAGGCAGGCAGAGATTTATGAGTTCGAGATCAGCCTGATCTACAGAGTGAGTACCGGGCTAGCTAGGGCTAAATAAGGAGGTCTTGTCCCAAACAAACACATGAAGGAAAAGGAAGAGCTAAGAGAGCGTTGAGGGTTTGTAAGGCACAAGAGCAACATTGTTTCTCCTTAGCGAAGAGAACTAAAATTGGCTCTGAAGAATCGGAAACTTCCCAACTTCCCACTGTGAGAGGATTCGAGGCAACCTTCTCATAAACGGTACAGACTCCGCACAGGGATGGGAATCAGTAGATAAGCTGTGATCCCAGAGGAATGGGAAGTCCCTGTCCAAGTTAGGAGGACAGAGGTCACAGTGATGTCACATAAGTTCTATAATCTGCTGCAGACAAGGAAGCAAACACAAGCCAAGAAGGAAGTGTCTGTGCAGAGCTTCCAGATGCCTAAGTGACCATCAGCGGCTCTCTCCTCTGTCCTCATGGAATCATTAGTGACAGGATTAGGAGAGAGAAACAGAGGCAGTAGAATGAACTCTTATGTGCGTAATGGAGAAGGGCTTCAGGACAGGGCAGGCGTATTCACACAGGATCACCTATAAATACGAAAGCTGGGGATCCCCAGGCTTCCCAAAGGAATCACATCATTTCCTACCATTGTTGCAGAGAAAGCAAATTCTTCCCAGTTGGAAAACAATTGGGGGGGGGGGGGAAAATAAAGCTACCTTAAGTTCAACAAAACAAAAATCAGTTATTTTGAGTGTCTTATTCTAAATACTACGAGTGTGTCCCACATCAGGGAGAGTGTTTTATCAGAAGCACAGATCCTAAAGCAGGAAGGACTCAGTGTAGTGGGATGGAGGGGGTGGGTGGGAACAGCAAGCCTGACTGGGAACAGCTTGTCTGTTCTTTTCCTGCATTTCCCAGGGCAGCTGCTGGAGGGGATGCAGCCTCGCGGGGCCCCCGCCTCCCTCAGCGGGCTCAGGTCTGTGGACAGACCATCATTCTTGTCTGTCCTCCCGCGTTCTTTGTAAGAATGGATCTTCTCACCTGAATTTCTGGTAGGTCTCTGACAAATAACTGTTCATTGATGACAAATGCTCGTTCTCGCCCTCAAACAGCTTGTTGGAGGCTGCGTGCTGCAGGACCTTCGCCACGGATCCCAAGTTTCTCCTTTGGTTGGAGTTGATCTGACCTCCGGCTGTCATGTCAATGATGTCAAAGCCATCGGGAGCCACAATGGCTGGGTTCATATACCGGTAGTATAGGAGGTTTCCAACAATCTGCACAAGGGAAAAGGGCATTTGTAAGAGACAAATGAGCTCTGGTTGCTTTTTATCTTTAAGTATATCTTCATTTTTTTTTTTTTTTACATTTCCATTTTCTACAGGAGAGGGTCATTTTCAGACACGAACCTTCTTTAGCTTTTACATTTTTAATAATTACACCACTTATCTGTCTGTCTGTCTCTCTATTTCTTTATGTGTGTATGTACACACACATGTTGTGGTGCACATGTAGAATTCAACTTGCAGAAGTTGATTCTCTTTATCTACCACGTGGGTAATTGGGGATCAAACTTAGGCTGACAGACTTGGTGACAAATATCTTTACCCACTGAGCCCTCTCAAGAGCCCTTGACACGATTCCTTTACTAAGTGTTAGATCAAGCAGGTGAATTCAACCACATGCTAACATTACATGTCACACAGTTCTTTTCCGTGAGAAATAGGCTTATGACCCGCAAATGTTCTAATACAGAGAGTTGCAATGGTGTCTTTAAAGTTTCTAAATTAGTCTCAATAGACAGTAACCTCAACAGCTATTACACACAGATGATCTACAGCTATAGTTACACAGGAGGAAGAGTGTTACACAACCATCCCTTGGCAATTCTGGTTCAGAACCCCCCCCCCCCCCCAGAAGCTGTGGTGAGGTCGCCCTTGAGAGTCTACCTTTAACAGCTCTTCTTCTGTGGCATCGGGGAATTTCTCACGGATCGAGTTCTTCAGTATTTTGGCTATATACCTCAATCCATAACTATACGTGGAACAGATGACAAAAGAAAATAATGGAAAAAGGCTAAGTGAGCAAAAGACAGCAAATTGTTCCAGTCAACCAAAGCTCAGCCTAAAAAACGCAACATAAAGTGAGATGCGATGGAGTCACGGGGTTTCCGCTGCCAGAGTCACGGGGCTTCCGCTGCCGCTAACCCCGGAGCGCTGGGTGTGGCCACAGCCAAGGTAGTGCGCCTTCATTAGAGGGTGTTATGAATTAAAATCATTGTGCGGGCCACCTAGTATTTCTGTATTTTGTTTTTGTTTTTTAAAGGTAGGGTCTTGCTATATAGTTCAGTCTAACCTCATATTCATGATTACCATGCCTGGCTCCTGGCTCTAGATCATAACGTTAAATAGCAAACATGACACAAGAGAGAATTCCTGTCTTGATTCCAGGGGCTTAAGGTAATATTCCAAGAACTTCAGCAATGACTGCTAAAGTCGTTATGTATCAACTCACGGCAGCAGATCGAGGGAAGAAATGATGGAGCCCAGGACTTTGTCGGTGACCTTCCTCAGGTTTTCAATAGATGCCTCCAGTTTATTTTTCACCTCCGGGTATGTCAGGGCTTGCTCTGTGGTGACGTCGTAAGGCAGCTTGCTGAAATACATCACGGGTTCAAATAAATAGTCGCCAAGGTATACATATGAGCATGGGCGTCCCACTAGCTGGCTCTGCAGTCAAGCTCCGTGGGATGAGCTAGAGCCCATGACTCCAGCAACAGGATTTTGCTAAGTAAGACACACACAGTGCACTGGCCACTACTGATGAATGAGTAAGGACTTTAAACATCCCTTCTAGCTCTAACGGAAGGATAAAGGGTAGACCAAGTTATGTAGACTCAGCTAATACTTTTTCCTTCCTTCCCTCCCTCCTTCTTTCCCTCTCTCCCTCCTTCCTTCTGTCCCTTCGTTCCTCCCTTTCTCTTTTCCTGATGACTGAACTTACAGCCTTGTGCATGCTAGGTAAATGCTTTGCTACTGAGCCACAACCTCAGCCCCTATTTTCTTTTTAAAAGTTTCTGAGGATTTCACAGTCTAGGCTGGCCTTTAACGTTACTATGTAGGCGAGTATGCCAGTTCCTTTTCTGTTGCTGTGACACAACATGACCAAGACAACTTATGAAAGAAAACATTTAATTTGGGGTTCATGGTTCCAAAAGGTTAGAGTCACAGCAGGGAACATTTCCGCAGGAAGGCATGGCGCTGGAGCAGTAGCGAAGAGCTCAGATGCAGATCAGAAATCAGAGTTAGTTAACAGGAAAGGCACGGGCTTTTGAAGCCTCAAAAACCCACCCCCAGTGACACACCTCCAACAAAGCCACACCTCCTAATCCTTCCCAAAAAGTTCTACCAACCGGGGACCAAGTATCCAAATACATGAGTCAATTGGAACCTTTGTCCTTCAAACCAGTGCAGAGGCTAGCCTTAAACTTCTGATCTTCATGCCCCTATCTCCTAAGCATTAGAATGGTAGATGTGTTCCACCATGCCTGGCTTTCTTTACATTTTTTATGCATTAAAATTCTTATGCTTTCATTGTAGTAAAAAGAAAAACAAAACCAGAAAAAACTCAAACACCTGCATATAAGCAAGTAAGAAAATAGCACTGATTTTTTTCACATCTTAGTAAATAACTTCCCCTCTGTATGCATAAGTCTCACACACTCATGGGTGCAAGGGAAATGTGTACATTCGAGACCCTTGAAATCCTAGGTATGTGCATATACATGACCAATCTTTTTTTTTTTTTTTTTAAATGGGTTATTGGACTGGGGTATAAAAGGAAGGTATAGCATGACCATATCATCATTGCCAATAAATACAACTCTGCACTGTCGCTCCAACAGGCACTTACTCCATTATGTGGTATAAATGCATTTACTAAGCACCTCAAAGTAAATATTTTGAGTTCCATGACTTCTCACTATGACAAACAGTGCTATGACAGCCACCTACAGAATTCTCTGTGCTTCTCACTTGTGTCCTCTTGTAGGGAGACAAAAGCTTGTGCTCTTAGATCACAAACTCCCCCAGAAGAAGCCGAGCCCACCTGCACCAGGCTGCTTACAGCTGCCGAGGAGGAACTGACAAAGGATTTTTGGTCTAGCTTTAGAAGCACAGAGAATAAACACGGAATGGAGTTCTCAGAGCTGAGACGGGGAGCAGCTGCTTCAGAGATGTGAAAATGCCACTGACTTTATGAAGAGGACACTGGGATCTCACTCAGCCAGCAAAGCGCTGATGCACGAGGGTGGGGGATGCGTGATAGTGCCTGAGACCAGGATGGAGGTCTCCTGGGAAGAGAAGCCAGGGATGCTGGTGAACACTTGTAAATCCCAGCTCTGGGGTGTAGGAGGCAGGGGGATGCCTGGAGCTCACTGACCTGCCAGCCTCACTGAATTGTGAATTCCAGGCCAGTGAGACATCCTGTTTCTAAAAAGGAGAGTAGACAAGTGTATATACGCCGGATGCGCGCGTGCGCACACACACACACACACACACACACACACACCACACACACACGTCTAGGAACTTGAACAGCATAGGTTTGTTAAGGGAAGATTACATTTCAGATTCAAAAATTACTTTCGACAGTAACTTTTTTTTTCCCCCTTAACAGGGCTTAAGACAAGTGCAAATGAACACAAGGAGCTGCAGAGATGGCTCAGAGGTTAAGAGAACTAGTTTCTCTTGCAGAAGACCCAGGTTCAATTCCGAGCACTGTGGGCTACAGCCATCCATAGCACAAATCTCAGGGCATCTGCTGTCCTGTTCTAACCTCTCTGGGCACCAGGTATAAACATATAATGAAGGGTAAAAGACATACAAAATAAAAATAAAACAAAACAACCAACCAACCAAAAACCTTTAACAATTAATGAATGCAAAGCATGACAAAGCCAGCACCCCACTGCCTCTGTTACCTGGCTTCTCCAGTCTGTGTTTCCAGTTGGTTCACCCAAGCCTTGTACACCTCCACAGGGTTGGTGTTAATGACCAGGGCCTTGTCCTCAATGATCTCTTTCACCACTGGTGCCAGGAGCTGGCGCAGGGTGTTCTGTCCCCGGGCACCTCTGTTGAAGCTGACAACCATCTTGATGACTGTAGGGTTGCCGGTCACTATGTCTTGTACCTGGTCCACCTTTGACCTGAGAAAACCCAAGCCAAGACAAGATGGCTGACTTCTTTGGAGAGAGGTTTAAACAAGATAGACTATCCGAGGCCTTGTGGAGTTTTATTTTTCTTCATACGAAACAGAATTAATACGGTTTCAACATAAGCTGCCACTTATTACCTGAGCAATTCAAGGCCTGAAAAATTAAGCTACAGCCTCGGTCTCATCCTACAGGGAGGGATGAGCTGCAAATCGATGATGACTAAGATAGTGGGTGATACTCTCCCTCTGCTCACCACGGGCGACCCTGTGCCTCTGTTCACCACATTTTGAAGTTTTTCTTGGTTGAACAAATTGCCTCGATGTCTTCAGATGCCCCTTAAGGTCACTGCCATGTGGCATCTGGCTGCATCCCATAGCTGAGCTGCCTGGCTCTGAAGATCTCCTCTAAGTCTCCCTCTTTTGTACTGTCTATTCTGGTCTTTATTGGATGTAGGCATTCCTTCATAGTTGAACACTCACTCTCTCTCTCTCTCTCTCTCTCTCTCTCTCTCTCTCTCCCTCTCCCCCTCCCCCACCCCCACCCCCAGCCAAAACCAGTTACTGATCCATCAAAGCCTGCCATGCTGTCCCCTGCATTCACTGATACAGGCACAGCTTGAGAGTCCTCTCTCTGGGACCCGTCCTCAGGTCTGAATTTTAAATCCTCAGGTCTGAATTTTAAATCTTCAGGTCTGAATTTATTATTTTTGCTTATATATTTTTACCAAAATGTCCTCTGTTGACCAAACTCAGCATTTTAAATGCACAAACAATCTTTTTCTACGACTAGCCTCATTTTTCTGATTTCTGTAGCTTTATTTCATTCAGCAAATATATATTTTGCTCAGATCTTTTTCTCAAAAAAAAAAAAAAAAATCAATGTGGTCCAAAACCTTTTATAAAGGTAAAGAGAGAGGTTGGAAACATAGCTTGGCAGTTAAAAGTTAAAAGTTCTTTTTACTCATCCAAAGGACAAGACCTATGTCTGGTGTTTCATAATGGCTTGTAACTCCAGTTCCAGGGATCTAATACCCTCTGCTGACCTTTGTGAAACACAGACACAGACATACACACACACAGAGCACACACATACCATATACACATACCACACACATCTTAGACACACACACTAGACAACCCCCCCCACACACTAGACACACAGACACATACATATGCACCCCAGACATATACCACATATCACAGACATACCACATTCACACACACACCACATGCAAATCAGACATATCCACCTAGACAGACAGACAGACAGACAGAGGCACATACAGATATTACACAAACACAACACACATACACCACATATACATACCACATAAATCTTAGATGCACATGCACTATACACACCATACACACACACACACACATTTTAGACACATACCACATACACATACACAGAGAGAGAGACATAAACAGACAGACAAGACAGACAGACACAGGCACACACAGAGAGATACTACACAAACGCAGCTCACATACCACATAAATTTTAGACACATGTGCACTACATACACCACACGGGCGCGCACACACACACACACACACAATCCTAGACACATACCACATATCACAGACATATCACACACACACACACACACACACACACACACAAATCAGACATACACAGACAGACATATACACAGAGACAAGATACTACACAAACACAGCACACATACACCATATACACATACCACATGAATCTTAGATTCACTTGCACTACACACACTACACACACACACACACACACATCCTAGACACATACCAAATATCACAGACATAACACACACACACACACACACTGAATCTAAAATAAGGAAAGGTAAACACAGCCCCAACACTCAACCTTCTGTCAGGGTTTCCTGTGCCACGGACCAAGCCCAACTTTGTCGCTTCACCTTGGCCACACAAATCCGCCTTCTCTCAGCAGCTGTGGCTGGTCTGCTTCCACCCCTTCCTAGTTCTTACTGAGATGCCACAAAATCTGGGCAGGCAGCCACTCTCTCATAAAAATAGAATTCAGCCGACCTCTCCTCCAGAGCCCTCTGACCTGGCATGTGCCCTGCACTGCTGGGCGCTACATCTCTCCCGTCATCCTCTGAGGATGCAGGAGCCCAGCTGCACATATGCTTCAGAGGCCCCCAAGGGCCGGCAGGGCTTGTGGTTCCGGGAGGTGACAAAAGCAAGTAAGAGCCACTCTTGCTTGGGACACTTCTCATGCATTTTGGGGAACTATTTTATTTAGCTACCTATATAATTTTTATATCAGCAGAGTCAAAAAAAAAAAAAAGCCACATCAGGAAAATTTGCTTAAATTCTAATAAGAAAGGAAGACTAACTGTTCAGCAGAGATTGTAACCTCTGCCCTACTTGTTGAAGATGCTGCTACTCAGAATTAGAAAGTAATTCGTCTCATTAACTTTCAATAAGTTCTCACCTGTTGGAGGCATAGACAATCAAAGCTGATTTGGTTGGAGAAATCTGCAGCTAATAGATTCAAAAAAAATCTGAAATTCAACTATCAATCAAAATTCCATTTCAATCCCACAAAACTTGATAGATTTCAACTGTATTTTGAATGGAATTCTGTTGTAAATTCCATTTAAAGTTACGTATGTGAGCCTGAGCTAGCCCACCGCTAACACGAGGAGCCCGTCTTGGTGCTTTCTCGTGGGTTTTATACCTACTTGATTTCTTCTTCCAGAGCAGTTTTGAAGAGCTTGAGCAGCAGGTACTCTTCTCTCTGATTAGAGGCATAATTGTACAGAGTGAAGATAACCGTGTCCATGAATTTCGTCGACTTGTTCTGTGGCATCTGGAAAATCAGCTTAGCCAGGTATGAAGGTTTGGTCTGCAAGAGAAGGTGGGAGCCGTCAGCTAGAGGCAGATGTCTCCGAAAGCAGAGCGTGGCATCTGATTCTTGGCTCTTCTGTGACTGAGTGTGTCGTGAGAAACAGATGGGTCCCTAGCACACAGCCTCTGGAAGAGATCAGCTAATATTATACTACTACAGTGTAGGAAGCTACATTCGAACGTTGTAACATGTTATAACATGTTGCCTATTACATGGTTTGTTTGCTATAGTCATCTTTTATACACTTTGTACTTCTAACTACATATTATAATGTTTATTAGACACAAAAGAGGAGGTGGGCCCATAGAATCTGAACTGAGGAGAAAGGAACAGACTAAAGTACCCAAGCTGGCCTAGAAAGATTGATAGGTAAATAGAAGGAAATACATACCATCTGTGTCTAGAAGGAGAAAGAAAAGGCCCCGCTTACACTTGGAGACAGTGAGCCAGCCCGCCAGGACATTTTCCAAGGAGGGAGAAAGTAAGGCTGGGGGGGTGGGGGTGGGGTCAGGAGAGCCAACAAGAGAAATTCCAGGAAGAACATGAGTCAAAACAAGGACCCACTTGCCCCTCAGATCCCCCCAAGAATAAAAGGAGTTCAAGAGACTGACAGGAATTTAAAGACAACAGAGTCCCACAGAAGACAATGAAATTAGAGCCAGCCTGTGGTCTAAGTGTCTTCCTCGGGCAGCTTTGCCAACTGGACCAAAGTTAAAGGAGAAAATATAGTGTATACAGAGGGAGGAATTCACACAGAAAGATGGACCACTCTTCTTCTCACTGCTTGTGAGAAAAGACAATGGCCAATGTTAATATGCTTGACAGCTAATACTCACTCAGGATGCTCTAGCTGCGTGGCCTGAAGGTTTCTAAGAAAACCCAGGTCCTTGTTTGTATTGTTACTCTGATTTAGTTTTGAGATCAGAGGGATGGGGTGAAGTTCTATGCATAAAATACCCAGGACACTATTTTCTTTTTAATTTAAAAACATTTTATTTTTTTTTAAAAAAAAGTCTGTGTGTGCGTCTGCTTGCCTCTATGTGTACTTTATGTGCAGGTGTTGGAGGCCACGAGAGGGTGTCAGATACCCCAGAACTGGAGTTACAGACGCCAACTCAAGAGGATACTGGGAACCAAACCTGGGTCATCTGTAGTGCTCTTGACCACAGAGCCATCTCTCCAGCCCAGGACAATGTTTTCATAGACTAATTGCCTCTTTTCTACTGATAACTAAATGTAGGTATTGTGGTTTTAAAAAATGTATTTCCCCGGGTAGCTCGTGCTAGAGACACAAACCTGAGCACATCCTCTCCTGGCTGGACAGCTGTGGAGAAGGGTCCTGACAAACGTGTGATCAAAGGACGACAGGAATCCAGGCCATTTTCTTTCCTACCATTTCATCACTGGCCTTGGACAGGTAAAGGCCTGGACTACACGCAGCTGAGGAGCTCCTCCGACTTAAACACTCAGCCACGGCTTGACCACTACTCTAAACTGGACAAGCAAAATTGTCTCTGCTTAAGGTGGCCACAGTGGCGGTGGCAATGGCGGTGGGGTGGGGAGCAGGGAGCCGGGAGGGGCTCTTTGCTTAGGGAAAGGTTGCAGGTCAGCCTTGGATTGCACAGGCAAAGCTAAGCATGGACATTTTTCCTCCTATGCTGCCACATAGTGGCCATCAGAGGCACATAAATCCTTTTGAAGCCATTCTCCAATCTGTTACTTTGTATTTTCTGTGGGACTAGTGCATGCTTATAGCTCGTGCAGTGAGTTCTCTCTATGTATCCGATCCAGGGAGGCGCTCCAGCAAAGTTTCAGGCATCTGCAGGCCTGAAGCCACACAATGAACTACTACTGGCCCACCTCTTTGGGGGTGGGTGGTTTTCCTGCTGGTGTGGAGCCTGCTGCTGGTGTGACTTGCACCTGCCCAGGTTCCTCAGTGAGTAATCAGATTGTCAACAGGCAGATAAGAGCAACTCATCAGGGAACAAACCAATAGCCAGCCCATCAAAGTCCAGCCATAATCCAGTGTCCTGGATGCAATGTTAAATTACGACTCATTTGGTTCAGAAAATAATGCCATGAAAATAATGAGGTCTAAATAGTCCCGCCTCTCTGGCCCTGTCTCCCAAAGGAGGAGGTCTGGCCCTGGTACAGATATGCTTTTCTAGTGACTAGTTTTGTCATTGGTTGACATGAAAGCTTTAATGGCATGCTGAGGTCATCATGATTAACTTCACGTTGCTTCTGCAGGTCACTGAGGTACAGTGCCGTTGTGAAGGCTAACTGCCTTCATGTTGCCTACCGTTTATTGGTTGGGTCTGAGGTTTTTCATCTGCAGTATGGGAAGAACGCCATTCCTTATCCTGATGCACAGGGCTAAACCAAGAATTCAATGAGCTAATCTACGTAAAGCACCTAACGTAATGGTTAGTACTTAGTAAAGCATTTCCTAAGCTATTATTATACATGTAGTTCACAGCTGTTATTATGCTGTTCACATAGAGCATGTAACTAAGCTGTTGGCTGGAGCATGGGTGAGGATCCACAGTGGGAAGCGTGTTGTTGATCCACAAGCCAGAGTGGAGGAGAAGCACACTCACCTGGAGAAGGTAGAACAGTTGCTGGTAAGTCTCCAGTGTTTTCCGTCTCTCCTTGCTCAAGCTTTTAATTCCCTTGTTGTCAGTGTTATTCAGTATTTCTATCTCACCACCTTTTTTCTTATTCAGCTTTTTGCTGTGTGAGATTACATCCTGTGAAGAATTTTATGACATCATTATTTTTACCTAGGTACCCTTTATCATTTTCCTACACACACACACATACACACACACACACACACACACACACACACACACACACAC
>NC_034600.1:26783594-26820109 GCF_900095145.1 Mus pahari
TCTCGGCTCCTCCAGCACCACATCTGCCTGCATGCTGCCATGCTTTCTGCCATGATGAAATGGACTGGACCTCTGAAACTGTAAGCCAGCCCAATTAAAAAAAAATTTTTTTTTTTTTTTAAAATAAGAGTTGCCTTAGTCGTGGTGTCTCTTCACAGCAATAAAACACAAACGAAGACTCACCACAATGTGCATTTTCTGTTTCCTTCATCTGGAAACAAAGGGAGAGGGGAGGTTAAACTGAAGAACTGCACCTTGAAGGCGAGCTCAGGCTTGTCCATAGGCTTTATCCAATGCTGTGCTTGTTTGTTCTCAGGATTTAATGCAGGTACCAGGAAAATTAAATGGAGAAAGAGTACTCTTTAAAAAACATGATGGCGGAACAGCTAAATACCTACATCCTCGAGGGAAGAGTCAAATCCCTACCTCCCAGCACAAGGACCTCAAAACAGAAATACACACAGGAGCAGAAGTGACCAACTCCTAGAAAGGAAAACTAGCCAACAATTTTGACTTTGGACTGGACAACAGATTCTCCACTCTAACACAGAATACAAGTCACAAAAGGAACATCAAAATCAGCCATCATCAAAACTAAAAAAGTTTCATGACTTTACAGGATGAGAGAAAATGCCCGCAGAATAGCTCTTGCTATCAAAAACCAGAAAGACTCAGAACTGAAATGAGTGCCAAGGACTAGAGCTGGCACTCCCTGCACAAGATGTAAGATACACGCATGGCTAAGAAGCACAGGTGCTCAACGTTAATTTTGTTGTTGTTCAGGGAGCATGTCGCTGTTCTCTTTTCCTGAATGTCTTCCCAAAGTTCCCTTTGCTAACAGAAGTCATATTGTTCAGGTACTGTCTTTTCCTCTATTCTACTGTAAGCCATTGTCCTGCCCTTAGTCTTCCAGGACACCTTTTAGTGGTTACATAGTATAGACATCAGGCTGAATTCATGGTTGAAGTGGTCAATCTTCGGGGCAGCCTAGGAGGACGCCTCTGGCATGTCTGTGAGGGTGTTTACGAGAGGTGTAGACAAGGAGGGAAGAGCCACCTTCACTGTGATGGCATCAGCCCAGAGGCTAGGGCCTCAAAGGAAATAAAATAGAAAATGGGGACAGTGGGTCAGCATTCCCCTCTCTCTGCTTCCTGGCTGTGGAGGCAGTGAGCAGCTGCCACACACTCCTGTTGCCTGAGTCCTACCCGGCAGCTGTCATTGTTGTGATGGACTGTGCCCTCAAACTGTGAGCCAAGAGGAACCTGTCCCCAAAACTAAATTGTCAAAATTTTTCAAAAACCGAAAGAACAGTAACTAATTCCTTGTGGTTTCTGGTGGGTGAGGGCTAGGGATGGATGAAAGAGGTTCTGCTCTTGTAGGATGATTGAATGGTCATTCAGGTAGAAATTGTGAATGGCTTTCTGCTCATTCATACAGGTGTGTTTGTAAGTACTTGAGCCTGGAATCTAGGTGTTCTGCATATACGTACAATGTATTTTTCCATACACAAAAAAATGTCAATATGCACTTGGTTTTCTAGGATTGCAGCTGCTGTGTGCGTTGGGAGCAGACTACACTTGTCTTGCACTTTGCAGGGACTTGGACACTAGGCCCTGACTACACCACCCCTCAATGTGTCAGGATCATTTGCAGCCTTCTTGTCTCAGTCAGTAGTGATTCTGGGAAAAGACCTGAGTCCCTGGCAGCCTCGCTATGCTGCCTGCTGCCATCATGTTGATGTATCTTCATATTAGTACATTTCATATGTATTTCATACCTAATATTGCATATTAGAACATGTATTAGAAAGGTGAAATGCCTACACAAAGGCCTTGGCTTTATTATAAAGGTATGCATGGACATAGGTTTTATCATATGAGAGTTTCATTTCAGAACCTGTTCCTCTTTGAATGATGCCAATCTTGTCAGTGTGGTTAAAAAGATTTACAAATATGTCATAGGCAAGGGGAATGAAAATGAGTAACTTATAACAAAAAGTGATAAACCTTGGGCAATATATGCAAGATTCCCAAAGCGCTTTCCTGTCTCTCTTGGACCAGTTCTCCTGAGCACACACACATGCACACACACACACACACACACACACACACACACACACACACACACACACAGGCATCTCTCTCCTGGGAGCTGGGGTAGGGGCTCACTGCCCTCTGACCTCCAGTGTGATCCTGTTCTTCACCAGCAGTCCAATCTTGATGTCCATCAGGTTCAGGTCCTTCTCCAGCTGCTGATTGGCCCTGATCTTCGTCACCACTTCTTCTCGTAGCCTGGCTACCTCCAGCTCCTCCTGGAAATCCAAGTCACTCTGGTCCAACAGGTACACGAACTTTCGGATTACTGTTAATGGTGGGTTTTCGGAGCCCACTGTGGGGAGAAGAGCAGGCATATTTGAATTCAGGATTATCGTGAACGGAATAAGCAGCTGGCTCTGCAACTAAGATATTACTACAAAAATACACCAACCGACATATGCAGTCTGTGGTGTGGCTCATTCTCCATCAGTGAGAGTCAGATAAGCAAAGCCACATAAACAAATGCACAAAAACTGATAATGCCTGGCCCCACTGTGTCCTATTTATCTAATACTCACTAGCCAGCCCTCCGCCCACCGTCACCAGACTCAGACGCTGAGCAGACGGTACTATCAACGCCTTACTGATGATGAACGAAAGTTAACAAGCAGACCTGGGCTCTAAGACCTGGTGGCTGAACCAGATAAGAGATTAAAATTCTGACTGCCAGGAGCAGGAAACAGTTTCTCTCAGCACAAAGGGTCTCTGGGAAGGAGCCAGAATTAGGCAAAAGCCAACAAGGAAAGACAAAAGAAGAGGGGCCTCTATGGGCCAAGCAGGAATCATCCCAAGGGTGACTGGGGAAATGCTCTATTTCACAGAAGGGCGAAGATCTTAGAAATTGAAATTTGGTTATTGTCCTTCTAAACACAGACCAAGACCAACGGGAGCTGCTGAGAACCCAGGATCCAGCCCCAGTCTTGAGAGAACACTTGTGCAGAAATTCCAAGAGCTTCTGTTTTCATTCTCTGACACTTTCACATGCGTCATGTGATCAGCTTTGAATCCACTGTAGAAACCAATCCTGGGGGTGACCAGTTAGAAGCAGTAATTGAAGAGTATTGTCTAGCATCTATAACCTGTCAGACAGTCCGCCTCTTCAAGGGCCCTGGCAGTTTTCCTTCCAGTTATAGCTTGATCTGGTCAGTTTGGCTAACACCTACTGACTCACCAGGAAGGCAGCAGCATGGACCACAGAAGTCATCTCTCTTGCCATTCTACTTTGGAGGATCTGTGCTAGAGAGATGACACTGGATCATGTCAGCAGTTACCATCGTTGTGGGATGAGACAGGGTTTTGTTTGGTTGTTATTTTGTTTGTTTATCTTGAGACTCCAGCTGAGGATCGCCTTCCACTCCTGATCTTCTCGCCTCTGCTTTTCCTCACTTTGAGGTAATAGGTGTGCACATTTAATGGCCAGCTTGTTTGGTGGCTTTTGATTAGTATTTTCAAAATTCTGTACATAAACATTTAATCCTTCGAATGAGAGTTGCAGGGTCGGGACTCGTAATAAACCTTTGAAATGCAGCTGTATCTTCTTGTCTCTGTTGTTTTGATTCCCTGTAGCTCAAGTGTAATATAAAATGGGATTTACGCCAAGCCCATTCTTCTTGATGAAGAAATGACAGCCACTCTGTCTATCCCTTTACTTGTAATATGAGACCCCACTCCTGGCCTGTCTGCCCCTGTGCCCAGTGAATAAATCTGCCAGACACTGCGTTTGGTCTCGGTTTCTGGGACAGCCTCTGCAGTCCATTGGCTGGAGAGAAGCATCCACACTGGCTAGGAATTATACTCAGGCTCCTTCCCAAGGTGCCCGCTTACCTAGTGCTTTGTAGTCATCTCTGGCTTTGCTTGCCCGTAACAGGGATTGTATTTTCACGATTTCATTTTTCTGCAAAAACATTGACAGGGGTCATGATCTCTCAGAGTCCCATTTGCGCCACTATTTTAGAATTTAGACATTTAGGAATTTAAACTATTTAAGAACAGACACTGTCAAAAATCACTGATATTCAGATGTAGCACATTTAACATTTATTTCCCCATGTATTTTTAAAGGTGTAAATAGGCTAGCTACAAATATAAGCAGGACTACAGAAGGACTGTAAATAAAGAGACCTAATGGAAGAGGAAGCCTGGAACCTAAAGGATCCAGTCTATGGTGACAGTTTTATTCTTCAAAGATTCTGACATTTTTCTTATGGGTTTCCATTTAAATATCAGCTAGCAGCCAGAACTCTTAAAACCCATGTTAGGAAATACATGACTTGAATCTTCTCTCTCTGGTGTTACTAGCCCAGGCTTTCCCTCTCACCATGTCCTCTCTATTCCTGACTCCGTGTGACTTCTGAGTTAATAGGCAAGCTCCTGATTATTGTCACACTGACTTCTGAAGTCTGTTTACTCCTAGGTTATCACTGGCATTTTTAAGTCAAATTATTCAATACTAGCATCCAATAACTATTGATTTAGCTCATTCTTAGCCTAAATGAAAAGCCATATGCACGTGTCTTACATGATCTTCAAAATACTGCAGTCGTGAAAGGTAACTCTTCCTTGCTGCCACCATTCGGAACCAGGACTGAATCTGAAATGTGGTAGACCAGAGAAACCATGACGGTCAGCACACAATCCTCAAGATAGCCCACATTGCCTTCCTAAGAATATTATCTGTTGAACAGCCTTGCATGCCTGAGAATCCAGCACCCAGGAGGCCAAGGCCAGCCTGGGCTACATACAAGACCCTGTATCAAAGGAAAACTAAGGATTAACAGCCTACCAAGCAATAGATATCAAAGCCCCCCCCTTCATTTCTCACTTATTTGGCTGTTTTCTTTCAAGGTCTTCAAAACCCACTATACGTGACCATTAACCTCATTGCCTTAATAGGAAAGTCCTGGTCTAAGCTAAATAGTTCACTTTTCAACCCAATAAGTGAAACTCACAAAAACAAGGTAGTCTGAGCTGCAGTGGGTCAGTAAATCAAACTAAACTAAATCCAGGGTTTCTGTCATCAACCCTTAAATGCAGCCAATATGCCTTAGTTTTTAAAAACTGCATGTATTCATTTGTGTATTGCATGTGTACACATGCATGTATGCCATGGGACAAGTGTATGGGTTGGAGGACAGCCTGAGGGACAGTCTGCTCTCTTCTTCCACCAAGTGAGCCCTGGGAATCAAACTCAGTAAAGCTTGGCAGCAAGTGCCTGTATTGTCTGAGCCAGCTCCCCAGCTCCATCCTTTAGGTTGCCATAGAAAAGCGCTCAGGCAGTCTCAGTGGGATATGTTCCTAACCGTTTCCTGAGGGAACAGGGATATTCTGCAGTGGATATAGGACACTGTACCTTGAAGGAAAGAGAAGACTCAGTGGGTCTAGCCCTGTCATTCTCTGTCCCCACAATTTCAAATATCTGTCAACTTACCCAGTGCAATTTCTGTCTGGCCCTTACTATCATCTAGATTTCCAAGTTGTCTACAAGTTCCAAGTTCTTTTTCTTTTCTTTACTTCCTTTTTTTTTTTTTTTTTGTTCAGTCCTTTTGCTTTTAGCTAAGAGTAGCCTCCACAGTACCCTTTCCTTCTGTAGTTCAGAGCTGTTCATTCACTGGGTCACAGGCTTTGCATCTGCCTAACACCCAAGCTTTTCTGCTGGTATGTTTATTAGCGAATGCAATCAGAGGAACATGAGGCCAGACTGGGTAGAGCAGAGAGAGGATCCTAGCTTTAAAAATCAATTCAGATTTTCCAGACAAAGAGCTGGGTACAAAAATACTTTCCCATTTGATTCTTATAACTACATAAAGGACGTGAGAGGTGAGACCATTATAGTGGTGCATCAACTCGCTTGTAGATGCTCCAATCCCAGGATGACTTGCAAAGCTCACACGTCTCTGGTTAACAGCTTTGCCTTCTAGACTCAGGACGAAGTGGGAGGGAATGTTTAAGCCAAGCATTCGATATGGTGGAAAGTGATATTTACCTTCACAATAGAATCAACGTTACCAGCAAACACTTGTTGTCTGTGCAGATATTCCTGGCGTTGTTTGAACCCCTTCCAGAAAGCCTGAGGGAAAGAGTGACTGATGACTGACAGGTAAGCTTTGGAAGCTGCAAGCACAGAACACATCTCAGGAGGCACTGGGTTGGGACACTTGACTGGGGCAGAGGTCACCAGCTTATGCACCAAACAGGGCCAGAGTGGGAACAGGCAGAAAGGGAAACCAATGACCAGGTTAGCACCCAGTTTTCTACAAGACTCTGCATGACAAAAGCAAGCAGTAAAGGAATCTTTCTTAGAGTGTTAACTGGATTCTATTAACAGTACTGTTTGGTCACCATATAAAATGCTTGAAAGCAGTGATTGATATATGATTATCTTTACAGAACCAAGTGGTCTATAGCTACTCTAGGAAGGCACATGACTCAGTTGTGACTCCGAATCTCTAGAGATTATTATATTTATATTATATTATATATTCTATAGAGATATTATATGATGTGCCTATAATTGACCATTTATCATTTCATATGTTCCCACATAAAATTAGACTTATCTATGTATCTGACACTATATCCAGAATGAGCCATTAATTTTTTTACCATGCACATTTCCAAATATGTACAACATATTTACCCATATGCATATTATTATGTATTAAAATACAAAGCGTATATGATGCTGTATATATAATTTTCTTCCTTTTGATAAGAGACCCCGTGATATCCCAGGGTTTGCCTCCTCCTCTAAGTTACACGAGAGTCTCTAGTTATCACATACATGAAATATTTACACTAACAGACTCAGACAAAGCTTAAGGAGAAAGAATTCTGACAAATTAAATGTATGGCATATAGTATTCTGCTTCTGTATAGATAAAACCTCTGGTAACTCAGCTGCCTTAGAAAGTATAGACTGATTATAACTTAGCAATTTCCTTACAGAGAGGCAATAGGCTGTGTCCATTTAACAGTAAACAACCTTTACACATAAGAAACAGGGAAAATATGTATTCTATTTCCCCAGTAAAGGAAGTCAAACCTAAGCAATTTTAAAGACCCTAAAATTTTATAATTTTTCATATTACTATTTGTATATTTATATAGCTATTAGTGTGTGAGAATGAGTGAGTGTATGTGTGTGTGTGTGTGTGTGTGTGTGTGTGTGTGTGTATGTGTGTATATAACTTGTAGGAGTCAGTTTTCTCCTTCTACCAGACGGGTTCTAGCAACAAGCATCTTTACCCCACTGAGCCATCTTGGAGGCCCATTTTCAATATTATTAAGGTCAAATGAACTTATTTTTATCAGTGCCACTATGCCCTGGTTCAAGAGTTTTTTAAAAATGAGAAGTATGAAAAACAGTTACTTATTTCAGGTGGTGGTGGCAAATGCTTTTAATCCTAACACTTGGAAGGCAGAGGCAGGTGGATCTCTGAGTTTGAAACCAACATGGTCTACAAAGTATGGTCCAGGACAGCTAGGGATACACAGAGAAACCTTGTCTCAAAAAACTAAAAGTAGTTAATGTACAAGGGAATCAAATGACTGGTTACAAGGTTGAAATTTTTTCTGTATGTCAAAAATAAAAACATATTAAAGATGTTATTCACATTAGCCAAGTCTTAAATATACATGGGTCAACTAAAAAAGAAATAAAAGAATTAAAATTACATACTGTATTTTGGGATAGATTAAAAGGCGTCATTATAAAGATGTCAAACTCAAAAGACCCTCCCCCCCAAAAAAACTATTTTTTTTAAAATCCATGCTTAAAAAAAAATTCCACACTTGAGAGATGACTCAGGAGATAAGAGTACTGGCTGCTCTTCCAGAGGACTCGGATTTGATTCCCAGCACCCACTTGGTGGCTCAATATCCATTTATAATTCCAGTTACAAGGGATCTGATGCCTTCTCTTCTGGCCTGCAGGAGCACCAGCAAGCACATGGTGCATAGTATATCCTGGCCAAAGACTCATACAAATGAAGTTAAAGAACAAAAAACAAAAAACAAAAGAAAAAAAACCCCAAAACATGAACATACACATAAAAGCAAAACAAACCAAAATTTAAAGAAATAAAACCAAACAAACCTAAGAGTTTAACACAATTGTTACAAATATTGAAAAATGGGCTTAGAGTTTTTCAAATGACTTCATAATATTGGTTGGTAAAGATGAGTTTCTGTGTTAGAAGACAAGACCCGAGGATTTTATTAGCACAGGCAGGTTGGGATTCAACAGGACCACAGAGGCTTGGGATTCTGTAGCCCTGAGGCTTCCTGCAATGAGCATGCTGTAAGGTGGCTCACACTGTGAGCAGTAAAGATGTAAACAACCACAGCTAAATGATTCTTAATCATGTGCCCACTTAGAAATGCTGCCATGGGACTGTGGCAGGGTGGCATTTCTGAGATGAGAGAAGAAACTGCTGTTGGATGTCATCAGCAACTATTCACAAAAATGGATCATCAATGTGATAGAGACAGGGAAGTGTTTACAACTGTGCCAATAACTGGGACTCCACAGGAGTGTGGCTGTCACAAGCCAAGAAAGATCTCAAAGAAATGCTGGACTTTTGCAGAATAAAATACTCTTTGTGTTTACCAACTATTTTGAGTTTGGTGGGTAGTGCAGGTGCGATTATGTGAATATATATTATATATGAAATATATATAACACATAAATTATATATCATATAAATTATATATAACTATATATATAACTATATATGTAAATATATATATATATATATATATATATATATATATATATATATATATCTTTAACCTATACTCAGAGCAAAAACAAAACTGGCACCACCCTGAGGTTTCTTTCCGCTTTTCTAGTATCTACTCAAGTTTAGAAACACCATTCAGTTACTAACTTAGATTCACAAATATGAAGAACTGATTTGTAATATTAACAGAGTATCCAGCCTGGAGCCACTTTCCTTGTCCACTGGCATTATTTGCTTATTGCATTCATGATTCAACACTATTTGCAAGATTTTGGTATCATACTTCATCCCGTAATCAGCTATACATTATGTAGACCTCCTCAGAATCTTTCTGTTAGAAATATTCATTGCTACTTTCTACACAAAGGTAGAGTTAGTGGATATTTCATCTTCACAGGAGCAGAAATACTATCGAGAAGGCTAAGCTGACTCCGTGACAGGCTTCAGATTGGCAGTTCAGGAGACGAGGCCTAAATCTCTGTTTCCAAGAATGAGGCAAGTCCAGGTAAGTCATACCCCCAGAAGCTGCCCACCACGTGGCCCGAGGGGAAGACAATGGGTCAGCAGCAGTTTCCAGACCTCCCCAGCAACAGTTTCCAGCCCCCACGCCCTGGTAATAGAATGTTCCCTAGAGATGGGAGAAAGGTCACCTACCTCAGAATCCCCAAATGTGCCCTACATCAGGCCTGAGAGCTCACTTGGTTGTGTCTCTCTATCTTAGTAATTAGGAGACCCCAGTATGCTGGACTTTTGCAGAATAAAATACTCTTTGTGTTTACCAACTATTTTGAATCTGGGGTATCATTCTTTGGCAAACTATGGACCCTTAAACTATATAAGCTTTATATTTAATTTGTCAAAATTCTACATTTTTCACTCTCAGCTTTGAAGTTTTCTATCCAGTATGTCTGGCTCTTTCCACTCTTATAGTTATAAACTGCAAGATCTTCCAATAAACAAGCATGGGTCTAACAGTGGAGCAAAGAAGCTGATATAATGTAAAAGGAGACAAAAGTTTAAATCATAATGCTAGTTAGAAACAGCTTTTTATAGTAAAACCATTTTCTTAGCTGCTATAGGGACTTGTAGGAAAAGTTACAGTAGCCACCTTATTCTGTTTTCTGGTGCTATAAATATATTTCCTGTATAATGTTTCCATGTTGAAATACTGGTGATTACTCCTCTTCTTTATGTATCTTCAATGTTAATCTCCAGAAAACCAGAAGTGCTGAACCAGCTGCCTTGCTTGATAACGGGTACCCCGAACGCTAATCACGATGCTAAAGTCACTGTGATACAGGGGAGCCAGGAAGCTCTGAACAATTCCTTCTCCTCTTTCTGACATCTGGCAAACCGACAAGGCTATCTATTAGGTCAGCACCGGGGATACCCTAAGGGGGCTCCCCTGCTTTGCATCTCTCAGGCTCTGAAGTTGCTTCACACAAGCCATTTCTTTCTCTTGGCTTGAATGCTTGTGGCCTTCCTCGCTTAAAGTTCGGTACATCAGTACTCCTAGGGCCGAGATTTAAATTTACGTTTTACTTCTGTGCATGCTGCATCTGTATGGATATCTGTAGAGGCCTAAACAAGGTGCTGGGTCTCCTGGAGCTGTAGTTACAGGCAGCTGTGAACCATGTGACACGGACCCTGGGATCCAACCAGAGTCCTCTGGAAGAGCAGCAGTGCTCTTAACTGATAAGCTATCTCTCCAGCCCACTCATCCTTTCCAAAGAGACGGAACCCAGTTTTTGTTAGACAGGGGGAAAAGCTTTCCACTGTAGTTATATGTTTGTTCTGTTGGATAAGTTTTCTTTCTCTTTATCTCTTCCCACAGAAACAGCCGCGATCTAACTACTGGATCCCCACCATGTGCCCTCTGAGTCCCACCTCCCACCTCATCACAGACCAAGCACTGAGCGCCCGAGAGCAGCACACCAGGGCATGTTTTCAATGGGAACTCGCCTCACAGTCCTGCCAGGCATCAGGATTTTTACATGAGGAAATGTGTCTTTAGGCAGTTCCTCTTTCTCTTGACTTTCTGCTAATTTCCTCCCAACTCCAGGCCTGTTTGAATACTTCTCAATGTCTATCTTTCACTCTGAACTTTCAATCATTTACACTTGATGATGTCATAATTTCCTTTACTTGCCACGGTTGTTACTGATCTATTCACCCCACCCACCACACACACACACACACACACACACACACACACACACACACACACATTGCTTCATTATTAAATTCCTTGAGAACTACAATATAAATTTTTCTTGAAAAGTATCAGTTTACTTTACTTACATTTTATAAATTATATTCATTTTCTATATATTTGATATAAATAAAATTTCCTTTGCTTATGATGACCTTTTCTGGTTTACTTTCTTTTCTTTTTTGGTGTTGGATACTGGATCCAGAGCCTCAGGAATACCAGTAAACACTCTACCACCGAGCCATACACCCAGCCCTACACTTAAACAATTCTGTTAGGGACTTCTAATTGTTCTAAGACTGGATGATCTATTGGGGGTGTAGTGCAGAGTGCTTGCCTAGCATACACAAGGCAGTGGGTCCAACTGCTATCACTGGGAACAGTGGCTTCCCTCCAAGGGTGTTGACTGGACACCTTCTGATGACCTCCAAATATAGCTTGGATCTGGCTGGCTTGATCCAAGAAGATTTGGTTCTGTATTCTCCTTCAAAAATGTAAGACTATACGTCTGGACCAGTCACCTGTCTAGAACGTGTGAATTGTTTTATCTAGGGGGAAACCATTTTCTTTAATGAGACATCTATTAGCAACTTTGCTGAGAAATTAGATTAACTTGATGCTTTCTGGTCATTTGGTTTTAAGGGTCAGTGGATTCACTTCTGGGCTGCATCAGTGTAATTACCTCACTGTTAGGCATCATGGGATTGATGTTGCAAATTTATCAGATGGAAGGAAAGACGGCAAGATGGATGTGTTGTGAGTCTAGTGACAATCCTAAACTACCGCTGAGGTAGAGGAGCAAGGCCCCACGTGACCATTTCGGTCCTTTTTCAGCACTCTGGTAACTATTCCACACTGGGTTCCACTACAAAGGGAAATCTCTAGTGGTGGGCTCTTCAGGCAGAGTCCCAATTACAACATTGTTTCAAGACTGGAGAGAACAGGGCTGGTCCAAATTGTATCACATCGGCTGGTATTTTGAATTTTGTACCTAATTAGAGCTAGCTTTTAGGGGTGTAGATGGTTCTATTTTTAGGCTGTATTTTCAACAGATAAGCTAGAACGATTTTGAATTAGAAACTTGTTGGTTCACATAGAAAAAGCTAAGTGTCAGATCTACAACAGAGATTTCTTTAAAAAAAAAAAAAGTCATTTAAGTCCTACTGACATCTTGAGCAAATAAAGTACTCCAACATATATGAAATATACAAGACCACTAAGTTATTCTCAGTCCCAGTAACATAAAAGCAAGGCACAGAAGTTCATCAATCGCCATGAAAGAGAAACTCTACTACCAAAACACCTCCAGTTTGGGAAACTTCAGATACCAGCTAAAGCAAAGTCCTTCAAGCTCTGCCAATCACTGATGTGCTTGTGTTAGCCTCTGGAGAAAAGGACACTCATATAGACCTGGGGAAGCTAGCATCCTGGCTGGTTGAGGGTGACACGAGAACACAGGAGAGACATCTAGCTCTGCCAAGTTCTTCCCCTTCCTGTGGAAAAGCTCAGCTCATGCATTTTTGTTGTGGTCTCACAATCTTTAAAGAGTGGGTGCTGACAATTTTTCCCCTAGGCCTAAACAAAGAGTGACCATTATACAAAGAAGATCCCTAGAGAAGTTAAATGTGCACCAGCTCATCTGTTCTTCCGTTGGCTCAGGCTAGAAGAACTATACATTAATGACCATCTGCTAACCCTTAAAACTCCAAGTTCAGCAGTAGATGGACACGTGGAGAAGCTGCTATTTGGAGAATAGCACAATTTCAACCCCAATCTGAGGTATCCATCCCGTTCCAACCATACTGACGGCAGGTTGATCTGAGCAAGCCCTAATACTCTTCTGAGGGCCACAAGTTAAAACACATCATCACTAGGGCAGTCCCCATTTTAAAGGCTTCCCCAAAAAGGGCAGGGAGGAGCCCTCACTGGCACTATCAGAATGCTGGTGCTGTCTTCCAAGCAAGTATTTTCAGACGACAGGACAATTTTCCAATTTTCCATAACTGTGGTAGGTGATTCCCGTACCTGGATTTTGACCACGCTCTCTGTTTGTTCATATAAGAATGCTTTCCTAGCTTCAAACTCCTTCCTAAGGACAGGTCCTAAGGTGGTGGCTTCGAAGCGGACAAGCAAGTCTTCTGAAGCTGACCACAGGTTCTCACGGATGTAATCTGATGTGACCTCCTCCACGATGTCCTGGCGAGAGAGAGAGAGAGAGAGAGAGAGAGAGAGAGAGAGAGAGAGAGAGAGAGAGAGAGAGAAACATCTTAAGGTTATTCTCCACACATCGGGTGCAAGGAACATAGAGAACACCTTCTGGAAATGATGGCTTTTGGGAAATGAAAGGGACAGTTCTTTCAGGCCTGGTTTATAGACAGATTTAACAACAGCCAAGGGCTGAGCTGGCTTAGCGTTTTTCTAAGAGTTTTGAATCCTCTGATCTTGATGATAGTGGTATCAGAAGGTAAGGAATGATCTCATGTGATGCCGACCTGAATCACACACTGTCAAAAAAGGTCAAGGCTCACTACTATAAGAATGGGCCTCGCCTCCAACTCTCTCAGGCTCCTGGGGCGCAGGAGTGGGGGGTGCAGGGGGAAAGTGCTAGTACCCATGAAGTCCTAATGTCTTCCCCTTGTTCTTTTTGGTTTGGCTGTGCCAGGACATGGAACTGTTTTTATTTAGCAAGCCAGTCCATTCAAGTCCAGTTCAAGAAGATTATTCCTACACACGATTCAAATTGATTAGTCTCTCCCATCACTTCCACGACGAAGAACAGACCAGCTAGCACATGTCTTGTTACACAGTACAGTTTTCCACCAAACACCAACTCCTACCTCAATTTCCTCTCCTGTGAGCCATGATTCTTTAGACAAGCATGATTCAGGTGGAACCCAAGAACCTTCTTTGGAATCCGTGTTGTAATAGTAGTTATATTTCTGTTGCACGTTGAATGTGACCCATGAACCTTCACTGGACTCTAAAGAAGAAGAGTTTGTTAATATCTAGAGAGGAACAGAGCTCTTAGGCTCCCTTATCAAGTAGCTCGGCAATACACTAGGTATGAGGACTCTGCTTAGAAAGGGATGGGGAGTGGGAATTGATAGCTAGTATTGGTAAAGTCAAGTCTGGTAGACTAGACAGAGGGTCTAGTACACACAATAATCTAGCAAAACCATTTTTTTTTTTTGAGACAGGGTTTGTCTGTGTAGCCTTGGCTGTCCTGGAACTCACTTTGTAGACCAGGCTGGCCTCGAACTCAGAAATCCGCCTGCCTCTGCCTCCCAAGTGCTGGGATTAAAGGCATGCGCCACCACGCCCGGCTATAAAACCATTTTTAACTAAGTGTTCAGTTGCTCTATGTTATAGTCACCAGACATGACATAGTAAAATGGAAAGAATTTTGAGTATTCAATGGCAGCTCCTTACTACCCCACCCCCAAGTGGAGGAAAGAGAGAAATCTAATACTGACTCTGGACTCCAATTCTTTCATAGGGATAGCTTGAATCAAAAATGGCCAACGAAAATCAAAAGCAACTATGTAATGCATGTTACCAGTAATGCTGACACCCTCCTAAGCAGACGGAGGAGACCAATGAGCAGAATTGTATTTGCTAATAAAGCCATCCAGAATGTTCTCTGATGAGAACTAATTTACAAGGACCGTGACCCACATTTAAGGCAGAGATGAATCACTTCTGGGGACAAGTTTATTCAAATTACAAAGATAAAAGCCGTGCAGCAACATGAAGGCCACTGGAAGCGGAGAAGACAGTTCCTGATTTGACTCAGGATGCTCTCTGTACCCACACAAAAAGAGAAAAGATGGCTGAAAGGACATGGCTTGGGGAGGTGGGGACAGGCTACAAAAGTCTGTGGCAGTTGTGGCTTACATTGGTGGAAAAGGATGTTTCTTCCTCACAAATCTATGGGCCACACGTTATAGTATTTTTAGATATCCTTATTTTTGTTCGTTAGCCTTTATTTCTGACTCAAACTAGAGACCTAAGACTTACTGTAACCACTGAAAAGTTCTGGCTAAACTAAGTCAACTTCGGTTAAGTGACCACCAAACTCACCATCTTTCCACGTAAATCAAAGTTTGAGTGACGGTCTTCATAAAATGTTTCAATACATTCAAATAATTGAACGGAACAACCAAGTCATATAAGTGTATGCTCATTCTTTTTGGTTTTAAATACTCAAGTGCTCAATTTGTCAGTGTACAAAAAAGTGACAGCTTTCTCTTTTAATGGACAGTTGTACAGCTGTTGGTCATTTGTTTTGAATTAAATGTGTGTGTGTGTGTGTGTGCGCGCGTGTGTATGTGTGTGTGTGCGCATGCATGTGTGTGTGTGTGCCAGCACATGTATACCATGGCGTATGTACGGAAAGCAGCGGACAACTCTTTGGAGTCCATTTCCTCCTACGATGGGTTATAAGCATAGCATTTAGGTCATCAGACTCGTACCACTGAGTCATCTTCTCAGGCTCTACTGTCTCTGTCCGTCTCCTTTACTCTTTTCATGGTCATCCATGTAGTAGCATGTAACTTCTTTATCCCTTTGGTGGCCGCTAGTATTGCAGTATACAGAATCTGTCACATTTTACTCATATATTCCTACTTCATATCTATTTAATATTGTATAATTACATATCATTTGTCTCAAAATGGTTAAATGATGGCAATTATTAGTACAAAGACCTACTTATATTTTCTCAGTTCTATGATGTGACATCTATGCATTATTGCTGAGATACTTGCAACTTTAAAAAAGAATCTAAAAACAGTTCCTTTCCCATAGATGCTAAACATTTCAGAAATACTGATATGAAAGCAGTAATTGTCTCAAAATTTAAGAAACCACAATGCTATAGAAACCACCGTATTTGAAGCGACATGCCTGTGCTAAGCCACAGGGGCGGCTCACCATTGTCAGTCTTTGACTCTTTCGCCTTCACAAGGGTATCAAAGTACTTGTTGGCACATTCTGGGAGTATGTTATGGGTATTACTAGAAGAAGACTTGAGTACAGTCAAGATATGATCTGATTGTTTTCTATCCAAACACTCATTGACGCCAACGACCAGTGTAACCCCTGAGTAATGAGAAAAGCAAAGTTTCAGTTAGTCATAACTTTATACTTACATAAGGTATATAAATACATAATTCAACCTTCTAGGAATGCATTGGTATTTTGCTATTAAACCTTTTCTCTTTCTGATAGTCTGACCATATACACCAGGCCAATCACTAATCAGTTTGGGCTGTGAGAAGAAGGTTCTATGGAAGCATGACATGTTCCAATTCTGACATTCTCTGGTTAGGCTTGTGTAGGTATGAGGGCTAACTGGGTGGGGCTTGCTGGGATATAATCTGTTGAGCATACGTGGCAGGGAAACCCCGATTGAGGAACTGTGACGTTCAGACTGGTCTGTGGGCATCTCTGGGGAAATTGTCTTGATTATTAATTGATGCAGGAAGACACGGCACGTTGTGGTCGGCACCATCCTTAGGCTGGTAGTTCTGGGCTGTGTAAGACATCTCACTAAACAGCTAGAAAGCAAGCCAGCAAGCAGAGTTCATCCATGCCCAGCTTCCAGGTTCCTGCCCTGACCTCTGTCAGTGATAAACTGTGACCTAGGTATAGTAGCCAAATAAAGTCTTCCTTCACTTAAGTTGCTTTTGGTCAGAATTAAACCAGAACTGAATGCATAGTTGCCATCAAATTATGTTTATTCGTGTTTAATATTACGGGTAATACTATACACAGATGCAGCTGAAGGCATAAGAAACCCATGTTGACTTTTGCCAGCTTGGAGTCAAAGCACTGTGAGTCCAGGGATGCTCAAAAACAGGGTCAGGGAACTTCTCCAGCAGACGCCGCTGGCTACCGCATGACAGGTACTGACGGCAGCGAGCCTCTGCTTTTGCGCCGAGGAAGTGAACCGTGCTGAACCTCAGCTATCATTTCCTCTTTCCTAGAAACACTATGCAGGATGAAGAGCTGTCACTTGAGAAGTCTGTGGTCTCAGGGGAGGAACAAACAAGTGACACAGACTTCCTCAAAGATGAACTACATGGGATGGTTGCACTGAATTAACATGCTTAACTATTTTTCCTTGAAAGATATGTGCACCTATATCATATGTATGCTATAGGTGCAAAATACAGAACTGTTTCCTGCAATTGAATATGGATGGGCAAAGAGCTGGCACACAGGTACATTTCTAGTACCAGTTGGAACTGTTTCCTGTGAAGATCTAACACCCTCCTCTGAAAAGTCCCAACCAACGGGTGAGGCGCTACTGACCCTCATTTTACTCATAGTCTGTGGTACACAGTAGGTGCTCAATGCTTGTTGAGTTGTACTGAGCACACTGAGTGATACTTTGGAGCAGCCTTCTGGGTTCATTTGGAGCAGGATACTGGGTTGATTTGCTTTAACACGACAGGTTCCCCAAATCCTCAGGTGTCACTTCCTGCTCACATCTGCATGCCAGTGTGACAGCCAAACTGTGGGGTTTGTGGCTTCTGCTAGAAACAATCAAGGCCTTTAGAATTCTGCCTATGGCAAGGACAGGTTGGCTCTAGTGTCTGTCCCAGAGGTCCCCAGGGAGGACATCAGAGCAGTTCCAATGCCCAGGGATGCATGACATCCACTCTGATGACATGAGTGATTTCTCTGTGGCTTGTAGTTGGGTCAGAGATAGTAGAAGATGTCAGAAAACTGACCTTCCAAAAGTCAAATGCATTTCTGTTGAAAAATGTTAAAATCTCCTATAAACCTCTTAGGAAACCAAAAAACCAAACCAAACCAAAACCAAAAAACCCAAACTCCAAACAACAACAACAACAACAACAACACCCAAAAAACTAAAACCCCAAAAACAGTTTGCTTTACATCTTAAGCCACACACCAGTGGGCTCTCTTTAAGCGGTACACTCACAGGAAGATAGACACCCAACACAGCAACATGGGTCGACATACGATAGACAAACAGATATACAACATGTCTGTGGTATTGTAATGTCAGGATAAGGAAAGGTTAGGGGGAAATTATTTACTCCTTGGGGTACAGTGATTCAGGGGCAAAGGTTGAGCAATACTGCCCCAAGGACTCAAATGTTGGGGGTAGATATGCCAGTGAAAACAAACACTTAGGCCCTTAGCCCCTCTCCTTTCTCAGTCTGGCCCTTGGTGACAGGTATGGACCAATGCCCTTTGTTAAACAATCTAGGTTGATTCAGATCTACAAGGAGAGTTAGTTTTCATGCAAAGGAGGAAGACTTTTTAAAGTAGGACAATTGCCACTGAAGTCAGAATGCTCTTATTTTAATGTCTGACTGTAGATAGCTTTCACTGTAAAAAACAAAATCCTATTTTATCATTACATACTATAGGAAGGATCACAACTCTTGTAGCATGGGGTAGGACTCAGAGAGCACAAAGGAGCTCTGATGAACATGGGAGAGCAACAAAACCACATGAGCCAAGAAACTTCTAATTTTTTTAAAGTCTCCATGTGAAAAACAGACCCAACATTCACAGACTCCGTGTAAGGGAAACAAGGAATAACATAATTTTTAGGTTGATTGGGTCTCTAGGAAGGGGGCACTGCAGGTGGAGTGTCTACATTACAATCTCATTCCTTTCAAGTGCCTTGGCAGACCATGGCTATCTTTAGTGTATATGCAAATCAATAACTCTCTCACACCCCTCTTGAATGTATTTTTCCCCCTTAAGCACTAGAGTCTTAGGAACAACTTCAAAGTTCCTAAGGGCATAAAAGCCAGGCCAGAAAAAATAACACTTTTTTTTTCTCCCCAGGCTAAGGAAATAAAGTCCAGCTGCTCCCTACAGATCCTCCACATCTGGGGAGGAAGACTAAGCTGTTCCCTCAGCACTCTGTGACCTGATAGGATGGCACGGAGTCTAATCATGCCAGGTGGCCAATTTATACTTTTGGGAGTCTCATTCAACTTTGTGTTAGGGAGACTGGTACTGTATCAGCTTAGAAGCCATCTCAGATTCTTCTTTGATAATAAAGGTATAAAACGCAACATAAATTTTGATCCTTTGAATTAATATGTTGGGCTCTTGCTTATGGCATTCCAGAATGGGGCAAGCAACCATAGGATGTATTAGGCAGGCTCACCACTGGATCCTCTGGGAGGGAGAAAACCAACCAATCATCTGACTTTCAAAAGCCCTCGCTCTGGGGCAGAAATGGTGACATTTTGGATCTGCTGGGATTGGGGTTCATTCAGAGCCAGCATCACTTAAAAAAAAATCTACTAATGTCTTTCATGTACCCTCCTCCCCCCCACCTCCATCACCAGGCAGAAGCCTATGGGTCCTTCTGAGAATCAGGTTAACAATACTATTTTCTGGCAGTGAAATGACATCCTGTCTCAAGGAGATTTGGCCCATCCTTCATTCATAGAGGCATTTGTCAACAGTATGGGACTTTGGGAGCCAGAACTATTTTCGTGATTCAAGTTTGATTTTTGTCTTAAGTTTTTTCCTTACATATATTTATTTACGTGTGTGTGTGTGTATGTGTGTGTGTGTGTGTTCATGCACACACATGGAAGACAGAGGACAACTTATGGGAGTCTGCTTTTTACCACGTGGGTTCCAGGAATCAAACCAGGTTATCACACTCGGCAGGCAGTAAGCACCTTTACCCACCAAACCATTTCACTGGCTTACTTTCTTTTTATAGAACTTAGAGCTCTTCCATCTATACAGCCCAAGAGAGAATTTCATAGCCACCAGTCAGCTTCATAGATAAAAAGATCTCAAACAACTGGCCAACTCCATCATTCTCTGATTGAGACTATTTCAGAGTCGGCTATCAGGCGCAACCACCCCCATCTGCCCTTGATGATTAAGAGCTGATATCAGTCCCTGTGAGAGTCTGACCTTGCACTTTCCACTCTCTGCTTCCTCCCTCTCACCCCCCCCCCCCACTCCCCGCCTTCTGGTCTGATTCTGAGAAAAACTTCTACTAACAATGGAAAGTATAAAAAAAATCAAATAGACAGGTACTGTGAACAAATAGTTTTCCATCGATAAATGGGGGTGGGTGCTAGCATTCAGTCTAAACTCCACCCCACAGTTAACTAGCAACAGCCAGGTAGGCCTGACCCATCATAAAAGGGGCTGCTTGTCCCCTCCTCTCTCTCTTGATCTCTTGCTTCTCTCCTGGTCTTGATCCCCCTCTCTTCCCATTCCCTTCCCCTTCTCTCCATGTGGTCATGGCTGGCCTCTACTTCTCTACTCTTTCTCTGCTTTTCTCTGCCTCTACTACTGTCTTAACTCCCCTCCCCATGCCCTGAATAAACTCTATTCTATACTATACTGTCATGTGGCTGGTCCCTCAGTGGGATGGGATGTCTTGGCATGGGCCAAGAGGCACCCCCTGTTCCATACCTCATCACAACCCCATAGATCATATCTTATATCTCTTTATCTTTTTATAAACACATGGGGGTGGGGGGAGGATTCAATTTAAACATAAAATTTTAGTCTGCAAAACATTTTTGCTATCTAGATTTTTTTTTTTTTTTTTTTTTTTGCCAACACTGTCAGATTTTGTTGGCGATAACACCTGGTTACTGGGAACAGGGCAACTAGCTAGTGACATGTTGGTTTAGATATGCATCTGAGACTTAACACGGAAAAGCATTCAGATTTCTCCAGAAATTCCAGTGAATGACTTCAGGTGTGTAGCTGTGTTAAAAAAAAAAAAAAAAAAAAAAAAAGCCAGGCAGGTTTGAGAACCAAAAGACAGTGAGTACTTGAGAACTTACATTGCTTTGCTCTGTTCTCATCCACGTTGGCCTCGTCAATGGCTCGCTGTATCTCATCCAGCCAGAGGACTTTAGAAACATTCTTAGGATCCTGGAACAGTGGCACAGAATCAGAGAACAATGAATCCTGATGGAACCGGATCAACACTGCTCTTCAGGAGTCATTTTTATCATCACCTCCGACTTCTGATTCAGCCAGCACTGGGTAGCTCCACCATGCAGCACAGGCTGGTGACAGGCAGGCCACGGATCCTCAGCCAGACCACCCCCTCGTTCAGTGGGTCTCAACCCGTGGGTCATGACCCCACTGGGGTTGTGTGTGCACAGCAGGTATCCTGCATGGCAGGTATTTACAGGATGGTTCATAACAGTAGCAAAATCACAGCTATGGCTGGGGGTCACCACAACATGAGGAACTGTATGAAAGGGTCGCAGCGTTAGGAAGGCTGAAGACCACTGCTCTTCATGGACAGCTGTGCTGCTGTCCCCATGCAGACTCATTGCTTCCAATGTGGTCTGCATCATAGTCGATCTCTAGTTTAGAGAACCCTTTCTCATTTCAAAACTGGCGTCTCGGTACATCCCTCCTCTGTTCGACCTTAGAAACACACAAGCTCTCTTCTCAGGACCATGGATCTAGGACTAGTGATGCGGACCTTGCTTGGCTCTCTAGATTCTCAGTCCCTGTTCTAGGACCTCCTTCAGGCTCTGCCCTAGCTGGCTCCTGCCATATCCCATAACTCAAATGCCACCTCTGTTAAAAAGCCATCCATGGCTATGTAGTTAAGCATTCCGGAACCGTGGTTGGCAAACTAAGTGCCAAGTTGCCCAATGTGTCCGGGGATGCTTTAAACTTGAGGGAAACAGGGATACCCAATGTTTGTCAGACACCCAGACAAAACACAAACAAAGGTATGGTAAGTGGTCGGAGGGAGCTAAGGATCTCTTGGAGAGGCCAGAAGCAATCAGAACACACGGTGCTGTTCACAGTGATATTAGCTATGGCACATGGTTAAGAAATAAGCAAGAAGGGTATAGTGGTTTGAAAAGGTTTGGTCCCTGTAGACTCGTGTTTGAATGCATGGCCTACAGGGAATAGTACTATTAAGAGGTGTGGCCATGTTGGAGAAAGTTTGGCCTTGTTTGAGGAAGTGTGTCACCATGGGAGTGGGCTTTGAGGTCTCCTATACTCAAGTTCAGCCTAGTGGGAAATGAGTCTCCTCTTGGCTGCCTTCAAATCAAGATGTAGCACTCTTGGTTCCTCCAGCAACCACATTTGCCTGGATGCTGTCATGCTTCCTGCCATGATGATAATGAACAGAACCTCTGGACCTGAAAGCCAGCCCCAGTTAAATGTTGACCTGTTTGTATAAGAGTTGTCTTGGTCATGGTGTCTCTTCACAGCAATGAGACCATAATTAAGGGTTAATATGCAAGATAAAGAATCTAAGTAGTTAACAATGACTTAAGAAAGTGGTGACAGCAGCAGCGAAAATGCACAGAATTCATTTTAGTATCTTACATTTGGGAAAATTCTGAAGATCTTGCTACAAGCACAGTGCTGGCAGATATTAAATGGGACTTCAAGTCAATTTTATGAGCAGACATTAAATACATTCAGGAAAGATTTAGAAGTCCACTTTTTAAACAATTTACTTTATTCTAACTATGTGTACATGTGTCTGTCTGTCTGTGTGTGCACATGGCCGCAAGTGCCCTTCCAATCCAGAGAGGATTGGAAGCCTGGAGCCGGTTATAGGCAGTTGTGAGCTCCCTGACATGAATGCCTGCAACTGAACTCAAGTCTTCTGTAAGAGCCATGTGCACTCTCAGCTGCTGAGCCATCTCTTTAGCCTCTGAAATGCCATTTTCAAAATGTGAGTGCTCATTTATATGAAGGGATAAGTGTTGTGCTCTAAACCTGGAATCAAGACACCTAGGGAAAGCTGTGGAGATGGGACAGCTGGATGCCCAAGGATCTGAGTTTGAATCTGTGAGGCCCATTAGAAAAAAAAGAAAAAGAAATAAAGGAAGGAAGGAAGGAAGGAAAGAAGGAAGGAAGGAAGGAAGGAAGGAAGGAAGGAAGGAAGGAAGGAAGGAAGGAAGGAAAGAAGGAAGGAAGGAAGGAAGGAAGGAAGGAAGGAAGGAAGGAAGGAAGGAAGGAAGGAAGGAAGAAAAGCCAGGATTGGTAGTATGCCATTCTAATTCCAACCCTGGGGAGGTAGAGACAGAAGGTTCCCTGGCAATCACTGGCAAATTACAGACCAATGAGAAACCTTGTCTCAAAAAACCAGGGTGGACAGCTTTGGAGGAATGACACTGGAGGTTGTCCAGTGGCTTCCATATACATTTGCATGCCTATGCACACACACCTATTTGCATACATGCACCCCTCCTTCATATGGGTACCCACATACATAAACACACATGTATATGCATATACCCAGTGCATAGCTGTAGCATGTAGAAAGAATCAACTCTGGCATTGGAATCATTTGGGGTAACCTTCATCACTAAGGGCTCAGGAAGTGAAAGGGTCTGGAAGGAGAACAGACATCCTCTCGGGAGGCATGCGAGAAAGTGTGCGTGGTGAGGTCTCATGAACCAGACACAGGCTGTTTCCTCTGGCGTTATGGGGGGAACACACAGCACTCTAAAATATCCATGAGGCCTGTTTTCTGAGTCATCACCAGCTACTGCTGTCACATGGGAACCATAGGCAGGCAGCTTGGTAATTGCTTAGGAAATGAAATTTCAGAAGAGCTTTAAGCAAAACCAGGGAAAGAATATGAAGCCTGAAGAAGAGGAGACATTAAAGCAGGATTAAAAAAAAAATGATTTACTTAGTGTATGTGTGTGTGTGTGTGTGTGTGTGTAAATGTGTGGCACATGTGTGGGGTCAGAGGACAATGTGTGGAGTCAATTTTCTCCTTCCACCTTTAGTTGAATTTCAAGGGTTGAACCCAGGTCACTAGGGTGGAGTAGCAAGCGAGTACCTTCATCTTCCGCGCCTCCTCACTGGCTCTACCGAATTTTTTCCCGTTTCCAAATCCAAAGAAACGCCACACTCCTCAGGAATAGTTTAAAAACCGATCACTGCACAAGTTCCTTCCACCTCAGCCATCTGAAGAGGTGGCTTCCCCGCAGGGGACAGACTGCACACACTATTGCCTGGATGAGAAAATGGTGGCTGTCCCCTGCTGAAGATTGAAGTCTCAGTCTCAGAAGCCCAACGAAAACCCAGACTTTGCAAAACCAAACAAACTGAAGCAAACAGTTTCGAGACCCTGTTGTACCAAAGGAAAGCTAAACACAAGACCGAAAGTGAAAACAACAAAATGTTCCGATGTGAAATGAGATCCCCTTTTCAGTCATTCCCCGGAAGAATGGGGGTAGCGATTCCAGGGCTGGGCCTCCACTGGGCTCCACAGGGATGTGAGAGCTGGGCTTCCACTCAGCTACACAGCCACCACGCTGTGCCTAAGTGAGCAGTGGATAAAACCAGCAACCAGGCCACATGCAAAGCACACCACAACTTCCTGAACTTGGGTGATGCCAAGAAATACCCTCCCCCACCCCGGGAAACTTTCTGGGTTTCTTGTTTCTACAGTATTAGAACATTCTACCTTAGTTTATGGTACCATAGACTATACAGTTGAAGTATTTAAATCTGATCTCTGGAAATTGCCTGGTCTGGTGAAATTTAATCAAGATGAGAAAAGTTAATATAGATCCCTATTATTTCCTAGTTGCCCCTTCATCTCCTTTTAAGTCTCATGTAAAGTTTGAATTTTCTGATTTCTTTGCTGCATTTTAGAGGTGCTATTGCCTGTCTTGGAATTTAAAATATATCAAGGCAAATGAATTATAAACAAGTTTTTTTTTATACTTTATTAAATGTACTCAACACTAGTGAACTGTAAATTCTGAAGGCTAAGATATAAATGTGATATATATATGCTTATATATCACATTATATATTGTTTATTACATGCTTACATGTGCTGCTATATATGCTTAATACATAAGCATATATATATGTGTGTGATACACACACATATATACATAAGCATATATATGGTTAATACATAAGCATATATATGGTTAATACATATATGCTTAATACATAAGCATATATATATGTGTGTGATACACACACATATATATATGCTTATGTATTAAGCATATATAGCAGCACATGTATACACACACATACACACACATACACACATATACACACATACATACATACACACACACACATACACACACACATACACACACACACACACACACACACACACACACTATAACTATAACCAAGGATCTGTACACATCTTAGGAGAGTCAGATCAGTAGCTTGGTTTGGAATGGTCCAGTTCCCCAGAAGGGAGCTCATTTATGCCATTCCTAATTTTGGCACCAAATGGATGAAAAAAAGAAAGAAGAAAAGAAAAAAAAAAAAAAGGGAAGGAAACATGACTGCTCCCAGGTTTATTGTAGATAAAAGGGAGAATATAACCGGAGTCAGAGATATTTGGGAGAGGCCAGAGAATATATGGCCATACTGAGCTGTACCATGTTGGGAAAGGCCAGAGACTATATGGCCATACTGAGCTATACCATGCAGGGAGAGGGGTAGGGGTGGGGAGAGAGAAGTGAGGGGAATCAGGTGAAGCAGCCAGGAGGCCTAAAGGTACAGAGAGAGCATGTAACTGAAATAGTTGGATTTTTTTTAAGGGATGAGTTGCCCAGTCCCCTGGCCTGGAAAAGTTTAGGGTAGAAGGCAGGGTATGCCAGCCAGGAGGGACCTGTAATAGGTAGGGACTGAGGGATGCTGGGAGAGTCTGGTAGTCAGTGTCCACTCTGGTCTGTTAAATAGGCGCCTCAACCAACTGTCTCAGGTGTGAACGGCACTTCATGATAGCTAAGATATCTCTGTCTGTCTGTCTATCATCTATCTATCTATCTATCTATCTATCTATCTATCTATCTATCATCTTAAAATGATTACTATAGACCTGTTCATTCATCAAGATTCATGGAATAACAGGCTGGCTATTGTGGTGCACACCTTTAATCCTAGCAGTCAGGAGGCAGGGGCAGGTGGAGCTCAGTTCAAGGCCAGCCTGGTCTACAGATAGAGTTCCAAGACAACCAGGTCACAGAGAAACCTGGTCTCAAAACAAAACAGAAAAAAAAAAAATTCATGGAATAAAGCAAGTTCTTGTTCTTCAGTATTTTATTATGATTTTAATTTAGTTCAGTTCAAATAGGTTTTTTTGTTTGTTTTTGTTTTTGTTTTGCGTCAATCCTGTTATCCTTCAGAGTTATCCTAGGACACATTGATCAATGGCAAATGGACCTTCTCCCCAGAAACAACAAAACTAAGTTCCTGACAGGCACTAAGGGCTGTCTTCTCTTCCTCCCTCTGAGACAGACTCTCACCGTGTTCCTCAGGCTGGGCTAGAACTCACAACATGGCCAAGGCTGGCTTTCAACTCATTACAGTCCTCTTGCTCCAGCCTGTCAAGTGCTGGGGTCATAAGTATTATCACCCTCGGGTGAAATTTAGAAACAATCTAATCCCTCTGATACAATTTGAACTTTTTAAATATTTGCCAGGCCTGAGGATGTAACTCCGTTGGTAGAGTCCTTGCCTAACGTGCGTGAAGTCCTGGGTTCAGTCTCCAGCTTCACAGATCCAGCAGCCCAGAGGCAGCAGGAGGCAGCTCAGGAGCTCAACTACATCCAGAGTTCAAGGCAAGCCAGACTAAAGCTCTGTCTCAAGGAACAAATTCACAAAATAAAAGATGGAGGAGGGAGCGTATATATTTGCTTCTCATGATTAATTCAGTTTATAACTATGTTATCAGTTTAGGAACTAAAATTTGAAATAAAGCATAATTTCATTTTGACTTTTGAAAAAGAAATTTCATATTATATTTTGGTCGCTTTTCCCTCTCCTCAACTTCCAGATCCTCCCTGCCTCTCTAACGCCATACCCTTTCTATCTATATTTAAACAAATAATCAAAACAAACATTAAGAAATGCACACACTAAAGCCCACAAAAGCACAACAAAATGGAAACCCAAATATACAAATAAAAAGACCATTAAGACAGAAAAAAAAAAAAACACCAAATAAAGCAATATGAGATGAAAAGTCTATAAAAGTCCCACTGAATTCCCTGTGGGTTAGCCAACCACTCCTGGGCGTAGGGCCTACCCTGACATGTGCCTAGTGCATCCAGGAGATTCCGTTGGAAGAAACCACTCTTTCCTTTGCCAGTGGGTATCAATTGCAGAACTTTCTGAGTTAGTGGTCCACTTCCCCTCTCAGCTCTGGGACCCTCCTTGGCTTGAACCTGTGCAGGCCTTGTGCGTGCTGCCTTCTCTGTGAGTTCATCTGTGCACCAGTCCCGTTGTATCCGGAAGACACTGTTTCCATGGAGCTCTCCATCCCTTTTGGCTCCTAACAATCTTTTGGCCTTCTCTTCCACATCGATCCCTGAGCCTTGAGGGGAGGGGCCTGATGAAGACATTGCGCGTAGGACTGCCGCTCTCCAAAGCCTCTCACTGCACACTATGGAACTCTGCGTTTGTTCCCATTTACTGTAAGAAGAGGTTGTTCTGACCATGGTGGAGTGAAGCACAGGCACAGGAGTGTAATGTCTGACCGTTCTTGTGTTAAATAGAAGGTGCAACTCTGGAGCTAGGGTTTTGGCATGGGGAAAAGAACCCAGCAGTGGAACCGATTCAAAGCTAATTGCTGCCCAGCACCTGTTCTCGGCTTTGTTTTGCAAGGGATTCTGCAGTCTCTGCCATTATTCCAAGCCCCTGGGAGAAATACAGCACTGGTTCTAAATGAAATAATGGCAGGGGGTGAGGAAGAGATAAAAGGGATATGGCAACTCGCTGCTGCAGAGAGGCTCAGTCTGAGTCATGCACACAGACACAAACATCAAGTAGCCACATCCTTTCTCTGTAGAGGCAGGACGCGTCCCTGCCCACACATCCCAGGCTGGCAGAGTTCTCAGGCTTCCACTTGCTGCTCACACATGGAGCCGAGGGGAGCCCTGTGATTTTGTATGCTTAACAACATCCTGTAACCGGGTCCCAGGACATCAAGATGAAAGTCCTTATCTTGGTTGCGGCTAAGCTGCTGTTTCTGCAGGCCACCGTTTGCCAGAGTGGTAAGTCCCCTTCTTGTGGCCTAGCATGGGGGTGAGGGAGTGGTGAGTGGGTGGTTTCTGCTGTCAGAGTCAAATGGCCTAATTTTCTTGTTAGCTCCTAAAAACTGTGAACCCAAAGGCACAGTTTGATCTGGGTTTTTAGACTGGGGTAATATATCGTGGAAACATCTCAAGTTTGTTCCCAAGTCAAACCTTGTCAAAGACCAAGCATTCTTCTCTACTAGTAGTGTCTCTACATTTGTGACAGGGTCAAGACTTTATGATTAAGTCAAAAACCACTTTTTTTTTTTTTGGAGTGAGAAGTGTTTGTATGTGTACAATGTTCAGATGTAGAAAAGATTGCACTTTTTCAAGGCATGAAAAAAATCTTTTCAAATTTCTAAATCTTACAATTTCTGTTGAGGCACCAGTGGGGAAAAATACTGCCAGGAAAAGTAATTTGGTTTCAGCAGCCAGTGACATTAATCAGGGATGTGAAGTGTTTCCAAGACGAAATACCTTCTTTTCTTAATCTTTCAGAACCAAGGAGTTCTCACTATCCCTCACATATATATGAATATATGTCTCTGTGTGTATATATGTCTATACAAATATGTATATGATATGTTTAGGCATAATTTGGTTATGTATAATTTTAGAAATATGCCTTCCCAAATATAATTATTTTGACCATGTATTCTATTGTGGTAGCTTATAATTTCCTCATTGTTCTGAAATGAACTACTTTGAGACAGGATTGTATGCAGGACTCTGTCAGGCAACAGGGCAATCAATTAGGAGGGGGAAACGGGAAGAAACCGACTTAAACAAAAGGCAGCCCTCTGCAAAAGGAATGATCCTTAAATTGAGGTCCCTGCTTAAGGGGACCCATGGCAGGGGCGGTACCAGCAGGGGTTGGCTAGGCTTATGGTTTCTCTGAGAGGACAAGCCAAAAAGCTGAGCCATGGTTGCAAGGAAATGGGTTATGAGAGAGAGTTCCTTCCTGATGCTAGTCAGCTTGGGAGACGTGAGAAGTGGGACTTAAGGAGAGGCGGGGCAGTGGGTTTGAAGTCTGCCTTGGGGAGATGTGAGGGTGTGTGTGGCTGAGGGCCATTCCCTTTGGATTAGATTCTCTGAAGCCTTCTCCTAGACTGGGAGCATTTCAGAAACACCGCACCAAATGCAAACCAAAAAAATCCTAGTCAGTTGCTTGTCGTTTTATAAATAACATTAACAAGGAGCACTATTCTGAAGGAAAGGCAGTCTCTAACTAAGAGAAAATCTAGGTGGTGCCCGATCTGAAATACTCCGGGAACAGTCTCCTTTCTGTGTGTTTGTAGACACGTATCTTGCCCAAGCGCAGGACTCTCCCGAAAGCTGACTAATGCTTGGCTTCATCAGCTTTCTCATCAGACCTTGGAGGGAAGAAATTTGTATACACGGTTCTGCCCAGTGATATCAGACTTGGCTTTACCCAAATGTGCATGTGCAGAAGGATTTAAGTGGCTGAGCTCAAACGTAACAGGACATGCCAATAATGCTCGCATCTAAACACAGACACACGGAATGCTACCTTCCAAAGTTGTCTTTCCTCGGATGATACAGGGTCACCTTCATTTACCAGTTGTTCGAACAACACTGATTCTGCCTGTGCAAACTCTGAAGTCTGGGAGTAAGGGCCAGAGATTAAATCAGGAAGAGAACATGGCTCTGAATGAGGACAGTCTACTGAACATCATCCTGGAATATTTAAACTGGGGGATGCAGGAGTTTTGTGTCCAGACCTCAGTGGGAGGGCACTAGCTTTTCGAAAGGAAATGTACAAGGCTTCTACTGGCATTTGCAGAATTGATTAACGGGAACTGGCTGAGCCGTGCCAAGCAGCTATAGCACATAGCTGATATGTGTCTTTCATTTAAAAAATTCATTTTGCTGGGTGGTGGTGGCACATGCCTTTAATTCTAGCACTCGGGAGGCAGAGGCAGGCGGACCTCTATGAGTTCAAGGCCACTCTGTTCTATAGGATGAGCTCTAGTACAGCCAGGGAAGTTACACAGAGAAACCCTATCTTAAAAAACCAACAAAACAAAACAAAACAAAATCATTTTAATGCCTCAGGTTATCACAGTGAGTTCATCTTTTGTTTTTTCTCTTTGTTTTAAACCTGGCATTTACCTTAAGCCCATCTTGCTTTGCTTCTTCCCATATCTCTCTGTAGGCCCTCTCTCTACTCCCCAAGTTTAAACTACATCCTTTGTGAAGACTAAGAAAGTCACACTTCACAATTGTTCTTGGCTTTTGGGAATACCGTATCCAGTCATTCCATTTTGACCACATGGCCAACCTAGGATTCTGCTCCCATCTCCTGATTCCTAACTAAATAACCCCCTTTCCCCATGGGATAACACATCATGGGTTTTAGGAGCTGGCACGTGGACTCTTGGGTTGGGTGAAATGTTGTTTTAGCTACCATAGTAGCCATCCCTCTGCAAATTCTGTGCACAAGGGGGAGGGGGCAGTGTGGGTCAGTGGCAAAGCAGTTCAATTACCAACATGTGGTGGCAGGGAGATGGGTGGCGTTTATGTGCTAGAATGCATGAAAAGATCATGGCTTCAGAGAACAGTTTAGAGGCTCTTTGGGAGTTAATTGGGTGACCTACTTTCTCAAATTCATCTCTTAGATATAACAAATTAGCACAAGACAGTGCATGGCCATGCGCCTTCTCCCTTGTCTCCTACTTATAGATAGCAGTGGAGTTTAGAACGTTCACAGCACTGCCATGGAAGTATGCAACCAACGTTTTCAGAATCAACTGACTGGCCTTTCCCATACGCAGCTGATAGGCAATAAAACATGTTCCTGTATGTTCCAGTGTGTGGTTTTGTTTCATCTAGCAAAGTGATTCTCAACTTTCCTGATTCTGTGACCCTTTAATTCAATTCCTCATGCTGTAGTGACACCCCCCCCAAACCATAGCATTACTTTCATTGATACCTAACTGTAATTTTGCTACTGTTATGAATCATAATGTAAATATATTTAGAGATAGAGGCTTGCCAAAGGGTCACTGATCTAGCACTATGATAAACTCCTGACATGCAGAGACCTGTCATCTAGTCGTTCCCACAGAGAAGCACAGTACTGGAGCATGTGACACATACTATATATACATACTATATATACATTCTATATATACATACTATATATACATTCTATATATACATACTATATATTATATACATATTATATACATACATACTAAATATATGTATATATATTCTATATATACATACATGCCTGTGGGTTGCATCATCTATACTGATTTTTAAAATATGACCCCAAGTTCTTTAACTATAGAAATTACATAGCATCAAACATTTCATTTTATTTTTATCCAAACTACAGGTGAAACTCGGGTAACAAATCATATGCTAATATTTCCTTTCAATTACAGGCATGAAAGATGTTTCAGACAATGCAGCAAAGCTAACCTTAACTATTAAGAGTTTTAATGGGGGTCCCCAAAATACCTTTGAAGAATTCCCACTTTCTGACATAGAGGGCTGGACAGGAGCCACCACAACTGTAAAAGCGAGGTGCTCTGAGGAAAGTATTTCAACTCTCCATGTGAATAATGCTACCATAGGCTACCTGAGAAGTTCCTTAAGTACCAAAGTGATACCTGCTATCTACATCCTGCTGTTTGTGGTTGGTGTACCAGCCAACATCGTGACCCTGTGGAAACTCGCCTCAAGGACCAGATCCATCTGTCTGGTCATCTTTCATACCAACCTAGCCATCGCGGATCTCCTTTTCTGTGTCACGCTGCCATTTAAGATCGCCTACCATCTCAATGGGAACAACTGGATATTTGGTGAGGTCATGTGCCGGATCACCACGGTCGTTTTCTATGGCAACATGTACTGCGCTATCCTGATCCTCACCTGCATGGGCATCAACCGCTACCTGGCCACGGCTCACCCTTTCACGTACCAGAAGCTGCCCAAGCGCGGCTTCTCCTTGCTCATGTGTGGCGTGGTGTGGGTCATGGTTTTCTTATGTATGCTGCCCTTTGCCATTCTGAAGCAGGAGTACCACCTCGTCCAGTCAGAGATCATCACCTGCCACGATGTCGTCGACATGTGCGAGTCCCCATCGCCCTTCCGATTCTACTACTTCGTCTCCTTAGCATTCTTTGGGTTCCTCATCCCGTTTGTGATCATCGTCTTCTGCTACACGACTCTCATCCACAAACTTAACTCAAAGAATCGTATATGGCTGGGGTACATCAAGGGGGTCCTCCTCATCCTTGTGATTTTCACAATTTGCTTTGCCCCCACCAACATCATACTCATAATCCACCATGCCAACTACTACTACCACAATACCGACAGCTTGTACTTTATGTATCTCATCGCTCTGTGCCTGGGGAGCCTGAACAGCTGCCTAGATCCATTCCTTTATTTTGTCATGTCGAAAGTTGTAGATCAGCTTAATCCTTAGTCAGCAATGGCAAGGCCACCTTAGAGAACAAGGAAAGATATCTGGGAAGACATACAAGCTTGGCTGACTTGTGCATGGCAACAACAGCTCAATTCTTAATTTTTTAATTTTAGTTTAATTTAATCTTATGTTTTTGAGACAGGGTCTCACTGTGTAGTCCTGGCTGGCCTGGGATTCTCTATTTAGACCAGGTTAGCCTTGAACTCACAGAGATCTGCCTGCTTCTGCCTCCCAAGTGCTGGGCTCAACAAGGCCTGGCAACAGCTCCATTTTTCAGCTCCTATGAAACAGTGCTTTACACATCCAATGTGGAGTTATGAGGATTACAAGAATACTTTGTATTTTGAGAGTGTCTTAACTGTAAGCAGCATTATCAGTATTCCTATGGCAGTGGATGCATTTCTATTTGCCTTCCTGATTCTCCAAGCTATAAATTTCCCCTTCCCTCCTGTAAGTGGCGTTGGCAGACTGGGAGGTTGTCACTACCCGTGGTCCTCCCATCTCCTCAAGCAGGTATCCCGTCTTTGTTGTCTCTCACTGGGGTCCCATGTTCATTCCACCTCTGTCCTAAGATGGCTGCTCTCACTGCCAGCCGAGCCTCATTTCCACAGCTCAGGTTAACCTTCCTTGAATAGCTTTCTGAACACATCATGTGCACACTTCCCTTGACCCTGCAGTGCTCCTGAAATGAGAAATCCTTGCACGGCTTTCCTGGTGGAGCTGTGCCTGCCATTCCACACCCCTTCACACCGACTGCCTTCCCTCCCATCCCTGCCGTCCCCCTGAAACCCCTTCTAGCATCTTTGCTTTAGCCTGTCCAGCTTTTCAAGTCGTTAAAGGCCCGTTCTTCCCTTACTCTCAAACTAGAAGCATCATTTTCTTCATCTGGATTTCTAAAGCACTTTCTTATAATTATGGCACTTCTAGACAAACAAGCCTGCTAAGCTCATTTGCATATAGATATTACTTCCATAAGCAATAAAGTTCTCCATATGGTCAGCTCTCTGTACCTGCAAGTTTCATACCTGTGCCTGTGGATTCAACCAACCATCAACCAAAAACACTTGAAAAACCTTGTATGAGCCTGAACACTAACAGAGTTTTTCTTTTCATTACTCCCTAAATACTGATAATAAATAATAATAAATAATATTCTTTGCACAGCATTCTCACTGTATTAAATATTTCTAAGTCATCCAGACGTGATGTGACATATAACGGGAGACTATGCAGAGGTTGCAGCCACCGCTAGGGGGATCTGGGATCTGTGGTGTTTAGTGTCTTCAGGGGTCCTAGAAGCCACCTGGGAGGTATGATGGAGAAGGTGACATGTCCGCCCTCCTTTGAGGTTCTTGTGGTCATTCCAAGGCCATGTTCTGTGGGGCCAGCTGCACTCTCTGTATAGCATGTGGCTGAATGAAAGAGCACAGCCAAAGCATCCAATAGCGTGGGGGCCTGGTCAGTTCTTACTGGCAAGGCAGCAGGCCGCGTGTGACAGAATTTATGATTGGGCTTATTTAAAAAGGAGAGGTGGGAGACTTAAACAGCAATATTCTCATAAGGTCATTTAGCAAGTATTTCCATCCCCGCTTGTTTTTAAAGGGAAATGGTATTGTATTATAAGCCTCCAGATTATTCCTGTAGGTAAAAGGATTTCTTACTTGAGGGAGCCCAAGGGAGACATAATGTTAAGCAAACCCAGATAGGGTTGAGGGAAGCTCTGCAAACACAGCATTTCTGAGATGAAATTGTAAGCAGGCAGATACACACATCCGACAAAACATTTAGTCAACAAAACAATAAAAACACATTTTAAGTGTACACTGTTGAGAGTGTGTGTGTATGTGTGTGTGTGTGTGTGTTCTTGTTTCATCAAACTTGGACATAAAAGTTGCACACATAGCTGGGCAATGGTGGTGCATGCCTTTAATCCCAGCACTTGGGAGGCAGAGGCAGGCAGATTTCTGAGTTTGAGGCCAGCCTGGTCTACAGAGTGACCAGGACAGCTAGGGCTATACAGAGAAACCCTGTCTCAAAAAACCAAAAAAGAAAAAAAAAACTTTCACACATTTTTACCTGAAGGCCTCCAAGTCTATACCTCACAGAGACACTTGCTCAGCCATGTTTCCTGCAACACCATGTTCACTGGCTAAATAAAGAACCTGGCAGGACCCCAGGAGCAGAGGAACAGGTTCGGGAAGTGCTTGCTCTTGAAAGCTTTCCTTCCTAGCACGGTTCCGTTAGCCTTACAGGAGGAGTCATGCCATTTGTGGGGGGAAATGAGTGCATCTGGAGATCATTTAATCTGGAGATAATTTAAGCAAATTAGGTCATCTCAGAAACATACCGTATCTTTTTTCACCCTTGGTGGTGCTTCGATTTTATACAAAGAAACGGAATCATGTACATGTGCACTGGAATGTCTGAGGTCGACAAAGGACAAAGGGGAGTGTCAAAGGTAGCAGCTATGGGGGCCGGAGGACGCACAATGAACAGTGGCTACTTGCACAAAAACGTTAGTTAAAAAGACTTTGCAAGGTTCCATAAAAAGGAAAAGTCAGGGTTGACAGGATAGCTCAGTGGGTAACACTTGTGACCAAGTGTGACAACCTGATTGGTCTGGGTAACACTTGTGACCAAGCTTGACAACCTGATTGGTCTGTCTGTCTCTCCAATCCACACTGTGGAAGAAGAGACGTGACACCTGCAAGGTCCCCACCTCCACATGAAGACTCACTCACACACTAATAAAATACACAAACAAGTGGGATAAAGTAAAAGTCAGATAACCCTTTAGACAAGTAATTAAAATAAATCTAAAGCAAATGTTAAGATTCTAAAAATTTCTGTAAAAGGAACTCATTTTGAAAGCTAAGTCATTAATTGTATATATATATTATATATACAATATATATATTATATATATTAGTTAAAAGCACACATAAATCCAGTAGCACATGCCTTTAATCCCAGCGCTTGAGAAGCAGAGACATGGAAGCCAGCTTGGTCTATACTGTGAGTTCCAGGACAATCAGAGCTTTAGAGAGAGAGAGAGAGAGCCTGTCTCAAAAACACACAAAAACAAACCCAAACCAACCAACCAGCCAGCCAACCAACCAATCAAAACAAACAAACAAACAAACAGAAACCCAAATAAAAAACAAACAAACAAAGGCACAATAAATTTCTTTTGGTGTAACCATCCAGGAACAAACCCAGATTTTAATGGGGTTTAATTCACGTGTCAAATCAAGCTGTAAATTTCAAATCACTCTTGATTTACTTTCTCCACTGGGCACAGCAGAAAGTGTGCTCTGTTCAATGTATGTCACCATATTCTTTACTCAGTGTTGGGACATGCTGGATACGCAGCATCCGAGACCCTCACTAGCCCCACCCCCATGCTGGATACACAGCATCCGGGACCCTCACTAGCCCCTCCCCACTCCTCACTCTGATGAACCTTAGCATCCATCTCAGGATGCTGTCCACTATACCCTTTAATGGCTGTCTACTTTGGAACAATCTCTACTGGATACTGTAATGCCAGCAATATGTTTTTATTCCTATTATTTCCCAAGGCTAGGCTGTGGGAAGGCAATACATAGACATGCCACCAAGGGTGTACACTGGAATGTTCTAGGAATCTAGCAGAGATTAGGAAAAATTAAAAGCATACCACAAGGACCCTGATGAGAAACAGAATCAGATTTCTTTTTTTTCAGTTAAAAACATCAGGCTGAGAAAAATAAAATGGATTCTACAGCTTAGTGGAAAGGCATCTTCCTAGTGGGTGTATGGTCCTAAGTTTGAACCTCATTTCAATAGATAAAGAATAAACTTCCAAACCAAACTGTTTAAGAACAGCAACTTAACCCCCACCCCCAAACCCAACCATGGCATACTCAGACCTTTGAATTTTTTTTTTTCTAGACAGGGTTTCTCTGTGTAGCCCTGGTTGTCCTG
>NC_034600.1:26823442-26866658 GCF_900095145.1 Mus pahari
GACACAGTGAGCCTCTCTCTCTGACACAGTGAGCCTCTCTCTCCGACACAGTGAGCCTCTCTCTCTGACACAGTGAGCCTCTCTCTCTGACACAGTGAGCCTCTCTCTCTGACACAGTGAGCATCTCTCTCTGACACAGTTAGCATCTTTGACACAGTGAGCATCTCTGACACTGCCATTACCACCCTCAAAGTGCAAAGCAAACATAGGTGGCCCCAATAAGAATAGGTAAGCAAGATTTCTGTTTGTTCTTATGTTATGCTTCATGCTAATGCTGTAGTTAACATGATTACATACACATGTAGTCATAATGCCATTAACATATTAAAATATATAACAATTATATATTACATATTCTTATTTGACCCCTATTATAATACTATATAATAAGTATTCCTTTAAAATGTGTTTGTTTATTTGTTTGTTTGTTTGTTTATTTAAGACCTAGACTTTTTTATGTAGTTTTGGCTGTTCTGGAACTCATTCTATAGTCTATACTGGCCTCAAACTCACAGAGATCCACCCACGTTTGCCCCCTGAGTGCTGAGATTAAAGGCATGAGCTACAATACCTAGCTACAATAGGCATACTTAAAATTTTACTTTTCATGTGTGAAAATAAATGTTTAGACACATGGTAGCTTCACTAAAGTCTCATAGACAGGACCTGAACCATATCTAACTATAGCAGAAGCAAGGTACTTGCAGACCCAATACAAGCTCTCAGCTACTGCTTTAGCACCGTACCTGCCTGTGCCACCTTCCCCACCATGATGGTTACGGACTCGCCCTCTGAAACCATGAGTCCCAAATTAAACATTTTCTCTTAAGTTGCCTTGGTTGTAGTGTTTTGTCACGGTGCTAGAACTGTAAGAGGGAGTCTTTACCTTCCCATTTACTGGCTGTATTACCCTGTGCCCCGACTTCATTCTTTCAGATGAAGCTGCATCCGCTGTTGGCTAAAGCTTGGCTGAGCAAGACCTTTGTAAAGAGCAGTCCTTGGGAAAGCACAGGAGAGAAGCCGGCTGCCAGCGCAGACCGAATGCCCTGCCTTGAGTCACAGATCTCTGGACTTCCAACGAGGCCACTTCTTAGTGTGACACAAACACAGTTTACATTTACCAATGGAAACCCTACATTCATTCTTTAGAAATCTTAAACATCGAATCAGTAGAAAAACAGGTTCAACAACATCTCCCATATATCACACCCTTGAAGTCTACTTTCCAGAAGTTTTTTCTTCTTTAGAAATATTTCACAAACATTTAAGAGCATGTCTCACCCTCCCAAGGATGTATATCCCATTTTTATGTATACTAAAGTATGTCAGTTTTCTTTCTTTCTTTCTTTTTTTTTTTTTTTTTTTGTTGTTGTTGTTGTTGTTGTTTAAACATTTAGGCCATCTGCTGGACTGGGGATTTCCCCAGTGGTTAGTATACTTGATTGCTGCACAATATGTTAGGTTTGATTTCCATCATTCCCAAAGGGAAAATAATTTATTAAGGTCCTTTTTTTTTTTCTGTCTTTTCTCCTTGCTGTACAGGATGTCTCTCTCCATTTGTCTTAACACACCATGATATATGTTTCTCAGCCAGGAGGACACAGTCATGGTCCCAGAACCAATCACCTTTCAGAAGAGGGTTGGGGGGGGGCAGTCACAGGAGACGCGAGTCATGTTAGTTATAATTTTGCTGTCTGTTTTGGTGTTGGTGCCCACGGTTTATGCTATAGGTACACACATACACACAAGAATCAAAACACAGTGCTGGAGATATGGCTCAGCAGTTAGAAGTCTTGTCTTCCAGGGACAAGAGTTGGGTTCCCAGCACCCAACACCAGGCAACACACAGCTAGTTACCTGCTGTTCCAGTTCCAGAAAGATCCAACACCTCTGATCTACAAGTACACGTGCACTCATGTATACATATCCACACAATTAAAAATAAATCTCTTAAAACCCCACACATACACATATTTATAATGTCAGTAAGATATTGAGATATAAAAGCACATTTATTTATATATTTCATATTCTGGCATAACTGTCATTGTAATATTACAGGGCAGGTGTTATTCTCATTTGATGCATGTGAAAATAAGCATATGGAGATGTGGCAGCTGAGGCCACAGAGCCAGGATCTGAATGGTGCCTGACTGTCTCCCAAGCAAGCAACTTTTCCTCTCAATGCTGTTATTTCACTGTCTGCCACAGAGACAGTTATTTAACTCCTAGTTCATTATCTCAGAACTCGTGATGATGGGGAAATGATTTCAGGGCTATTATGGGAATTAAATGAGAGATGCTTAGCTACCGCTGCCCTGCCTGCAAATAGGAGATGCTCAATCCACACCTCTAACCTGTGCTGTAACCACAGTGCTTCTCCTGCTCCAGAGGAGGCAGAGCCTGGGCTCTGAGGGTGGTGGATCCAGGGAGCTACTATTCCTTCCAACTGGGTTTGTACATATCCAGCTGGGATATGAATGGCAAGGATGGCCACTGTAGCTGGTGCCATCACTTCCACTCTTGAGTGCTAGGTCCTACAAACCTTAATATCCAGCCCCGTATCTTACTAAGAGTAGTAAGTCTTCCTGGGACCCCCTCAGTATAAGTCCAGATGTAAATAACATCACTGCTCTTCAAGAGGACTCCAGGTGAGTCCCTTCCCATGCCTAGAGCAGAGTACTGCCTGTCCTATGCTGACCCCCTCGCCCACCTGCTTAACCACCTCTTCCTTCTCCTTCAGGCATGGCTCCTGTTCTATCTCCATGGCAACCTCTCTAAAGATTCTGGAACATAATATCTCCACACATATTCCCTCCTGCTCTCCCTCTGCTCCAGTCAGTTCCTGACTATCCTGACCATAAAGACAGAGAACTTTCAAATAGCATCAATGTGCCCTCTGCAACCCACCCCCTACCCCCACCAGATGCTAGGCACTGCATGGGAACAGAAGACGGATACAGGAAATGCCCAGGGAACTGTACTCTGGAGAAGAATCCACCCACAACTGAGTTTTTAATAGAGGAGAAACAGCAATCCCCTTTGGATCTGGATCTTTCTGTTTGATAGCAGGTAAGCAACCTTGGTTTATGTTCATTCACTGATATACGAAACTCATGAAATTTATGAAAAATGGATCAGAAGTCTTCCGTCTTCCAAAGTTAATGCAAGAAACGTAACTAAAACCTACCCTGAGTTTCTGGGATTTTGTATGGAACAGAACATCCTGGTAGTGTTGGGCGCAGTCTGGGTCCACATCTCTGATATTAGCAGTGGGCAGCAGCAAGGTATCTAAAGTCTTCAGAGGGTCCCCTGCGTCGATGGCGTCATTGATGTACCCGAGAACTACCATCCCTGCAGAGAGAGGAGCAAGTGTTCTAAGTCACAGTACCATACCCCTTCCTCCCTCGTGCTACAGGCTACAAGGAGCTGAAGACAGACGCCGCGGTGCTGCTGGAGGTAAGAGGTGAATGCAGAGAATCAACTGCATTTCTGTATGTGAATGATGTGCAATAGACTCCAATCACAAATCCACTTCAGTGGGAAAGTAATGCACACTTAGGAATAATTTAGGAAGCATGACACGCATAAACCAAGAACTAGGAAACAACTCAGTGGCAACCAAAACACAGGGGAAGGCATCTCATGGCTGCAGACTTAAGACAGTGTTGTAAAGGCAGAAGTACACCTCCAGGGGGTTGTGGAGAACTGGGAGGAGAGGTTGTGGTAGGGATGAATTGTGTGAGAGAATTAAACAAAGAAAAAAGGAATACTCCTCAAATTGACAAATTGATAAATTGACATACAGTTCCGAGGAAACTCCTACAAAACAAAACAAGACAAAATGACAAAACAAAACAAAACAAAAACCCTGGAGCCTTTTCACAAATTGGAATGTGATAAACGACCCCAGGATGCACAGAAAACACAGGGAGCCCAAACAACCAATGCAATCCCTAAAGAAGGAAATGCCAGCGGACTTTCCCCATTTCAAAACTCATTACAAAGCTACAGCGACTAATTCTGCAGAGTGCTGGCATGATTAAAGCCATACTGATGAGCAAAACAGAACTGGGGATCCAGAAATTGTCCCTTCTGCTTATGCTCAACCGCTTTTTTTCTGACAAGGTTGCCAAAACAATTCAACGGGCAAAAATAGTCTATAAAGACTGTTGCTCTAGAGCAACTGGTGCTGGGTCCACCATATACCCACCTGTGCGAACACACTTGGACTATATATTAAATCCTGCACACAAATGAACTTAAAATAGAACCCAGGCCTAAATGCAAAGGCCCAAACTAAAACTTAGAAAACTCTCAGAAGAAAACACAGGGACATCATCTTGGTGACTTCAGGCTGAGTAATTAGTTTTTTGGCTATGGTATCAAAAGAAAAAGGAAGAAAGAAAAAAAGGAAAAACAGTAAGTACACAGGCCTTTGTCAAAATCAGACCTTCTGTGCTTAAAAGTTCTCTATCGGAGAAAATGAAAGGGCAGTTTAAAGACTCAGGCAAACTTCAGTTATTTATATCCAACATGACTAGTGTGCTGTATTCATAAAGAGCTCCTATAATTCAACAATTAAAAGACAGCGACATCAATTTAAAATAGGCACAGGATTTAAATACACATTTATTTAATGACGATACACAGATTCAGTCAGTATAGGATATATATATGCACAATATATTAATTAGGAAAATGCAAGCCAAGACACAGTCTGATGATGTCATTTTGTAACCACGGGGACGGCTGTAACAAGAAGGGATCATTCATAATAAGTGTTGGTGCCACTGGAGAGAAAAGGACCTGTATGCATTATTGGTGAGGATGGGAAATGATGCGCACACACTGGAGAACAATTCCGCAGGCCCTCAGAATACTAAACATAAAACCCCCATGTGATCTAGCCACTCTGCCTATGAACACCCAGTTGAAAACCCAGCTTCACATAAAACCTGGAAGGTTTGTAGCAGCATAATTTATAATAGCTAAAAAGCAGAAACGACTCAAATTTATATCAAAAATAATGAATGGATAAACAAATGTATTTCTATAGACTAGAATATTTTTTGACCTAGAAAGGATACACTGTGAATGAGTCCTGAAAACACACTAAGTTTAAAAAAACAAAAAAACAAAAAACAAAAACAAAGCCAGACACAAGAGGCCACTATGCACTTAAAACAAAGTCTGCATATGGGGTGTTTTGCCTGCATTTATGCCTGTGTACCACATGTGTGCCTGGTGCCTGTGGAGGCCACAAGTCAACCCTGGAGAACCTGGACCAAGAGTTAAAGAGGGCGATGAGCTGCCTTGTGGGTGAGATGCTGGGAACCCAACTGGGGTTAATCCAGAGGAGGAGCCAGTCTACTGCCATATCTCTCCAGCCTCACCTCTAAAAGGCAAATATTATGGTTATGTAATTTATATTTTAACAAATGTATATTTTTAGAAGAGGCATACTTTTACATATGAACAGCAAGAGGGGAACTATCTTAGTATGATTCTAATTTAAACAATACGTTACAGGAGCAATGGATAAGACCTAGATAAATTTAATGCAGATGTTCAGAAATGAAAATGCAAAAATGTACCTCTATTTTGGCATTTAAATGAGTAATATTTTTCTAATAGTTGATCTTACACTGTTCTAGGAATGAAGAGGCTTAGCCCTGAGGGAAAAGAGTTATCAAAAACTCTTAAGAGATCATTCCAGGTTACAAGACTTAAATGTGTTTGAAGTTTATAAAAATCAACTCTATTTCTTTAACATTCAAATTAAATGAGTTTCAAATATGAGGTGAGCCGTGGAAGTTTGTACTGTTCACATCCTTTCCTACGTATAAACTGGAGTGTTCGGGAGATGTTAGATCATTCATTCACTAGACACTAGTATGTGGTCTAAATACTTTCAAACACCCCATTCAAACATGATCTTAGCAGAACCAAGTGTGAGAAAGAAGATGTCCACATATCCCTAGGGCTTGTCATCTGGCAAGGCTTGCATTCCAGCAGACCAGATGGAAGCCACCTGCTTAAGTTCTCGAGAGTGTATCCAACAGCACAACCTGCTGAGGTCATAGTAAATGATGTCACAGGAGCCGAGAAGCCTACCCAGAAGCCCCTTGGTCACACCTGCCTCACTCTGTTTATACATGTCAAGGTAAATTTCATATGAGTAAAGATGGCTGGGCATGGTGCTGTGATGTTCCACGCCAGTGACAGCGCGTATTCTTGGGGAGTGTGAAGTAACCTAGAAGGAATGGCAATTTGCCAAATTTTAAAAGCAACCATCTCAAAGATGAAAACCTTCTTGTTGAGGCTATATCCTAAAATACTATTCTTCAGTGGTTTTGTCGAGAAACATGGGGTTTCCAGGAAGACATCAACTAAACATCCAAGTCCGGAAACACATTTAGCAGCCTGTTATTGGATCCGCCTTCCATTTAGCACGTCTCTTAGCCGCAGGCCCAGTGTGGGCCACAAGTAAGACATGGGAGTGGACTTTGACCAGCAGGCCAGGACCCTGTTCTTTCATAATTCCCATGAAAACTCTCAGCGCTTTCAGATAGTTTGATTACTGTATTGTATGACTCTCATTTAATGATCATAAGGCATTAAAAAGAACAAGAAAGGGACGATGAGAGAGAGAACAAACAGGTCTGGAGGTAAAGAGAATACGAATTTCATGGAAATAGTGCAGGAGACCAAGGGAGCAGGAGAGGGACTAGCGCTGTGTGTGTGTGTGTGTGTGTGTGTGTGTGTGTCAATAAGAGCAAAGCACATCGATGAAAATGTCATAACGGGAACCCATTTCTTAGTATATAAACCAAAACTTAATCAAAATTTAGCTTTTTAAACTATCCCTTTAATCTGTGATATTAAACACAATACTTCAGAAATTCTAAATAAAAACAGGTGTTGAAGATGGGGAAGGTACCAGAACATGAAGTAGGAAGGAGGCTGGGGCTAGAAGAACGCAAAAGGGGTGTGGTGTGGAGGAGGGCGGAGAGAAAGAGTAACAAAGATGTTTGAATAATGTCATTACATAGTATGCTGACTTTTAAAATGAAAATATTTTTAAATATCTCAGGAAAAAGAAAAACCAAGCCAAAGTCCATACAAATTAAATACTGTATATCAGACTCCCCAAGTGTTAGAAAGGGGACAATGTTTGAAATAAGCTCCCTGAGGACGAGCATGTGCCCTCCATGACAAGATGTTGATGGATGGTGGGAATGGCCGTAACAGTCGAGAGACTTTAGTTACAAATCACTTCTGCTTGCAAAAGGCCACTGTCTCCTTAAGGCATTCAAAGACTTGATTAGTTCTCTTCCCAGCAAAGCAGAGGCTGAGAAGGGCGCTCTTCCCCCTCAGTCATTGTGAAGGGTAAGGAAACCAGTGTAACTGTAGGCAGTGTAACACCTGGGTAGGCAGCAGCACACGCAGACATCCCCAAAACAGACCCAGAGGAGTTAGAAAACACAGATGGGACCTGAACATTTGCTTTGCCTACCAAGAGAAATTCTACTCAGTGGGACTCTACCCCAGAGTGTCAGGAAGCTCAGAGTGTAGATGTGGGAGTCCAAAATTAGGGCAGCAGGACAGAGGGCCAGGGACCACTTTCTGTAGTAAAACACATACTCTCAGATATCCATGCACACACAGAGCAGTGACTTCCACCACCTGCACCCCCCAGGATGCTGAACATCTGCTCAAATCACTGCTTCCCTCTGGAGTAAAATCTGGCAAGAGCTCCAAGATCCCAAGCCAACACATTAGGCAGCCTACTCAAGGTGTCTAATTGCAAAGATTTTTACACACCTTGAGGACAGGAAATACAGAGATGGGGAACAGAGAGCCGAACTGTCCCAAAAGAAGCTTAGATGCACACAGGACATGAGAAGAACAGAATCATGACAATGTCCAGTAAATTCACACCCACTGCACACCATGAAGGCAGTCAACATTTTCAGTGGGATGGAGTCCAAGGGGGGTGGGAATCCTTGAAACGCCAAAAAGCAAACTTGGCAAGATGCTCCTAGGAAACAGCCAAGATTAGCTGATTGGAAGAATCTCATGTGATTCCATTATTCCAGAGCTGGATGTAGCATTGGGGGACCAGATCTCATTCTCCAGCCAAGCTCATCAAAAAAAGTTTAAGACTAGTGAGAGAAGTGTCTGGTCCATCTGCAAGCTAGAGCAAGCTGAAGCTGTTGTGGCACTAAAAGCTATCACTACCCTGACCATGTAAACAGCTAGATTTGAAACACTCTGTGAGAGACTGGGAATGGTATCCTTACCTTTTAAACACAAAAGACTTTAGATGTTTCCTTGCATACTGAGATATAGAGAAATGAACCTACAAATGAACTAAAGTACACTGGGATCACCAAGTCAAAGTGGTATTGATGTATGATTATTGCATAGCCCATAAATACATCCCATAATGCCTAATTAAAAATAAAGCTGGGTCATGCATGAGCACAAGCCTGGGGAATGGAGGCAGGAGGATCTAGCCAGCTTGGACAATATAGTGAGATCTTGATCATAAAAAAAATAAATAAATAAAAATTAAAAAACAAATGAAGCAAGGAAGAGGGTGAAAGGTAGGGGGCAGGGAAGAAGGAAGGAGGGAAGGAATTCTGCGCCGGAAGGGAGGCTAGTGGTTTGATTGGTTCTCATTCATTGCTGCTAACAAGCCCACAGGCTTGCCTTGCCTTAATGATGTAAACAACCCGGAGCCTGCACTTGTTCATCCATGATGCAGATGTGCAGTAACTACAAGAGTCACCCAGTTTTATGTTCTTTTGCTGTTTGTGTAAACCACAGGCAGAGAAGAAGGAAGCAAGCTGACGTCAGGCTACACGCTCCTGGGACTTTAGCGTTCCATGCCTGTTCATCGTCTTAGAAACAACAAATTATCATGATATTTGACCATATGGTCAGATTATACTCCAAATGATCATTCCTAGGGCTGGAAAATACGTCAAAGTTCAGGAAAATGTGCAAATGAAAGGCAAAATAATAAAGATGAAGTCTTCTTTAAAACATAACTATGGAGGTGCTTTTTATGTTAAAAAACTGGGAATTCGATTTAGTTTTCTATCTTTCACGTATTTTGGAATATGTTTTGCACAAAACTATTATAATAATTGAGAGTTAATTGGATGCTCCCATGAGCAAACTCTTAGAACTCTCATCTAGAGAATACAAAGCCTGCACACACCCACTGTTCTCCGAGTTCTCTACAGAAGGAATATGTTCCATACTTACGGTCATTTTCTTCTTGAATCTGGTTATTAATCATATCAATACAATTCTGAATTTCATTCCAGCTTAAGGTATCTTGCCCTTGGGATAATGCTTCTTGTTTAACAGAGAGTAGTGCATCTGCATAACTGGAAGAGAAAACGGTAAAGCCTCAGCTCAGACTTCTTCCACTCCTCACATCCTGCTTCTCAAGTGCTACCCAGGGGCCAAGGGGAGATGCTGCAACCAGCCGGGCAGAAGAGAAGATCATTCTAAAGAGACACTTTGTATTTCTAAAGAGATACTTTGTGTCTCTCAGTCTATTAGAATGTTCAAATGATGGAACCCAAAGAAAAGAGAATTTATTCTGGGAGAAGGGGAACTTATCTCCTGGAAAGAGACTACATACAGTTCTAACAACTTGTCAGACTATCTTACAGGACGAGACTCAAGCCAGACAGTGATGGGCCACTGGTGGGCAGAACCACACCTTTTCTCAAATTGCTTACATGTGCATATACTTGGCTCTCTATTTAAACTTTGATCTCACTTCAAGACCCCTGAGATGGATGTGGGGGTTTTCTGGATCTCGTTGTGGCCATAGCGGATAAGTTTTCTTTTCTGTTCTCCGTTTTTAACTTGGATCTTTTAATTGACTTATTGAGTACAGGTGGTCAGGCCTGACTTGGGACACAGATTATGACCTCATTGTTCAAGAGCAATATCCTGAGGTTAGACAAAGAGTAGACAAGCGGGTAAAATTGTCGTGTACAGCTCTGTCAGCACATGTTAGACTGACTTTTATGGTGTAGGCATTTTTCTTTTTTGCAAATGCATTTTATTTTGAAATCATGGGTCTGCATGGGTCTCTGTGCCCATGGAGGCCCTGGGCACTGGACTGCCATGCAATCAGAGTGACGGGCAACTATGAGCTGCTTAATATGGGTGCTGAGAACTGAATTGGGTCCTCTATGAGAACAGTACGCAGTCTTAACGCTAAGCATCTTTCCAGCTCCACTGTCGAAACGCGGTCCAAAAATGAAGTTGTGTAAGGAGAATCCTGAGTGCTTGTGAGAAAACTCTTAAGAAACCAAGACAACAGTCTTGTGACCTCAGTTTCTTCAAACAACCAAAGTTGTTCCTTCCAGGTATGTTGGATAAGAGTGAGTTTGCTTTAGATTATTAATTACAACTGGATATTGTTATCTGTTTATATGCCTCCAGGTTTTGACACATGCAGACTGCGCTTGTGATTGTATATGCTTGCAATCATGAGACCTTTACTCAGGTGACCACTCTTAACCCGCAGAGTATAAACTGTCTGATGCTCTGAATAAAGTGGGCTCTTGCATGAAACTTTAGTCTGCCTCAGGTCCTGTCCAGCTCTGGAGCAGCAAACACCCCACTACTAGTGTTTTATTCTCCAAAGGTTTTTTATTTTTTTTTTTTTATGTCTATGAAATGTTCACTGTAATCAAAGCTCCTCAGAACCCAATCTCTTATCTAATCCAAGCAAAATTAAGTCCTCAACTACACGAAATGACTTTCCTTTTCTCTTCCCTTCAAAATTCTGGAATCGAACCCAAATCCTTCAGTGGCCTAGGCAAGCATTCAGCCACTGAGTTAGAGCTGAAGGCCTCTTTTATTTTTATGTTGGGATAGGGTCTCACTGAGTTGTCTTGCTGGCTTCAAACTTGGTATGTAAGCCCAGGTAGCCTGTGACTCTACTCCTCCTGCCCAAAGTGCCTGAGTAGCTGAGATTTAGCAGCATATCATACCTAACAAGCCCACCAAGCGTTGAAAGCCATGAATATACACTTCCAATAGCCTTGATGAACAACTCAGAAAGCTGTGATACACCTCCTCAGCATCACAATGCAGGAGTTAGAATAATCTAGATTCATTTGTCACCTGTACATTTCTGATTAGTTTTTATTTTAAATCAAGGAAAATGTTACCGTCTACTACCATGAAACTCTCATATATTTTTTTTAAGAGTCAATTTTACCACTGAAAATTATACAGTTAATGTGGCCAAAGTAAAGAAAACCAAGAATCTGTACTGTTTCATCTTTTGTTACCAAGGAAATAAGGAACAGTCTTTTAGGTACATGATTCACCCGTGGCTTCTGACTGTAGCCCTGAACCTGTGAGTGGAAGAAGTTAAAAAGAATTCTACAATGAGCCTAAGTGTGTTTCCCTGGAGGTGACAAAATTCCCCAAAGTTCTTCATGCTTCCAGGTGACACTGAGGTGTCTTTATACAATGTAGCTTAAGAAAAAAAAAGTTCTTCAAAACAGGAAGCAGTGATGACAAATGACAGACTCCAGTGGAGGCCAACCCAAAGTAGGCCGAAATGGGCCAAGGATTATGCTTTGAGAATTTTGCCTCACAAAGTCACAAAGAAGTTATGTCCCTAACATCTAACAAGCAGCACAGATGAAATCAACAGCAGGGACTCCTGGTGATCTGTACTGGCTAGCCTTCCTCAGAGACCAAGACCATTCTTTAAGAATGTATGAAGCCTTTTGGGGCCTCTTGTGGACTTAATAAAAATCTAAGTGATGGCTTCTTGGAATCCTTAAGGACTGGAATAGACAATACCCAGGATCCCTTTAGAAGTGTACCAGTGAGCCAAGGGAAGGGCTTTAGGAAGAAGCCTGTAGGACTCCACAGGCCCCTCAAGTGAAGGTCCTTCAGCACAAAGTCACCACTGCAGTGTGTGTGTGTTAATATATATATATATATATATATATATATATATATATATATANATATATATATATATATATATATATATATATATATATATACACACACACACATATATATATGCTTCAGCCAGGCCGGCACTAACAACACTGGGCCCGCTGGCCCACTGTTATATACCCCATAGAAGTCCAAAACCATGATGCCACTAGGACATGGACCAGAGGGGCTCAACTATGCACTAAAACAAGACTGTTCTTTTTTGCTGTTATTGTTGGTAGTGGTGGTGGTAGTGGTGGTATGTGTGTGTATGTAATTGTATAAATTATATATATGTAATTAATATATATTATATATGTATTATATATAATATATATTATTACATACATGTATTATATATATATAAGTAATATATATATATATATATTCACATATACTCACACAGATATATGTAATTTTTTCATATTGAAACAGTCCCATGTAGCCCTGGCTGGCCTCAAACTTGCTATATAGTCAAGGAGAATTCTGAACTCGTCTTCCTGCCTCTGTACCTTCAATGTTAGAATCACAGGTGTGCACCACTCTGCCAGGCTGACCCCTGTCCTTAAGTTATTATTATATCATGAATTTGGCTCGTGCAGGCTATGTGGGTCTCAAATGGAGTGAGCCCCTTTCCTTAAGTGGTATTTGTAGATAGGGGGCAATTCTGATCAATAGAGTGGACGGCTGGAGAGGATGAAGTACTGTCAGTCAGAGGGCAGGTGGCCTGTATGTTTGACAATTGCTTTGCTAAGAGTCACTGTTACATGTAAATCTCCCAGGAGCCAGCAGCTGTGTCTCCTACTCCAGCATCAGGAGGGCTCAGAAGTTGGTTAGAGAAGTGTGACTGGTGACCTGAGGAGGAGAGGAAAGAGGTGGGAGCTTCACTGGGGACGCCGCGACTGCACAAAGGGAGAGACACCGCTATGAGGGTGGTCCCTGGAGACGGAGCCCTTTGCTGAGGACTGGACACAGAGATCAGCTGGGCACAGGAGGTGCTGGCCAAGGGCAGAAGAAAACTTGACCTCAGACAGATTTCTAAGCTTGGAGCAGCGTCTGCCATGATTGACAAGAGCAGTGGAGGAAGGATATTTATGCCTGGGAAATAGATGCTGGGGGCTGTGTGAGAGCAAGAGGTTTTGTTCAAAGAGAACAAGAGGAAAGATTTCTTCAGGATGACTAAAACGGGCATGCCACTGTCCCTCCACTTCTTTTCTGCCATTTTGTACAAGCTCAAGTGACCCATCACCATTTCCTCAGAATCTAAGAACTCTCTCATTTTCCTTTGCAATTGTGCTTGATGCAGCTCTAGCTATTGGAGCCAGTTTAGAATCACTGGCTAAATTTTCATCAGGATCTGGGTAGACATCTCCCCCTGGTGGTCACAGCAATTCAGGGGTCACTCATCTCCTTTCCTTTGTCCTATCTGATCTCTCTTTCCAGGGCTGAGTGCTTTGTATGTGTGTTAAGGCCCTGCCCTCAGAATCCAGAAGCAAAAAGAAAAGACAAATCTCTCATTTGTCTTTTAATTCCAGCCTTAGTAGTCTCTGTAGGTCCACTGCAGTGGTCCGCGGGACTAGCAAATGCAGCTATCAGGGACCGGAAAACCAAAGTGCTTACAAGGCTCTTTTGGGCCATCAGAGGAGAGAGTTTGGGGCTCCACTTAAGGTCCATAACCTTATTAGTTTCCTTGTCAATAGAATGGATACATTGTATGTATAGCTACTTCTAACTTTCATAAAGAAGCTGGAAGGAAGGTATATTTTTCTTCTTCTTTTTTTAAAATTTAAGGTGGCACATGCCTTTAGTCCCAGCACTTGGGAGGCAGAGGCAGGCAAATTTCTGAGTTCGAGGCCAGCCTGGTCTACAGAGTGAGTTCCAGGACAGCCATGGCTATACAGAGAAACCCTGTCTCGAAAAGCCAAAAAAAAAAAAAAAATTAATTAATTTAATTGTTTTACTTATTCACTTTACATCTCACTCACTGCTCCTTCCTAGTCACCTCCCTCCTATAATTCTTCCCCCTCTCCTCCGAGCGGGTGGGCCCTCCTAGGTATCCTCCCTCCCCACCTTGGCACTTTAAGTCTCTGGGAGGCTAGGTGCTGCTTCTCCCACTGAGGCCACACAAGGCAGCCCAGCTAGTGGGACATATTCCACGAACAGGGGACAGCTTTGGGGACAGCCCCTATCCAGCTGCTTTGGACCCACTTGAAGGCCAAGCTGCACATCTGATACATATGTACAGGGAGGCCTAGGTTCAGCCCATGTATGTTCTTTGGTTGGATGTTCAGACTCTGAGAGCCCCAAGGGTTCAGGTTAGTTGACTGTTAGTCTTCCTGTGGAATTCCTATCCCTTTTGGGGCCACAATCCTTCCCCTATTCAGGAAGGTGTATTTCCTTCCTTTCTTTCTTTCTTTCTTTCTTTCTTTCTTTCTTTCTTTCTTTCTTTCTTTCTTTCTTTCTTTCTTTCAAATTAGATATTTTATTTATTTACATTTAAAATGTTATTCCCTTTCCTGGTTTCCCCTCAGAAAATCCTCTATCCCCTCCCCCCTTCCCCTTGCTCACCAACCCACCCACTCCTGATTCCTGGCCTTGGCATTCCACTACACTGGGGCTTAGAGCCTTCACAGGACCAAGGGCCTCTCCTCCCATTGATGACTGACTAGGCCATCCTCTGCTACATATGCAGCTGGAGCCACAAGTCCCACCATGTGTATTCTTCGGTTGGTGTATTTTCAACAGCTCCTCTAGGTATTAACTTGGGATAAAGTCAGTTGTTAATACAAGATGATAATTTTGTCTCTAGGAGAGGGGGATAAAGAAGCCTCTTATGGCAGAGTGGATCACTCTTGAGAAAATGCAAACAGAACATATGGACTTTTCCTGCTAAGCAGGGGGTGGGGGGAGGATCTGCCAAGCACTTTTTTTTTTCACCCTGAAAGAGCATTTGGGAAGTGTTCCTTACCGGTCCACGTGTGCCTCATCCAGATTGTTGAAGCCTATGGTGGGGCTTCTGAGCTGGTTCTGCACAGCCACGAGGTCACTGTTCTCCAAGGCCTGGTTGAGCAGAGCAACAGCAGACAACATTTCCACGGCAATCAGGAGCTCCTCGTGGGCCAAGTAGTTCTGTTGGCAAACACAGGGCAGAGTGAGCTCCCGGCATCGCATGCACGGCACAGATGTGCCTTGGACACGGGGTGTATATGACAATGAGCATTCCCACCTGCTTTTCATTGGCTCTCAGGAAAGCCAAGTAAATGGCTCCTAGGTTCCCTTAGATTATTGTTTTGGGGGCTCTGTTATGTATAACCTACAGTTACAATGTCACAAATATGTATCCCATGGCTGATCTGTACTCCCAGAGGTGCCGCTTGCCTCCAGGCTCCATCCAACCTGGCAATTAAGCCAGTGGTTAGACAAAATGGGCTGAGAGGTCCAGTTAAGATCTCAGTACAGTAAATGACTGGAAACTGGGTCCAGGAAAGAAGGGCTTTACCTAACTAAATGTTATAAACCTGGAAAATACAAATATGATCTTTAAGCTGAGGAAGTTGACTCTAGCCCCCCAAAGCTAATTTTGTTTTCATAAATTGGGTAGAAACTTTAAAATGTACTATAAGATTTAGATATTTGATGCAATTTAAGGTAAAGCTATGGGGGGGGGAGGGTAATCTATTTGGATTATTCATAAATGTGTTAGCTCCCAGAGCATCTTTTTCTTTCACTACTTTCTTCCATTTGATCATTTTATATCATTTTAATCAGTTTCAAAAGGGATAGTTCTTTTGTTATATTGAAGCGAGACAACTTAAAAAGAGTTACTTTAAAAACTGAATATACAATGATGTATTTAGAATATTATGCATACAAAGTATATTCATATTAACATACACATTAGAGCTTTCTGGATTGCCACAGAAAATCTTAAAACAAACTTATTTCAGCATTATAAAGCATGTTTCATGTTTTATAGCAAACAAGAAAGTGTAGCAAGCAAAGGAGCATTTTATCTAAATGACACAGATGGACCATACATTTGCCACCTGATGCCACTGTGACTGGCTTCAAGGTTACAGCCGATGCTTAAGTACTTCCTCTCTCTCTCCTAATGCACTATTCACCCCTGTCCAGAAGGTTAAGACAAAAGGACAAGAAAGGAGGAGGAGAAAACTTGGCTGCTGTGTGGGTAACACTGACCCATGGCAGGGCTAGACTTGACTGAGTTTCAAATCTAGGAGAAGTGGGAGAGGAGAAAAAGGACAAGTATGATGCTTAAAAAAACAATCTGTTTTTTTCTTTTAGTATAAAGTATTTATTTCTAGGTAGAAAATGTGTGTTAAAGTGAGGGAGGTCTTGAAAAGTAAGAATAAACCAACGAATCCTCTAATCCAGGGACTGGAGAGCTGGCTCAGCAGTTAAGAATTCTTTCTGCTCTTCTAGAGGACCTGAGTTCAAATCTCAGAACTGCTAGGAAACTTATAACTGTGACTCTAGTTCCAGGCTAACACCTTAGACTTCTATAGGCACTCTCTCTCACACACACACACACAGACACACACAGATACACANNCACACACACACACACACACCTTTTTAAAATATACACCCCATAACCCAAACATTTTAGGCTATAATTGCTTGTTTCTAACCCACTAAGATTTATAGGTGTTATTCACTATAATTGACTTTTGAAAAATTATGTAATATGTATCATTTTCCAATACATCTCAGTCTCTGGCTTTTGTTCCAATTAATGGGGACCTTTTGTGATGATCATTATTCATTAATTTATTTACCTGCATTTATTGTGTGTGTGTGTGTATGTGTGTGTATGCAGATGTTAGGAGCAACTCGTGAGAGACAGTTTTCTCCCTCTACTGTGTAGGACCCAGAGATCAAGCTTAGGACCTCAGGCTGGGTGGCAACTGCCTCGTACTTATCAGGCTATCTCACAGGGCCTTATTATTTCCCTACCATCCTTTACGCTGGCTACATGGTAATCCAAGCACAGGAAAAATGCCACAAATTAAGTATTCTTCTATTAGTCTCCGTCAACAAGGAGCTAGATTCTTTTCTCTCAGTCTGATAGACACATTGTGAAACATCTCTGTGGCTAAGCTTCCTGTTTCCTGTTCTTCAGGCTTGGTTGTCAGAACCTAACAGAATCATGAGCCTTTGAGACACACCGGGCACAATTTCACATACCAGCTTCTCTCCAGGTGCCAGCTGCTCCATATTTATACCCACACCCGGGCAAATATCTGAATAACCACTGATCTAATTTTACACACACACACACACACACACACACACACACACACACACACACACTCATTTTCATTCACAAACATTTATATGAAAATGCCTATTTAATACTTTTAACATACTAAGGATCATAAATTTACGAAAACCAAAGCCATGCTAGTAATGCTCCTAGCAGCAGATTTCTAGAAATACTAATTTAAAGCACATTTCAATACAGTCAAAATTAGTCCACATTATTTTTAATCTCTGTGTGGGCCTGTATGTGAATATGTGTCTGTAAGCGCCCTTCCCTTGGAGGCCTGAAGCATTGGGTCTCTCTGAAGCTAGAATCCAAGCAGTTATGAGCTGCTTAACCTGGGTACTTAGAATAGATAGATCTTGGGTCCCTGCAAGAGCAGCAGGAATTCTGAGCCCCTTCTCAGCCCAAACATATACACAGAAAGAAATAGCAATAGCCTGTTCTCATGTGTGTCTGTGCACACTACCCCTGGATTTGTTATCTATGCTCCCAGCATTTTCCTCTTGGACTAAAAGCAAGAGTTAAAGGGAAACTGAACCCTGGGACTGGCACCAGGGACCATTGTGGCTGGGTCTGTGTAACAGTGGGAGATGCTGTACCCCTGACCCTGACTCCCTGCTTCACTCAACAGCCTTCCTTCTTGCTGGGACTCGGTATTAGCACACACGTAGCTGTGCCTCACCGATGTGTTCTGCTTCTGAAGGTTGAAGAGTTCATTTTGATACATAACAGCAGCAAAGGGATAGACAGTGGGCAGCTGGGCTTCCGGTTTCTTCAGGGCAAGCAGTGTGTTCTCAGGGTCACCTTCCTGAAGGACAGCATTGATGTGGTCCACGGCAGCCAGCCCTAGGGGGTAGGGGGACATACTAAGTGAGAATGCATGCTTTCCTCTGTGGCCAGCCCCTCTCTTCCCAAGGTCCTGATGCAAGGCAGTCAATTCCCACAAATTCTGAAAAGCGGCGGGTGGCGGTGGGCAAAGCTTTGCAAGTCAGTTCAGTGTTTCAAGTCACTCGGATGCCTCAGCCTAGTTCAGAAGAGAACTGCAATACCAATAGACCTTGAGTTTGGATCATTGCTGCTAGTGTGACATCCCTACAAAAGTCTTGTGTGTGTGTGTGTGTGTGTGTGCGCGCGCATGCGCGTGCATGTGTGCCAGTGTGTGGGCACAATGTGGAACTCAGAGGATGACCTCGGATGTCAGTCTGCATTTTCTACCATGGTTGAGACAGGGCCTCTTTAGTCATTAACTGCCACTCACTCCCGGCTGGCCCAGAGGCTTCTGGGGTTTTGCCTGTCTTTCTGCCTCTCACCTCCCCATAGGAACAGTAGGTTTGTAGATGTGTGGCATCTCATCTTATACATGGGTTCTGGGGATTTGAACTCAAGTCTTTACACGTCTGAGGCAAGCACTTTACCCACGAGGCCATCTCTTTGCCCCACCACACCCCCAAAACTTTTCTTTCAGGAATGGCTCTTTTCTCTCCTCACCCATAATGCTGGCAAAGTCCTTGTTGTGTGTCTCATTGGTAGGTAAGGCTGGAACACAGTGTTTTCTGTATGTTTACTCTGTGTTGTTCCTTGTACTGCCTCACAAGGAAGTATAGGAAAGCATTAAGGTACGTGAAGACCAGGAACAAGCCTCATCCTGGTGCTGTAACCTCTCAGGGGATCCGTACATGGTAAGCCCACAGCAGAATTTGATACCCTGCTGTCCTACTATCCGAAACAACCCTAAATGCCTAATCCCTCCATCAGTTATAACATTCAGGTTACAAAGAGCTTCAGCACAGGGGAAGGGGGCTTGGAACGATGGCATCAGCAGAGTTTCAGAACACAGAAGCCCAACTGCTGACCCAACAGGGGAATCAAAAATGAGCTGTCCCTAGTCAATGGAAAACCTGACAGAGCCTCCAAGATTTGCTTTCTAAGGAAGGCATCTGGGTGCCGGGAGTAACAGACATGCGCTAGTCCATCTTCCTAATGGTATGGCCAGACGGCCCTTTTTGACAGGAAGACAGTTTATCTCCTAAGGAGCATCCCTGGAACTTTCTACTGAGAACTATCACTTAATAGCAGGAAACATGACTAATGGAACCCTTGAGGTCACCCCCTACCCCCCAAAATTCACACTACGCTCAGCACAAAGGATCCAGAGAGTTCAAACATTTTTCTTTTATTCTTAGAACTCACTTGGCAAAAGAAAAAGAATTCCAAAAAGGCAGGCTTGTGAGTGCACTATGTCCTGCTTTGTTAGGATTCCCAAGTCTTCCAGCTGCATGTGGGATTTACCTGGGGTTACCCTGGCAGGATTTCTCTTCGCCTCTGAGAACTTCTTAGACGCAGGTTTGTAAGATTGGACAGTAAATAATTTTATAAATATGTTCCAGAAAGTCGTCTCCTTTGAGTACCCTTTGAACTACTTTTCCTTGGGGCTGGAGAGGTGGCTCGGGGCTTAGGAGCCTTTGCTCTTCTTCCAGAGGGGCGGGGTTTTGTTTCCAGCATTCATATGGGGGCTAACAACCACCTAGAATACCATTTCCAGGGGAGCTATTGTCTTCTGATCTCTGTGAACACCAGACATGCTGTGTGGTATATGCACATACACACAGGAAAACATTTATACATAAATAAAATCTAAATTATAAAAAAGAAAGATCCTATTTTTCCTGTTTTTTTTTACCCCCCCCCCAAAATTGTCTTTTTTTTGCATTCTGCATTTAATAAAACTCCCAGTCCCAATGTTGACAGAATACAGCACGTGGAAGGTCTGTGACAAACCTGGAAGCAAATGACTGCAGTGCAAACACAACTGAAGTCTCTGAGGAGGGGGCCGCTGACCTATGCACCAAAGCATCTACCAAGGCCCTGAGCTGGCCACTATGATTTTAAGTGCCCCAGCACTGATGTTGTAACCTTCAGGGCTGGGACGAGCCTGGAGACATTCTGATACTTTACTTGCAGGTTTTAAAGTTTATGAACAGCCCACAGTCACACCATTGACTTCACAACTTTCACTGGACAACACCACTGGACTTTCACAACCACTGGACTACAACCTTTCCAGAGATGAAAATTTCAGAAGACCAAAGCTATCAAACAATACAGCACTCTTACCAATTTTATCTTGTGCTAATGGGACAAATCACCCATTGCCCGGTATTTTAAAGTGGAAATGAAAATATAGCCGGTTTGGTAAAATCTGTGTTCAGAAAGTTATGTTACTGGATATCAAGTAGTTATTTATAGAGAATTTTATTAAACACATAAAAAGAGAAGGCTGGTTAAGTTATAAACATTTCCATCTATAGGACTATATCTCCTCTTGAAGTTTGTGGAGCTCAGATGGCTCGTTTGCAGTATTAATTTCTTCCTGCAATTCATTTCTGCCAAGGATAATGAATATCTCAACCTTTACAAGTAGAGGAAGAAAGCCCTGAAGCTGGGCTTCGTATATCACCACCCGCATGTTCACGGTTTCTTTTTCAATCGTAGAATTCCCTTGGCAAGAGAAATAATTCCAGAAAGGAAGGCTCGAGATTGTGATATGTCCTGAAGCTTTCCAGCTTCAGGATACTAAACAGGTAACAAAAGAACATAAGCGTGCACCCTAAATTTGTAAGGAATCGACAGAAAGACAATAGCAGTGGCTCTCATGCATTTTGAGGGAGAGCTAAAATCTCGAGCTCAGATGTTCTGTCGGACACTGACATGGAAATCTGCATTGGTATCCTTGATTCCTGCAGGATGAGCCTCTCCAACAACTTAGGAGCGAACCTGTCCGTCAGTCCTGCAGGTGTGTATTTGAGTGTTCAGAGCAGTAAGGAACATCCCCAACCCATCTAGGCAGAGACATAGAAAGCAACTTCCGGACTGCTCTGCTTGGCAGACAATCCAATTTTAAACTCAGTAGAAGTTCATGTGATCTGTTAAATGGATCCAGTGGCCTTTCATGTATTAAGAATTTGGGGAAAATATGGGCTATGTATATTAATACAGAGAGAATAAATATCAGATAGAATTGCTTACTGCCTCTTCTGATATTCAGATAAAGATAACTTTGACTAGAGGGAGGGGAAGTCTAATGATTGATGGATCTAAATTCACACCTGATCATTTTTAACTACCTGAGTTTTCTGGTTTTGTTTTGTTTTGTTTATAGTTTGTCCCAGTTAGATTTAACTCTCAAGTTGAAACAGCCTAGAGTTACCTAAGAAGGGACTCTCATTTGAAGGGATGCCCAGATCACATTGTACTGTGAGCCTGACTACCGGAGACTCTCTTGATTACTATGGATATAGGAGGGTTCAGCCCACGTTAGGTGACACCCTTCCTTGTATCAGAAAGCAAGCTAAGCTTTCTAAGTACAAGCCTGCAATTGAGCTAGCAAGCAGAACTTCTCCATGCTTCTACTTCTAGTGCTGGCTAGCTAGTCTTAGGTCAGTTTGATACCCAAACTGTTAGAGTTATCTGAAAAGAGGGAACCTCAATTGAGAAAATGTCCATAAGATCCAGCTGTAAGACATTTTCTCAATTAGTGATCAAGGGGGGAGGTTCTAGCCCATTGCAGGTGGTGCCATCCCTAGGCTGATGGTCCTGGGTTCCGTAAGAAAGCAGGCTGAGCAAGCCAGGCAAAGCAAGCTAGTGAGCAGCACCCCCTCCATAGCCTTTGCATCAGCTCCTGCCTCCAGGTTCCTGCCCTGCTTGAGTTCCTGTCTTGATCCTGACTTCCTTCAATGAACAGCAATATGGAAGTGTAAGTCAAATAAACAGTTTCCCACCCAGCTTGCTTTTTGGTCATGGTGTTCTGGTGCAGCAATAAAAACCCTGACAAGGTAGATCCCCACTTTGACTCCCCTTGGAGACAGACTGTGACGCAATCACACAATCAAGCGCAAGGGACCACTTTCATTAAATTGTAATCTTTTGCTAAATAACAGTGTCAGTTCTACGAGGGACAGATCCAAAATGACGCACACCACAGGAAGTCAGGAAAAGAAGCAGTTTCTAGACACTTTGACAGGTTGTGTATGGACCAGCAACAATACCAGTGTGAAAGACTCATTGGGAAACCGTGGGATATCGTGTCACAACAACAAGAAGTGTTGATGAGTCCATTACATAAGGCAGTTTTGCAATGTTATGAGCGGGGAGTTTTGCAGATTCCAGCAAAGAAAGCACACACCATATAGAAATATCTATTCCCAACAGACACTCCTCACTTACTGTTGACTGTATTGATGTTGCTCTGAATTTCTGCCTGGGTCAGCAGCTCCTCATACGCATCTCTCTCTTCCTCTGAAATACAGCTGTTCTGCAAAACAAAATCTTCACTGATCCCCTGAGCCTCGGTTCAGTGTTTCCAAAGCAGGAAACTCAAAAGATAAAGGGCGCTTGCACTTTTCACTCCTCGCAATCAACACGAGCGCCTGTGGGATACCTGCTCCACGAAGGGCTCTGCAGGGAGGACCAAGAAGTACACAGACCAAGAGCATGGGGGGCTGATCTGTGAACAAGGCTAAGTGTCTAACAGGGAGCAATTAGAAGGGATCAGCCAATGTGGCCGTGCTTACAGAGGCAAAAGAGGGAAATACTGAAAATTTCATTTGAGTTTGTCTAATAACATTAAAAATCAGCGATAGCAAATATGCATTGAAGAGATTACAGTCTAGTTAGAGGAATACAGTCAAACTCATTGAGAAAGAAACATTTAAACCGTGGTAACAACCGAGGCACACCTGGAGGAGGAGGAGTGGAGATAAGCAATGGGCTGACGGCAGGTGGGTTTGGTTAAAAGACAAAGGCGCAAAGCTTAGTCTGCGCGTTTTCCTTAGACAGAAGACAGTCTGTGCATTGTAGAGAACACCAACCAAAGGCCAAGCTAAACACTCAGACTTTAGTTTGCTTGTTTGTTTTGTTTTCTTGTACTTTGTTTCATTTTGAGACAGGGAACTCAATCTGTAAACCGGGCTAGTTTTGATTTCATAGAGATCAGCCTGTCTTTTTCTTCGAAGTTCTGGAATTCAAGGTGTGCACCATCACACCTGGCCCTGTCCTTAAGTAGGAAAAAGACAGGTTAATCAGGACAGGTTGTTAGTGAGGTGATGTCGGATCTGAATTAAACACGAACTCTTCCACCTCATCTTCGGAGAAGGGGTTAAGTTGGAGGGTGACAGGAAACCAGAGAGACCCAGGTGGGAGGGGTGCTACTAGAGTCCTGGGGAGATCTTGGAGGTCAGCCTGTGAGACTGAGAGGCAATGGATTCAAGTTGGTAGGAAAAGGCCGCAGAATCCAGCTAGGAGCAGGAGGGGGGGCAATCTAGACAAGTTGATGCTCCCCTCAAACCAAGGAGGCAGAGCGCAGAACAGTGCAGGGCGGGCGAGTGGAAATAAAGATTCTTCCTCTGTGGTTGGTATAAGGCAGGGATGCAGAGGGCACACTCGGCAGGGGTGGACAGGATGACATGGGAGGGGCTCACTTAGAGCTATTAGCTCATTCCTTCAGCAAGTGGATGGCTCAATGGAGGAAGAATAGAAAAAGATCAACGTGAGAATTCCAACAGAAGGAGGAAGAAGGAAGAGACTCGAAGGTCAGTGCCGAGAACTGTTACATCCAAGACTCCCAGCAGGCAGGGAACAGAGCCTCTCAGGGTAGGTGGGCCACCGGCATGCTGAAAGCTAGCTTGCAAGAAAAGTCATCAAAGAAGTAATGGAGCTTGGAGCGCAATGAGAGAAGCCTTGATATGGAATACAAGTTTCAGTGTGGACGAAGTTGTCGACCGAGACGATCCAAGGATGGCCTAAAGCTGTTGTCTCTAAGCTTATCACATGATATTCATTCTTTTAGTGTCCAACATGAAAGAATATATTATGTTACTTAATTTAGGGTCTTCTAACTCTTCAATCCTACTCAAATGAAGAAAGACCACAGCCAGTTGATTTACAAGTCATCTCAGTCAACATTCGTAACAGCTTTCCGAGTTAGAAGCCCATCATAGCCTTATCGTTAGTATACGGATCACCCCGACTTCAACTAAGTACCTTCAGTTTTGCGCTTTCCTCTTTTTTCTTTTTGGCTTCCCACAGTTCTTTCTGGTACTCCTGTGAGAGGCTGTCGTCCACACAAGTTAACATTGCGTTGGGGTTTCTTAGTGTTACGATGGTCTGCTTGGCCACTCCCTTTTCAATAGCTTCATTAATGGCTATGACTGCAGCATGTACTGAAAGGGAAAGAGAAAGGAGACTTCTTTTGAATCAGCAAAAGACGTTGACAACATTGATAGCCCATGAACTCAAGCAGTCTCAAAGGAAGTAAAAGATGTGAGGAGAAAGCTCAGCTGGTAAAGCGCTTGCTCAATTCTCGGCATTATGGAAGAAGCCAGACATGGGCCACGTGCTTAGAATCCCAACCCTGGGGAGGTGGACACAGGTGGGTCCCTGGGGTTAGCTGGCTCAGCTAGCCTAGCCTAATTATCTAGCCTCAGTTTCCAATGAAAGGCCCTGTCACTAATAACAATATGGACAGCTCCTAAGGCTTATACATGCAATGCACACACATGGGTATTCACATCTATACACACAGCACAGCAAAAAAGAGACCCTGGACAAGTCGTGGAGCACCTGCCAATCTCTCTGCAAGCTTGCCTGTCCTCAGTCTTCACCCCAGCATCTGTGAAGTAATTCCCATTTGTTCAGGCAGTGAGATGGACCAGGTGTTAAGCCATGCACTGGGGCACACAGTCAGCCCTTGCTTCCCGAATAGGGCAACACAGCCCAACACAACAAGTGGGTTCTAAAGATAGCTATGATTTAGCTTGCAACATTGAAAGAATCAGAGCAGAATATACCCTGCCACAGCAAGTAGAGAAAATGTTTTACGGAGCGAAAATTACTTCTGAAATCTCTACTTTTCACATCGCACACATGCAAGTGTAAAGTCCAAAGTCAATTATACGGCTATGTTCAAACAAATACCCTTGAGTAACGCTAAGAACAAAAGTGTCAGCTTTCTTGCTGTTGAGTGTGCTCCTGCAAATGTGGTGCGCATTCCTGAAACTTGCTGGACTTTCTGCAAGAAACATGGCGGTCCCCAGCCTCATGAGGGGACACTGTAGAAGAAGGGGAAAGTGGCAGCCTCAGATGGCTGTATGGGCAAACTGAGCCTAGTCTGCGCCGACAGGTTAAACCTGTGCTGAGGCTGGAGCCCGAAGCCCACCTGCAGATCTTAGCGGATGCTACCTAGAAGAGATGTAGGTGTTCTAAACATGGAAGTGATAAAAGAAAGGACCAAGTGATCCAGTTCTAGGCAGATTTTGTTATGAAGACAGTAAAATCATGAAGCTATTTATATTCATTTCATTTGGTTATAGTCACTTTGGGGGTGTGTGTGAGTAAACCAGAATCCAAATCATCATCATCATCATCATCATCATCATCATCACCATCACAACTATCACCATCACCATCACCATCACCACCACCACCAACCACAACAAAACCCAAAAGAAGCAAAACCATTAGAGTTTTTAACGTATCTTCTAAGTATCCTGTTTTAATGTCATTAAAATCAGCAAATGGCATGGCTATGAGGTCGGCTTACGTGCAGCTTCGTCCACAGACAGTTCATTGGCCAGAATGCCGCCGATTTTGCTGAAAGCCGGCATCTGGATCCCGTACTTCTCCAGTTCTTTCCTCATGTTACTGATCTCCTCCTCTGAAAGGACAACAGAAAACAAAAATTAAAAGAAGCTCCCGAGAAGCGAAGGCAGGAAGGGGACCCTCTTCCTCAGGAAGGTGGAGCCATTTCCAAACAATCTGCTTGAGCCTTTCATGCCATAAACCTGAAGGAAAGGATCCAGGCAGGCACAAGTGAGATAGGCCGGTGTGGTGACTACGGCTCATTGTCAGTGAGATAGGCCAGTGTGGTGACTACTGCTCATTGTCACTTTGTTAGACTCTGGAATCACCTGGGGGATGGGCGACAGTCTGTGAGAAATGCTCTTGATTACATTAGACTATGAGGGAAGACCCACTCACTGTGCAATGCACCCATTCTGACAGAGAACCTAAATCATATAAATCCATGAAGGGAACTGGGCAGCACCATGAGCTCACCCATCTCCTCTCTGACTGTGGCCGCAATGTGAGTAGCTTCTTCATTCTCCTGAGGACCTGACCACACCACCACCATGGTAGACTGACTGAACCTTGTGCCATGAGCTAAAATAAACCCTTTCTCTTGGAGTTCCTCTCATCAGGGTATCTTCGCCCAGCCCCAGGAAGGAAACCAAGATGGCAGGCTTTCCCTTGTTGGTCTAGAGCAGCAGTTCTCAACCTGTGGGCTACAACCCAGTTGAAGGTCAAACTTACCAGATATCCTGGCTATCAATTATTTGCATTAAGATTCATAACAATAGAGGAATTACAGTTATAAAGTAGCAATGAAAGTGATTTTCTGGTTGGGGTCAGCACAGCATGAAGCACTGTATTATAATGGGTCCTAGCATTAGGAAAGTTGGGAATGGCTGCTCAGGAGGAAGGAGGGAACCAGCAAAATCAAAGGGAAGAAGGCATCTGCCTGTTTTCTCGTCACTGGATTGCAGAGGAGATGAAGACAGACAGGACAAAGGAAGTACCTGTGAAATCCACTTTTCCCAGCAAATCCTGGATCTGGGGCGCAATCCCCAGTTTAAACAGATACAAACTGGAAGACAAAATGTAAAGCCGTCAGGGTCTTTATTATCCTAAGTCCTACGGTGTACATACAAGTAAAGAACGCTTTCAACTGAGAAGGCTCTAAGTGAGCTCTCCTAGCCTAAAGAGCCTCACGGAGTCCCACAACCCCAGGCAGACACCACCAGAGCCAACTCTAGGCAATGCCCCCAAAGACTGATGCACAGAACGGGGGGGGGGTGTCTCTCCTGGGATCAACACCCCTTTATCATTCATGTGTAAGAAGAATAAAACCACAGCTAGTGGGCTGAAGAGATGGCTCAGTGGCTAAGAGCACTGGCTGTTCTTCTAGAGGACCAGGGTTCGATTCCCTGCATCCACTGGGCAGCTTACAGTCATCTGTAACTCCAGTCCCAAGGAATATGATGGCCTTCTGGCCTCCAGGGACCCTGCATGCATATGGCCCACAGAGATATGGAGACAAAAACGTTCACACATAAAATTAAAATAACAAAAAGACAGCTAATACAAAGGAGCAGGCATTAGATACAATTTCTATGACTATCATTTGTCTGAAAGAACTTTTGATATTCACCTAAACATGTTTCATATATCTGAACCATAGACCAATAAAAGTATCATGGATGGTATGACATCAAAAAGCCAGCTATGGTGTGCACATATTGCTGAGTAAAGACTACACTGTACATGTTTAAAAGTAAATCACTTAGGTAATTTATGATGGCAACCACTAGCCTTCCCAAAACCTGACGAAAGGTGTAGAAGCTGACATGTGAATTCTATCAAAGAAACTTGAGTATGTGCTGCCTCCACTCAATTCTTGTCCTAGCCAGTTTCTGTTGCACATTTCTACCGACTTTTCTGACATTTAATTCAGGGTATCATTCAAAAGAAAGCCCGCTTTCACTTTCTTATTCGTTTGGTAGGTTTAAAATCCATGAAACTTTAGAAGTAAAAAAAAAAAAAAATTACATCAGAATATACACGGGAAAATGATCTAAGAGTGGTTTTGATGACTTGAACATTTTTATATGAATACTCCCAACGCTGTGTTAGATGGATCTGAACAGTTTATAAAATCCAAACTTTCAAATAAAGGAATTAAGACAAAGCTTTCTCAAAGGCAATAAAAGTTCTTAAATATATGATTAGTCGACAAAAGCAGCTTGCACTGGAACTGATTTCATTGATTATAATTTCCACAAAGTATCTATATCAATATATGCCAGCAGCTAAAAATGAAAGACTGATGGTTAAAATATTACAGAGAAAATCTCCTCCCATCTAGGTGGGTGCAGTCAGGGACACCTACAGAACCAGCTGAACAAAGATTGAGAACAGGAGACTAAAAACTAGCTGAGACAACAGAGTGGGACCCCACCATGGAAAAAGGAAAGAGAGAGGAGAGGGGAGGACAGGGATGGATGGAAAGAACAAAGGGAGGGAGGGAGGGAGGGAGGGAAGGAGGGAGGGACAGAAGAGAGGAAGGAAGGAGCTAAGGGAATTATTATCCATACTACAAGCCTACATATTCTTCTAGAATATGGACATATATAGTTCTAAGCACTTAGATGGTCACTAATTATATATATATATATATATATATATATATATATATATATATATATATGGTTTCACACACACATAGACACACATAGACACACATCTCTGTAAATACATGTTAAATAAAATTCCAAGATAGAAAAGGTAAACCCTGAACAAAGTCTTTCAGTACATTTTGCCAAACTATGTCTTAAAAAGGCATTGCACAGCTGGGTGTAGTGGCACACATCAGTAATTCTACAGCACTCAGAGATGGAAGCAGTTGGATTTCAAGACTGAGGCCCCCCCGGCCTTCATGTTGAGGCCAGTTTGAGCTACATGAGAGAGACCATGTTTCAGAAAAATAAAGGATGGAAAAGATTGTATTCATTTGCCCTCTGTGATTAAAGGGTTTTAAAAAAAATCATTATCGGGCTGAGAATGTCGCTTCACTGTGAGGAACTTGTTTAGTAAGTATAAAACCCTGGGTTTAATTTCCAGTCCTCAAACAAACAAACAAATTAACTCCCCAGGTTCAAGCCCCAACACTGTGTCATTATCACCAACAGGAGTAGGGGAAAGGAGAGTGTGTGGTTCGAATAGGAAAGGCCCCCAGAGACTCATGGGTTTGACTGTGTGGCTCATAGGAAGTGACACTATTAGGAGGTGTGGCTTTGTTGGAGGAAGTATAACTGTAGGGACAGAGGTTTGAGGTCTCATATATGCTCAAGCTACACCCAATGTGGCACACAGTCTCCTGCTGCCTTTTCATCAAGATGTAGAACTCTGGGCTCTTCCAGCACCGTGTCTGCCTGCATCCTGCCATGCTTCCTGCCATGAGGATAATGGATAAACCTCTGATCCTGTAAGCCAGCCCCAATTAAATGTTTTCCTTTATAAGAGTTGTGATGGTCATGGTGTCTCTTCATAGTAATGAAACCCTAATTAAGAGACAGAAGGGGAGGAAGGGTCTAAGCTGCAAGGGAGTGGGGGGGGGAGGAGGGAGGGGAGGAGGGGGGAGAGGAAGGGAAGAAGGAGACAGGAAGAAAACATTCCCAATGAGATAGCAATTCCTTGTTAAGTCTGCCTTTCTGTTTGTCAGAGGTGAGAATTAACTGGCTTTTATAGAGGTACTGCTCATTTAGAGTTTTTCTAGGAAATACTTATTAATGAATGTTTTCATTTTCAGGATTCTGGAGAAAGAATTATTGACCTTTCTCTCATTTCCTTCAAACCCATACCAAACAACAAATGGCAGGTAACTTATAATATGGTAATTATTAATTTTAGTGCCAAATTCTGATTTTCATCTTACCAGGAAGAGACCATTCAACTGTGAACAATTTTTTCCACTGTGAAGAGTCATGTATTCAGAGCCAGGAAGGCAGGTCACATCCCTCTGCTTAAAGTCTACATCTTGAGAGATTATCAAGGACCAAAACCCATTTGCAGTCATCGAAAACTGTGCTGGTAAAGGATATGCCACACAAGGTCACGAGGAGACTGTGGTGACATTTAGAAAACCATACTGTTTTATAAAGCATTTTTTATTCACCATTACCTGGGGAAAAGTATGCAGTTCTAAAAGGGAACCCAGGGGCTATGATGTGCTTAGAGAAAAGTGCTTGCATAGCACACACCAGACCCTGGTTTCCTTCCCAGCATTGTAAAAGGAAGGTTACTATATGTGATGGCTTGTGTATGCTCAGCCCAGGAAGTGGCACTATTAGAAGGTGTGGCCCTGTTGGAGTAGGTATGTTACTGTGGGTGTGGGCTTTAAGGCCCTCATCCTAGCTGCCTAGAAGCCAGTAGTCTGCTAGCAGCCTTCAGATGAAGATGTAGAACTCTCAGCTCCTCCAGCGCCATGCCTGCCTGGATGCTGCCATGTTCCTGCCTTGCAGATAATGGACTGAACCTCTGAACCTGTAAGCCAGCCCCAACTAAATGTTGTCCTTCTAAGAGTTGCCTTGGTCATGGTGTTTATTCACTGCAGTAAAACCCTAACTAAGACACTATATAAAAGGGAACTCCTTCAACTGAAATGCCAGTCTCTCACTTCTCCCTGGGGACCTAAAAATCAGGCCACACAGCTTTACAGACAGGTAAGCAAATGTTTAAGAAATGAGAAAAGGTAGTGAAAAATACGTCCTGGTAGCCGCATCAGTTTCCTTCAGAGTACTTGACCTCTTCCATCTCCCTCGACAAATTCAAGTCATACCTTCAAAGAAGACTGAAAGGAAGCTAGTGAGAAAAACGAGAAGACATGACAGCATCGCATAAGTAGGAGACACCACAGACTATCAAGTAGTATGGCATTTTATGTCTCTCCCAAGTATAGAGCATGCTGTCTCTTTAAGGCATAGTACCAAGGAAGTACTGTGTTAGTTTAACTTAATTTCAAAGCTGCTTTGTCGTACCAAAACCTGAGCTAATTAGTAACACTTACCCTTAATGTAGGTCCACCCGTATTTCTGTATGTATGTAATACTAAGATGGTCTATTTAATTCTGTGCCTTTATTTTTGTATTTTGCCTTAAAACGTTAGGTAACAAATTTTACTAATTTCTTTCCTACACCAACTTCTCCTTTCTTAATTTTTCTCCTTGGTTCTGCTATGTTAGGTGTCCGAGAAATAATTTCTGGAATCGTGTAGATCCAGTTGAGCCTTCAGTGACTCATAGACTCATTTGTTTTATTGATGCTGGGATTCTTTCAACTCAAGCCTAACGTTTTCCTCACAGGTTCATCTTTTCCTTGACTATCTGGTATCTTTTGATTGGGGGGCTTTTGTCAGTATTTGAGTCTTGTGCTTCATCCATTGTGGACTGTGGCATCGGGGACTCTGGGTAGGGAGGAAAAAGATGAAGGTCGGTGCTCCTGTCTCCTCCTCTCACTGACATCTGTCTCTCTTGGTGGCAGCTGCTGTTGTGAGATAGATAGGGTCATCTACATGGCTCTGTTTGGTTTTCAGTTCACAGTTACTCAGACAAGGTCTCCCAGGTGACTGAATTACAGGTGTGTCCGGCTTGGCTCCTGCCCGTCTCCGAGCCTTTCGCTGTTTTGGGCACTGACATTCTTTCCTGCCTTCCGTACCAACATTTGCCCCTCTTAGAACAGAGCCCGAGGCTCGGCCTGGCCAAGCTGATCACTCCAACCTCTGCACTGGTCCATCTGCCTGGAACCAAGGCTGTGATGGCCTCCTGCCAGGCCTCGTCCCCTGTTGTTGCTGGATGTAGCCTGCTCCCATCTTATTTCTCAATCCTGTGACGTCCATTTCCTTGTGTGTGTTGGGGAGCTGTTTACATCATTGACCACTGACTGACATCTCATTTTATTTCAAAAGTATTTTTTTTTTTTAATTGTCTTATGCAGGTCATGTGCAGGGAACCCCAGCTGCTGTGAATTCACGAGTGTGAATATTAATTATATCTTGTTCATTAACTCATTTAATTGCGACTTTATTGATGTGTCTTTTGCATATTATGCTTTTCTTAAGTTAAAGCTGGTTTAAATATCACAGACACAGCTTTAACTTGGCACAGTGGCACATACATCAGCAGCCCCAACGATTCGGGAGGCATGGACTACAGGACCTCACGAGGAGAGGCTGACCTAAGGCTCCAAGCCAGTCCTTGTCTCAAACATAGCTTTGTTGACAGCATGAAAGGAAAGCTTTATGCTAAAGGAATGTGGTGATTTTTCACATGCATGATAAAGAAAGTAGGTGCAAGCTGGGCGTGGTGGCGCACGCCTTTAATCCCAGCACTCGGGAGGCAGAGGCAGGCGAATTTCTGNNTTCGAGGCCAGCCTGGTCTACAAGGTAAGTTCCAGGACAGCCAGGGCTATACAGAGGAACCCTGTGTCCCCCCAAAAAAAACAAAACAAAACAAAAACAAAAACAAAAACAAAAACAAAAAACCAGAAAGTAGGTGCAATCTCTAACATGCCTCTACCTTGCAGGGAAACAGTAACACATTTCAGTGAACAAATATCCTGGCTAACTAGGAGTCACCACAAGGTGGTGCTGGGAAATTAGCCTTGCTGAGTGGGAAAGTCTGCTTTTAAATGTAAACCTGGGATTTTTCTCAAATTGGTTTGATGGAATAGGTAGAAAACTCACTTGCATGTGGGCTCTCAAACATCACATCCAGAGAATTAAGACTATTGTTTTTAGTTTCCACCTTCCACATTTATCATCGCTGGCATTGAAATTTCACATTAGTTTCTGAAAAGATCACTTCTTCCATGTTGGGAGTTTTCTACCCAATCTCTGAGTGACAGGTCTTCCAAGCAGATTAGTACAAAGGGGGAAAACACCTATCTGTAAGCCATATTTGTCCATCATGCTGATGAGAACCAGCCATTGAAAAGCCTCTTTCCCAAGCATTTTAAGCCCGGCTTGGCTGTCTCCTACCTGACATTCATAGAAAACTGAGACTTAATATTAAAAAAGCAAATCCATTGAATAAGTGCTGCTTGTAGCTGGCTCTCCACACTGAACTTGCTATACACTGGTAACAGACTAACATTGAATATAGCATGCCAGGAATATTTCAGAGGAAGCTGTGGCATTAATGTTACAAGCACTGCCCAATAGCTAGGCATTTTGTGTAGAGTTGGAAACCTCTTATCCCATGAAAAGGTAAACCACACGTGTTGCTGATGTAGGCCTGTACAGAAGGGCCACCTGGAGCTAACTGACTCTCACAAGCCCATAAGATACTAGCTGTATAAATTGTATCAGCTGAAGGCTGGGAAGTGAAAACAGATGTTACAAAATACTATTAGTTTTATTACACTGTGCTATGGACATTTGTGAATCAAAGGGCTGAATTTGTGGCCTGGAACAAGGCATCAAGATGAGCTTTCGGTGTAGTGAATGGCCAGGCTTAAGTAACTTCCCAAGTTTCCTCCAGTTCTCAAGTTCCAGCATTTTCTTCCTTTAAATATTTCAAATATAACAGCTCAAAGGCCTATGCTGAAGAAGGCACAAGTCTGACACCATTTTATAAATGTTTGGCCTAAAGTAAAGGGACCCAGAGGTAGTCCTTCCATCTGCAAATGAGTTCAGGTAAACTTCCTAAAAAGTTAAAAGGATAAACTCTGAGAGACTTTAAACTTCAACTAATGGAAAACCATGGAACCACAGTAGGTTTCATAAAATAGTTCACAAATTCAAAGAGTTTAGCTTTCTGTAAGATCATCACAGCCATGAAGTAATTCAGACAGGTGGGGCGAGAAGTATGGCATTCAGACCAAGTGGAGAGTTTTGAACAAGGAGGAGTTTGAAAGCTACAGAGAGGAACAAATGCCTTTCTCACCTCCATCTCCATACATCCCTTCCAAGACCTGAAGATTCTAGTCTGGCTTTAAGGCCTCCCTCCAGAGAGCTTATTTGTAAATTCAAATGTATACTGCAAGAATTACACTCAACCTGGTATTTTAGAGGAAAATTTAGTAAATCAGTTTCATTGGGAGAAAGAGACCTCTAAGAGAAGGGAAAGCTAAATCATTGAAGGTTATACATTCATGCCTGGGCAATGTGTCTAAGACCTCCATTGGTGAGTCCAGGTAGCCATGAAGCTGTGGGAAGAGCTAGGGAAAGGAGCCCTCTACAAAGCAGGCAGGAGATTTAGAACAACTGGTCAACCAGAAGTGAGTCTGCCACCACCTTCCTCACAAATGCAGGCCCTACAACTCTCGACTCCAGCCAAGCTTCAGCTGTTGCAGCCAGGGTAACACAACGCTTCTAATGATGCAATGAGAACAAACTGCACTCATTAAACAGTGGGTGCCAGTTAAGCATTGGTACCACATTTGAAAACTGGAGAGCTGAACCCAACTACAGAGGCTCCAGCGCTGTAGTACTGCTTACACTCAGGGGAGCCCCATAGGTTTCCACCGCAGCAGAATCGTGACGTTCTATTAAATGGCACAGTAAGAAAAGTTGCATCTAGCACCCTGACGATGCTAAAACTAGAATAATCGATAGTTGTGTGTGACTCTGAAGGGACTTCTTGAACAGTTGTTGATTCCATACCTTAAAGCAGCAGTCAGGGGAACGGAACAAGGACATCTGGTTGTGCCCGCAATACAAGGATTTTTTTCAAAGAAGCCAGGGGCAGTGCTACAGAGACAAAGGGGCTGCCATGACTTATCAACCTCAAACTATCTAGTCTGTGCAGAAGGCATTAGACAGGCAGGGTGGTCCACAAAAGCAGTCCCAGGCCTCAGAAGGTAAAAGGGCTGTGAGTTTAAGTTCAGTTTGAGAGACACAGAGACCATGCTGTGAACAAACAGAAAAATAACCGTCTTGGTTTAGTCTTAAGCACAGAGTTCAAAACGATCAACAGAGTATGCCCCACGGTGTGCAAAAGGGAATTTATGCATAATTCTTTGTTTCACTTTTTCAAAGGGGAGTTATTAAAGCCAAGGTACTTTGTTCTTTCTCTGTTTATGGAGCCCAGGTAAGTCCGTGCTTTTACACTACATGCACTACGGGGAAATAATAAAAGATCAGGACCTCTGAACTAGCCAAAAAGTCTCCCCAAAGCATAGGAAGTGTCCCAAGGTAAGGATGGACTGCAGAAGGCAGGTTATGACAGAAGTGACCGGAAGAAAAGGGAACCCCCAAAGCAGAGAGCACTGAGCAGTCACACAGAGAGGCCGGAACCAGCTGTGAGGAGCAAGTCAGCAACAGCATGAGGGACGCTCATTTGTCCCCCCCTCCATCTCCTTGGAGATGGAAACCTCTAGAAAGTCCAACTATAATTTTAAGAAGAAAGTGAAAAAGGCATACATACGCTTCTAATAATGTTAACAGGTCAGGCCAATACATCACCGTGACAGGACAATGTGCTGTACCACACCAGCCAAGAGAAACTTAGGGAGTGAGTCGGTAACTGGGACGGGGTAGACAGTAAAGAAAAAATCTACCTGAAAGCCACAGACTTAGACATTAAAATGGTGCTGTCTTATGAACCAAGTAAAGTCGAACTAGATGCTGTTGGCCAGGTTCTGACTTACCTTGAGACAAGAGGCCAAAGAGAAGAGCCATGTACAACAAGGAAAGGGTCTAATGCTAGACTTCAAGGTGTGCCCTTTGATTTCTGGTGACGTTAAAAATCATGTTGCCTCACTTTAGGTATCACGACAGGACAGCAGTGCGAGGGCAGGTCACTTTAGTGTGTGAACAATGACCGCAAGAGCGAAACGAAGCTGGATCTGTCCCAGCTGGTTGCAATGGTGAGTATCTAACCCAGACAGGGCATCTCATCTGCTCTTAAGGGATGTGAGGAAATCGCGTTGTTTTAACAATCACATTATGGTTTAAATCATTTCAACATATTCAATCTTAGAACTGTTTAAACATTGAACAGTTGCTGAATGTCACTTGTTATGTCTTTATAAACAGAGCACCATCCGACACACAGTTTTTCTGTGGACATAAAATGGCCTCCAGACATTTAAAAAAAAAAAAAAGTGTAGTAACTCAGCTAGGCTTTCAGAGTGGGTTTCTTTCTGTTGCATAGGCTTTAGAGCATTCCAAATGAAGCCACAAAAGGAAAACATGCCCCATACAGATTTTAAATCCGAAGTCTCCAAAACAGTCATAGTGGTTTTTGCGTGATTTTGTGACATTGACCATTTTAGCTCTTTTAAAAACATTCTTTCTACATTTTCCAGTCCTCTTTTCTCCAAAGGAGAATATGCTATTTTTTTTAAATAGGAAAAAAAAAAAAAAAAAAGGATAGATATTTCCTTGAAAAAAGAGGAGGCCACCCACCAAGAAGGTCAGTCCCTCTCAGTTAGGCCAAGTTTGAAACCGCCAAGCTGGGCTGGTTAAAGGGGTCCAGCACTGAGAGGCAGTGAGGCTGGAATCAGGTACCAGACGAAAAGGTAAGGGGCAAAGGAAGAAAGCAAGGACAGACGCCCAGGGCTGCTGGGTTGTTAACTCCACATCAGACTCCTGACAAGTTTGGTCAGGGTCACAGCTGAATTTGTAGGTCAGTCAGCCCCTGGGCTAGTCCAGAAGGAAGTCGGGGTCTGAGAAGCAAAGCTACCCGGAGTAACCTTCCCTCCTGGCTCCTGAGCTATGCTCCAAACCTCTGACATGCCTAATCCTCTACCAGGTAAGGACAAATCTCTACTCCAGCTGTGCCATAGCTGTAGTGGCCAGGATAACGCACGCAGCCAACTCTGCCACGAGAGCAAACTGCACTCATTAAACAAAGGCTGCCTCAATGCGCCTCGCACACAGAATATCAGCTTCCTGGAAGACCGACAGCCTTCTAAACCACCGCAGAGGAGAGCTGTATAGATAAGCCTTGGACACTCGGGGATTTGTCATTTCCTTCCTGAGAGGCGGCCGCACAGGTGAGGACAGAGGATAGTGAAGGACATGAAGCCCGTGACAGAATGTGGTCATATGTATGATATGCATAGCACCGTACGTATCTGCTCCAGGATGTCAAAAAGGCACAAAGACATCCATGAAGAGTAACTGATAAAGATCCAGAACCAGGACCTCAACATCTGTACATCCATGCAGTAATAAACGAGAAAGGACCCGTTCTTTGTTTCAGAGCCGATCAAGCCGTTATTTAAACTATGGTAAATGCACATTTGTGAATCCCTCTGTCACTCTATGTAACTTCTTAGGAGCAAAGACTTCATCTGAAAGGAACTTAACATGCTATGCCTTTGTAAGCTGGAGAACATATGGCCCAGGTGTGTACTCCAGCAAATCAACTGAAGCTCACACACACTGCTCCGGAAGCTGGCTATGGATCTTGAGATCACCGGCTCGACATACGAACATAACGAAGGCTGGCTTAGCAGGTCACAAAAGCAGTACTAACCTCATAGCGTTAAGTGACTGCCCCAAGCTTTGACAAGAACTCCCTGAGGCCTGCTAAGCAGCACATTCAAAAGAAAACCTCAGAAGAAACACAGAGTTTGAAGGAAACCTACCGGGCCAAGTGATGGTAGCGCTCACAGGAGGCAGAGGCAGGTGGATCTCTCTGAGTTCAAAGCCAGCCTGGTCTTTAGAGGTCAGTCAGGGCCACACTGTGGGACCTTGTCACAAAACAAAACAAAACAAAACAAAACAAACCTCCTTTCCATGCTGTCACCAAAGGAAGTCCTATTGGTGCACTGGACCTTAGGCTACATAGGAGACAGGAGCAAACCTAGAAGCTCCTCACTCTAGCACCTCCTGCAGAAATGATAGCTTATTTTATTTATTCACTTTTAGCTATTCTAAGTTATAACAACAACAAAATAGGCCTGGTCTGATGGCATGTCAACAGTCTCAGTTCTTGGGGAGGCTGAGGCAGGAGGATGGAGAGTTTGAGGCCAACCTGAGTTGCACAGTATGTCACTCTCTCGGGTGACACAATGGCCTAGCAGGTAAAGGCACTTGCCCATCCAAGCCAGCCAACTTCTGCACACTGCTCTGGGGATTCCTCATGTGTGCAGAGGCATGATACCTAAAAGTGTGTGAGTGCACTCACGTACACCAGAATAAGTAACAAATAGATAAATGTAAAGAGAGAAAAGAAAGAGCAAGGAGCCCACCATTTGGCCTATACCTTATCCCACCGCCTGTCATATTCCAAACTTGACTCAAAAGAAAAAAAAAAAAAACTGGCTGGGTGGTGGGTTGAGGGTTGAATCCTATGACATAATCAAAATTTTCTCTAGGAGACTGGCTTTGCAATGAATTATTATGAAGACTTTTTCCTTTGCAGAAGAAAAAAGCCAGGAAGAAGTTAATGTAAACCCCAAGACAGAGGGTTCTGCCAGGAAAATGACTTCCAGCAATACAAACACAAGGCAGATGTTGTAAAGGAATTTAAAACTTCATTACACATGAAATCTCTCAAGCTTCACCTTCACGCACAAGACAACAGCCACAGCTGGGGTTCCACAGTGGTTGCCATCTGAAGTTCCCAGTTTTCCCAGGCCCATTAACACAGAAAAGTCATCTGTGAATTAGCAGCGTTTCGAAACTTTCAAAAAGGTATCAAAAGCAAAATCACTTTAAAACAGTATGTCTTGATCAAATTTAAAACAACTTTTGAGTTTCTTTTTTATTCTTAGAATGTAAATTCTACTGAGTGGAAAGTCGGTAGAAATCACGTTTGTGTTACATTTTCTTATTGGTGGTTCAAGCGGAGAATTTAATGAGTTGTTAGAACAATCACAGAGACTAGGGGCTCTGCTCAATGATGCGTTTTACTGACATCCGCATACACCCAACTCAAGCAGCACATTCCTGATGGGTCCTCGCTGTCTCCAGTCTTAGCCTCTCCTTATCATACATAGGTCTTCTATTAATTTCTCTGGGTTTTAATATTGAATAATATTAAAAAATGTCACAAGGGTTTCCAAGTCCAAAGGTGGCTTTGTACAGCAATTCTTCTAAATTCTGTACCAACAAATTCAAAACTGTTTTGTTTAAGGCTCTTGCGATTGTTACAGTCGCTTAAAATCTTTTAAATGGAAACGGAAGTTTCAGTCTGCATTTTCCCCACCTTAGCGCGTGAATGCAATAGATCATCCTTGGTATGTTTTTCCGATCGTAGACATCTGTTGTTTCTGGATAAAATATCTGGAAAACAAAAGAGTCAATCTACTTACTACGCTTCATTTCTCTCCCCCAACCAGACCTGGGCTGTCTTTGCTAGTCTACAGCTATTTAAACATAGAAGGTGATTGCCCCCTATAACTCTACAGAGCAATTCCAGCATAGAAACCCTTGCTGGGTGGGTGGCTCGCCCCCTAGTGGCCAATCCCACAGAGGTGGGACTCACAACCAGCCCTTTCCTGTGACCCTGAGACCTTTTAATGACCACTTTATTTCATAGTTAAAAACCTGAATATTTGTATATAATTCACGAACATTTATGTATATATTTTTTCTGCTTAAAAATACGTAGAGTCTGAAGGAAAATACTCCATGTTTCAGACTGTTACTATTTTTCCTCGATTTTTTTTTTTTTTAAATTATACCAGTGTGTGCAGAGCATAAACCTGCTGGAAGGACTAACTAGAAGCTGACTACTTCCCATCCCTTATATTATCCTATGTGCTCATAATTTCTGATGAATCCTAACAATTCTCTCATGTTTCTGAACCACAGCTTAACCACTCCCTGTGGCTGAACATCTATTTGGCTCCCAGTTCTCTCCCTGTCTCTGCAGCGGACACCTTGCATCTCTATTTTCAGAACATCTGCTTCTTCTCCTGGAGGACCATCTAGACCTGGATTTACGGGAGCAGACGGTTTGAACATCAAGCCTTTTACATGCACAGCCACACTGCTTTTCCCCCTAAGCTTGAAGCTAACCACTTGATAAGAAACAGATTGCAGAGTTGGGTACCAAACTTTTTTATTTCTGAGCAAGGGAAACAAAGTGAATAATTGAGCTTGAAGTCTCTAATATTAAGATAAGCACATCATCATCACTTGCTTTCAGTGAGTATTTCATACAGCTTGACATTAAAACTAAAATTAAGTCATGTACCAGATGGTAGTACTTTGGTACTCAAGCGTAATTTTTCCACTGGACATCGGAAAAAATAGAGACAAGGGTGTTTCTCAAGCGAACGATGTGCTGTATAGTTGCTGTGTTCATAAAGAAATTTCTGCAGCCTGGGAAGTCTCAGTCCCCTTCCCGCCGTCCCCTGACACATTTGCTGTTGGGGTGTCGGCGAGACAAGGGCTTCAGACTCAGAATGCTTGGGTTTAAAGTTCTAACAACTATGGCTCTTGCTTCACACCTCACTGTACTGACAGCCAACTCTCCCGAGGCCCCTTTCTTCCACATTTATATTTCTCCTGGGAAGTCCCTATGGAAATGCCTTCCTACACCAGAGAGTCAGCTTATAGTTCATCGGACTGTCACACACCGCTTGTGTCTCTAGCCCTTCACGTGAAGCTGAACAGGGAATGTGCATTCAATATTGATAAATGAAGGGCTCGACTACAGTTCCCTACAGAGTCAGCTCAGGGTACTCTTATAATATCATCTGTCAGAGACTTTCATGGTGAAAGTTTGGATAGGTTCAATCAAGTCTTTCCCATGTCATGAAACTGTCCTTAACCAGATGTTTCTTCACCAAGAAAATTTCTAGTTGAAGTTCTCTGTTGATTTACCAACCAATCCCTCACGTAGCACTTGATAAGTCAAAACGGATTCATTTTAAGTGGCAACTAGTATTCAGAAGGGAGTGGTGTTTAATGTTTGGGGGGATCAGTTTGAATGAAAACGGCAGAGTGAACTAAATGTTGGGAAATTTGAGGAAAATACAGCTGAAAAAGAGCATTAGTCCAGACACTGAAACCATGCCGCCACGTGGATGCAGGGAACTGAATCAATGACCTCTGAAAGATCAGCCAGGGTTCTCAACGGCTAAACCATCTCTCCAGGCCCTGCTTCGGTGGTGTTTTTGAGAACTGAGTCCAGAGCCTTGTATATTAGCAAAGTGCTTCACCACTGAGCTGAGTTCTCAGCCTACATGGGTGATATTCTACCAGCAAACCTGGCTCAATGGTAAATTAATAACATGGGTATTTACAGGCCAGCTTTTCCTTTGACACCTTGTCTTCAAGATGATATCTTATGAAGCATTTCCTTAAAGTAGCTGTATACTACGCAATGCAAAGGATGGAGCCCTTAACACAAATGAAAACCATGATAGATCTCAAGGACAGTGAACCAACCCCAAAAGGTAGCTCACCATATGATTCCAATAATATTAAAAAATATCACAACGAATGGCAGTGATGGAGAGCACTTAGTGGCTGCCAGGGGCAACCTGGGGGGAGGGATGCAAGATAAAAGTCCATTTCCCCGTGGTGACTGTCTGGATAGCCGTAGGGGGGCACACAAATCCATTCAGGGGCTAAAACTGCACACCCAGAACAATACACTCACAATCTTGCCAACAAATTCATGTGAGAACAAGAAAAGCTGTTAAAATAAAGCCAGTCTTCTAGTTTATATTCACACCCTGATGGTAACTCATGCAATAACATGCAAGAAGCTCACTATTCAGAAGCTGAGGCAGGAGGATTCCACAAGCTTGAGGCCAACCTGGGATATATAGTGAATTCTAGGGCAGCCTTAGTTACATAGAGACTCTGCCATTTAAAATGAAAACAGGAAAAAAGAAAAAGAAAACAAAAAAAAGAAGAAAAAGAAACAAAATATCACATGTAAAACACTCTATCTAATATGGTGCTACAGTTATAAAGATGTCAGTGCTGGGGAAGCTGAAGGATGGATATACAGAGACAAACTATTTTTGAAAGTTCCTGTGATCCTATAATCCTTCTGAAATAAAAGTAGTCCTACAATTTCCATCAAATGTAATTTTCTCATTTCCCCCATATGCCTATTTCTTCTCTCTTTGAATTTACCAAGTGCTGAATGCTTGCTGATTGAATTTTATTTGGTAGATCTATTTTAGGAGTAAGAGCTACAAGCCTCTAACCTTTCAGATTTAAAGTGAGACCATGATTTATAATAATAATTACAAAATAAAAAATGTGGGCCAAGGAGATGGCTCAGCAGGAAAGAATACCACATCTGCACTCCCGATAACCAGAGTTTGATGCCCAGAAACCACAGAAAAAGCCAGATGCTGTGGAATGCAGCTGTAATCCCAGCACTCTGATGATGAGGTGGGAAGGGGAGACCAGAGAACTGCCTGGAAGTCTATAGGCCTGCTAGCCTGGAATTCGCAGTGAAGACGAGAGGCCTTGCTTCAACAGCTTGGAAATTGAGAACTGACTTCGAAAAGTGGTTCTTTGGTTTCCACATACTCTGGCCCATCTGTGTCTGCATGCACGGACACATAAAATAAACTTAAAAAGTTAAATTATAATAATTTACAGAAAATGTACCTAAAGGAGCCGACTACCTTAAATTCACTATCAGCTGAAGCCGGTTCTACCCTTGTTTAATTTAGACACACTTTCACTTGTGTGTTTTGTAGCTGAGCTCCTACTTCATTGTGAATTCTTGCCATATGTGTCCCTGGATAGGCCTTTCCATATCTCAAGCCCGCAGTGACATGTCTCAGCCTGACAAATCAGTTTCAAAGTGAGGCGTTTGCCTTGCACTAACTTTTAATCTTTCTGGGTTAGCATGTGCTATGTGAAAGCTTACCTTGGGCAGTCCAATGGCCTCCATAGCTCTTAACCACTGTACAGTGTTATCTGTGTGTCGAAAATGAAGGCCAGATTTCTAAAAAATAGAAGAAAGAAAAAAGGAAGATGAGATCACACAGAAAGTGAGTCATTTGCGATATACATTTCCATGACCAGAATGCAATTCAACTGTGCTTTTTCAAGAGCAGCCATTGATGCTTATATAAAACAAATCCAGACACACCAGAAGACTAGACAGTATTTCAGTAACACTCTCGTTATCTGTGATGGACTATGCTAGTCTCTACGTTTTACATTTCAAAGTAGTTCTGCACTTGGATTTTAAACACCATGTAATGTCTACCACGCACCTCACGATACTTTGTGAAACCTGTATGCACAAGTTCATGCTTGCATGGTATCAAGATCTTGGTAATTCTGGCTGAGAAGTCTAGATGGAATTTTAATTTTAAGGGATTATTAGTTTCTCTCTCTCTCTCTCTCTCTCTCTCTCTCTCTCTCTCTCTCTCTCT
>NC_034600.1:26866683-26890102 GCF_900095145.1 Mus pahari
TCTCTCTCTCTTCCTTCCTTTCTCTCTTTCTTTTTCCTTCCTTCCTTCCTTCCTTCCTTCCTTCCTTCCTTCCTTCCTTCCTTCCTTCCTTCCTTCCTCCCTCCCTCCCTCCCTTCCTTCCTACTATGTTGCTCTGGAGTGCCTAAAACTTGTTATGTAGCCTAGGTTGGCACTTCACTAGCCTCTGCTACCTGAGTGCTAGAATTACAGGCATGCACCACCATGACCCAGTTCTACACAGGATTTTTTTTTTAACCTAAATGCCTGTTTGTTTGTCTGTCTGTCTGTTTTTGTCATGGACGTCCATCTCTACAGAAATCCTGGAAGGTATAAAGAGGGAAGTACAAACCATCCTATAATACAGAGCTAATTTCAGTATGCATTACTTACATTTTAATAATAATCCCGACTTTTTACAAGAAGTAAATATTCAGCAGAAATGCCATCTGACCTTTTTCTACATGGTAAAGCCAGTCTTTCCTTTCTACTTCAGAGTCCCACTTCATGATGCTATATCGGGTAATGAACCACAAAGAACCTTAAACTAGCTTGTGTTTTTCATTTGATGCATAATAGAACATAATCTATCTCACATTGATTTGAAATGAGTATGTAAAAAAAAAAGTAACTATAGCAAGTTTCATAAATAATTAACACCCAATGAAGGACAATCACATTCAACAAGACTGGCTCATCCTGGCCTCTCTGAGCTTCCAACACTGAAGAGTTTACTAAATCAAAGGCGTTCTCGTTGCTGTTAGAAATTACAAAACATAAGCAAGTTAATATTCAATGAATGCTTAATAAAACTCACTAGTCTTGATTGCACAATGTGTTTCAAGTACTTTATGTAAATTGTCTCTAATTTTCCAAATACCTTTCAGCATAAATGCTAGTCCTACTTTTTAAATATGGGGAAAGGCAGGTCAAAAAAGATAAAGTGACTTGTCTAAAGTGAAGTGGCTCTAGAGAACTGGGATCTGTACATGACCAGGTCTCTAACACCTTCTGAGTGCCGATGCTCCTGGCCCTTGGGGGTGGGGGGAGGGCGGGAGAACGTGGAGTCTAAGGATGGGTTATTCTTCAGAAGGAGGAAATCAGTTAGGTGTTATAAACTAGCTAGGAATAGAAAGGAGTGGGGAAGGTGGGAGAAAAAAGATAAATGGGATAGGAAAGAGGGAAGATACTATTAGTCAGGACATAGTATCTGTTTATAACGCAGCAGCATAAATGTTTGCAGAATTCCAGCAGTCCTCAGACAAGAGCAGTCTGTAACCACGGGAGAACAAGACAGACACAATGCTTGAGTCTGAACAGAGGTGTGGATGAGGACCACCTGCATACAACTGAACAACTAAAGGTTTTCCTATCTGACATGGTAATTGTGGAATGTGATGCAGTCTGGGTTATAAATGACCGTGTATTTCCCATTCAGGTTTCTAAGTAAAAATGACCAAGATTCTGAGTTGATGCCACTTCCTGAAAACACCGAAAAGAAAACTAATATGTATGTTCTTAAGTCTGTATTAGCATCACCCAGCAGAAGCCACGATCTGTGCTAAGACCGTTCCTCCTCCCTCTCCTTACTGTGACCCTGCGTGTCCACTTCTTTTCTTGTTCCACTGAGTTAATGGAACAACTTCAGTCAGCTCGAGTTCTGGCAACAGTGGTTTGGGCTTCAACAATCTCAAATCATGTCGTGTAAAACGCCATTGCCCTTTTTTAGTGGTATTGTTAGGCGAGGAATCTCAGAAAAGTTGCAAATCCTACTGTACCTTCCTTCCTTCCTCAGCCTTAAAATGCTGTTCTGAGCCTGTGAGATTACAATGAGAACAAAGAGAAAGTTCTTAGCGGCCAAGTAGAGCTGAAAACGCAGAGGGCATCAGCCATTACCACCAGGACACGCCTTGCTAGGCTAGACACTTCCACTCACATATAAGGTCAGAAAAAGGTCTCTGCTTCATATACGGGGACTGACTGATAGGGCGGGCATGTCTACAGAACTCCAACGGATTTCAGTTCCTTGTCTCAAACATCTGAAAAACATCAACTTCAGAACCTGGAGCTCCATACTCACTCACTTAAAAACTGTGCTTCTGGTGCGGAACCATCTCAGTCTATGGACTTGCTTCAACCAGCATGGAAGCTGATTTTCTTAATGGGCTCAAAATAATCTCTTCCATTGTAGTTCATTTTGGAATCCTTTTTTTAAAAAAATCAGTCCTACATATTAATATGTGATGAGATGACATGGCTATTTTTAACCAGAGATGCTTCTGTCTAGCTAACGTGCTTATATTTCATATGGAACAATACATTCTTTCTTCTAATTTCACATTACAGGTGCGTGCTCATTTTCTATTACTGAGCCGTCTCCCTGCCAGGAAATGAAGTTCATCCTGTTCCAGTTACATAGATGAAAAATTATGCAAGTCTTATTTGGACCTAACTTCCTGCATATTGGAACCAGTGTACTTTGGCTCTGCAAGACAGTCCAGAACTGTAACAATTGTCCCACAATATTTATTTTATAGATGAGGAAACAGAGGGTACATACACGTGTGCATGATACTCCAAATGCCATTTGTGTTGAATGCAACAGACTAAGAGTAAAGGCTCTGGGATGGATAGATTTGTCAACTTACCACAGTCTTTAATCACCAAGTAAGAAAGTTTCAAAAATGAGAGATTATCTAGATTATCTATCTAGATTATATTAGAACAATGTGCATGTCTCCCGGGGGCACCTTTGATTAGGTTAATAGATGTGAGAAGACTCTGTCCACTGTGGGAAGCACCATTCCCTTGGCTTGTGTCCTAGAGAGTGGAGAAGATGAGCTGAATAACTGGCATGTAAGTCTTCATTTCCTTCTGTTCTTGACTGTGATGTGACTAGCTGACTTAAGTTCCTGACACCTTGATTACCCCACTATGCTAGACTGTAACCTCGTATTGTGAACTACAATAAACCCTTTCTTCCATAAGCTGCTTTTTGTTGGAATAGATTATCACAGTAACAGAAGTTGTTAAAGTAGAACAGGCTCTTTGCTGAGCCCTGATTCTGAATCCAGACTCTGGTCATGCTGCTGCTGACAGTGGCTATGACCTAGCATGGCCCTCAGGGAACACATACCAGGTATTTAGCTTTTCACCCACAGCCATCACCTGAGTCTTTTACTAAGTCCCCTCTCAAAATGTTCTTCCTGCACTCTTCCTTGACCATGCATGGATGAGGTGATAGCTAACACGGACTATCAATGGGACAAGATCTAGAATCACCAAGGAGACAAATCTCTGGGCATCTGTGAGTTTCTGCATTGAGTTAATTGAGATGGAAATTATCCTATGGCTGAATAGCTTGGGCTGGATTAAAAGGCAAAAGCAAGCTGAGCACCACAGTTGTCTCCTTTTCTTCCCTCCTCATTGCAGTCACAGGGTTACCTGCCATCTGCTCCTTCTGCCGCTGTGACTTCCTCACCATGACAGACTGCCCCCTCATCTGGGAGCCCAAATAAAGCCTTTCTTAAGCTCCATTTTAAAAGGTGTTTTGTGGCAGGGGCAAGAAAAATATAGCATTCTTCTTTTGTTCTTTCTAATCTTGGAGTAAACCTTCCAACAAAGAAGTCAGGTTCTTACTCATTGCCATCTGTCATCAGTGTACTGTACAACTTCTGTACAGAAGTACACAAGGGTCACAAGTTATAACTGCACAGTGATGGCGTACCCAGCCACAGACACCACAACGTCAGAACTGCTCTGCTAGTCTCACCTAGAACAGGGCCCGGGGTAGGTGCTGAGAGTGTCACATAGAAATGAACCTTACTCCATACAGATGGAATGTCTCTTATCAGATGTCCTTGGGATCCAGAACTGTTTCAGACTTCAAAGTTTTCCAGACCTTGGAATATTTGCTTAGATGTTATCGACTGACAATCTCTAGACGAAAAATCTAAAACCAGAATACTCTGCTGTCTAAAATCCTTTGGTTCCCAGAGTTTCAGACTTGAGACCGGTCCAGAGTTTAGATTTTCAAACAGGAATATTAACCTGCACATGTGTCTCTTATAGAACAACTTCCCCTTCTTTACCTGCACTATCATTTTTATGCCAATGCCATAAATATGCCATTTTATGCCAGTCTATTTGAACAACGGCTCTCAAACCTTACTATAACCCCAGACTCTCCTATAGGTGAATCTCCTCATAAAACCAAAAGATGGTATTCAACTCAGCAGTGAGGGGAAGAGCTCAGTTTGTGTTCACACACACTCGTCATAGGCCCTCAGAGGAGGCAGAAGGTTAGACTCTAAACTCCTGAGTGAGCTCCAAGGTGTAGTGGCTTGAGAGAGAAATGCCTGCCTTATATTTTTGGTTGTGAGCCTAGGAGGAGCTGTTTCCTGAGAGGCTCTTCCAGAGCCTGACAAATACAGAGGTGAATGCTCACAGCCAACCATTAGACTGAGCACAGGGTCCCCAACAGAGGAGTCAGGGAAGGGAGTGAAGGAGCTGAGGGGGTTTGCAACCCCATAGAAAGAACAATAATATCAACCAACCAGACACCCCCCCCCCCAGAGCTCTCAGGGACTAAACCACCAACCAAAGAGTGCACATGAAGGGACCCATGGCTCCAGNTACAGAGGTGAATGCTCACAGCCAACCATTAGACTGAGCACAGGGTCCCCAACAGAGGAGTCAGGGAAGGGAGTGAAGGAGCTGAGGGGGTTTGCGATTTGCAACCCCATTGGAGGAATGACAATATGAACCAACCAGTACCCCCAGAGCTCTCAGGGACTAAACCACCAACCAAAGAGTGCACATGAAGGGACCCATGGCTCCAGGTGCTTATGTAGCAGAGGATGGCCTTGTTGGGCATCAATGGGAGGAAAGACCCTTGGTCCTATGAAGGATTGATTACCCAGTGTAGGGAATGCCAGGGCTCAGAGGCAGGAGTGGGTGGGTGAGGGAGCACCCTCATAGAAGCAGGGGAGGATGGGATAAGGGGTTTCCAGAGGGGAACCGGAAAGGGGATGATATTTGAAATGTAAATTAAGAAAATATCCAAGAAAAGAAAAGAACGCCCCCCCTCTTAGCTCAGGCATTTGAATACTTGACACCCCCCCCCCACCATTGGTGGCACTGTTTGGGAGGTTTAGACTGTGGGGCCTTGCTGAAGGAATGTCACTGGGAATGAGCTTTAAGAGTAATGCATTGCTATTTCTTGTTTTCTCTGCTTCATGCTTGGCATCCAGGATGCATGCTTTTTGCTCCCTGTTCCATTTGTGGTGTCTAATGCTGGGTACCACGTCTCTACCCTACCATCATAGACTCTTATCCCTCTGGAATGGTAAGCCAAAGTAAACCCTTTCCTCCATGAGTAGCCTTGGTTACTGTGGACTTTCATGGCAACAGGATAGTGACTAAAAAATTGGTTCCTGATAGTGAGCTGTTGTCTGACCGTTGTTCTTGGGAGGAATGCGGAAGAGTTCAGAACTAGAGTAGAAAAGACGACTAACGATTCAAATAAGGCTTGAGAGGTTGTCCTAGTGGGAACCTGGAAGACGGTGCCGAGAGCAGAGTAGACTGTAGACTAGACTCAAGAGTTTCCAGAGGGAAGCAAGGACTGTTAAAGGAAGCTGGGCTAGAGACCCAGGCTGGCCAGTTTCTATATGAACTTGACACAGGCGAGAATCATTTTGTAAGAGGGAACATCAATTGAGAAAAATGTTCCCATCAGACTGACCCATGGGGAAGGCTAGTGTGTGTTTTCTTGTTGGTAATTGTTTTTTTTTTTTTTTTTTTTTTTGAGAGGGACCACCTCATGTTGGTGGTGCAGCTCCTAGGTAGGGCGGTGGTCCTGGGTGTTATAAGAAAGCAGGCTGAGCAAACCACGAAGAGCAAGCCAGTGAGCTGCACTCCTCTACGATGTCTGCATCAGCTCCTGCTTCTATGTTCCTGCCTCGAGTTTCTGCCTTGACTGCCTTTGATGGTGGACTGGGACCTGAGCTGTGTAAGCTGGAACAAACCCTCTCCTTCTCAAGTTGCTTTTGGTCATGAGGCCCCATCACAGTCACAGAAACTCTAAGACAATCTCATTCCCGTGGACAGTTTGTCAAAGAATCTCGCTGTGTTCTGCCTGTGCCCTATGAACTTGCCTGAGGCTAGATTTAAAGAGTAATCGACCAATTTCTTTGACAAAGGCAACTCCAAGGCAACATAATATTGAATCTGTGGTGTGGTTTATTATTATGAATCACTTTCATGCAAGTCTGCAATGAAAACAAACAGGTAGATACAAAGAAATATAAAATGTACAGTCTGAAGAGAAACAGAGTGTACCCGGAAACTCAACTGGTGTGGCCAGGACGTGTGCTGTACGAGATCAGATTGTCATCAGTAAGCAGAGACGCATGCCCTGTGCTGAAATAAAGGGAGGGATACTCTCAAGGCAAGATTACATCTATCTAAGCTTTCAGCTTCTGAAACAGCCTAAGGTGTTTTCTGCCCCTAGAAAGCAACTGAATGAAAGCTCAGATGCTAATGTGGTTCAAGGCAGGCTGGGGTCCCAAGCTGGCAGCCACACTTGGCAGTGTCATTCACATGATGCTGGTTGCAGGGGCGAAAAGGATGCAAGGGTGAAGAGGCTGCATCCTCTGCACTTCAGAGTGCTACGGAGGACAGGAAGCATGCAGCAAGGAGCACCTGACTGAAGACTCCAAAAGGCCACTGCAGGAAGCTATAAAAAATGAAGCAGCCCTGGTTACAGGGGAGACCCCAAAATGTTAGAGAGGGCAGATGTGGCATATACGCTAAGGAGAACAGCACAGTGGGCATGGAGTAAGCCCCAAAAGAGGATGCTCACAGTGGGGAGCAAAGCTGGAAGAGGGGCTCCCCTAAGCTTTCTGAGATTAAAGTCCCAGGCATGGGATATAGTGTTTGGTGTTAGCCCTGCTGGGCTTCCGTCTTGCTTGGGTTCCGCATTTCTTCACTTTGCTGTCATTTCTCCCTCTTGGAATGACAAGGTATGTTTTTGTGCCATTGTATGTTGGAAGTATGTAATTTGCCTTTTGATTATCTAGGGGGTTACAATGAAGAAATTGCCTTGAGTCTCAGAAGAGAGTTGGAAACAGTGCTCAGTCCGTGAAGGACTGTGGGTACTTTTGAAGCTTATATAAATGCATCTTGCCCTATGCTATAGCTATAAGAGGATACAGGGCGGGGAGTAGAATGCAATTGTCCAAATAAGAAATGTCCCCCGTGGCCTGGGCATGTGAACACTTGGTGGCATTATTTGGGAGGTTTAGAGGGTTGGAGAAAGTATGTCACTGGGGTGGGCTTTGAGAGTACAAAGCCTTGCTAGTTCTAGTTTGTTCTTTCTGCTTTGTACTTGACTTCCAATATACCTACTCTCAGCTCTCTGTGCCTACTGCTATGCCCATGCTATGCCCACTGCCATGCCCACTGCTTGTTCCCACCGTTCTACTGTGCTATCACGAACTCTCACCTCTGAGCCCTAAACCAAATAAAATGTCTCTCCTATTAAGTTGCCATGGTCATGGTGTTTTTATCACAGGAACAGAAAAGTCACTACTACACAAGAACAACACACAGACACAAGGCAGGCTCTGGCTTCTTTGAAGCTGACATGTAAGCCTTCATCTAGCCCCTCCCACAAGCCAAACCCTGCACTCCTCACTGTGGACCAAGCGCAAAACAATCTTCAAAAACGTACTTTAATTTGTGTGTGTGCGTGTGTGTGTGTGTGTGTGTGTGTGTGTGTGAGAGTGTGTGCGCGCGCACGCACGTCTGTGTGTTTGTGTTTCAGCACTTGTGTGGAAGTCAGACGACAATTTGCAGGAGCCGTTTCTCTCCTCCCACCATGAGTTCCAGGGACCAAACTTGAATCACCAGGCTTGGCAGAAACTATCTTTACCCACTGAGCCATCTTGCCAGCTCCTAAGAGACACTTTCCCATATACTTATTGTGAGGTGTGTTGAGGTTTGGTCTATTTCTATGCTGTGTATTATAATTGTAGATTCTATACCCAAAGCTCTAGGCCTACCTAGACTTCTCACGTTTACAAGCTTTTGTTGTGCAAACCTTGTTCCTTGATTTAAAACCATTGGCTAAATAATATTGGCTACAGCCAATTACTGAAGGGATTAGAGGTAGGTGGGTTTGAAGTGACATGGTTGGAGGTGTGGGGGGGAGACACGAGGAGAAAAGGAAAAAAGAGAGGTGGGGGGAGCTACTATGAGGGGAGATGGACCATGAGCACATTGCCAGAAGAAACAGCAAGTATCTGGGGTACAGCACTGGGGAGATAGCCAGAGCAGCAGTTAGAAGAGTAGATTAGGGGTTACCCCCCCCAAGTAACTCTCAAAGCCAAATAAAATATCATAGTCTGAGTCTCACTTATGTGTAAGCCAGTTGGGGATAAGCTTAAATTGGTTGTACTACAAAGCGTCCGAGAGAGACAGTAACAGGTACCACAGCACATATAACATGGTCACATATCCTAGTACAGAATATGGAGTACTCATATGTGGAGGACTCATATATAGCACCCCGGATGTCCTTCTAACCCGGAATCAATGAGGCACCAGGGACCTAGACTGACTGACAGACAAGACTGACTGGCAAGTGGATGGCTAATTTGGCTGTTCTGTCTAACACTGTGCCTTAGAGGGATCAAGGACACGGCCCTCCTTGGGGATGTATGTCTATCAGGAAGGTTGTGTTTTATAGCTGTAGTAGGAACCTGTGTTTTCTGAACTCATGGTTTTCCTGATGACACACTGAAGTGCCACACCTATGTTAGGGGGCATCCATTATGTTTAAATATCCTCACTGTCATCTTACAATTTAGGGATCCTTGAAGAGACCACACAGTAGGCTTCTGCCCCCGAAGACTCAAGAATAGGAAGTTGTGTCACCTACTCATGAAGGTTTATCTCTTTTTGTTACTGTATCAAAAATCAAAAAGACTCTAATGTGAAATTTTATGATACCATGGAAAACTCCTAAGAATTTCTCTCATGAAAATCCTGTTCTCCAGAGATTCCACAGAGGGCCAGTTTTCACACATCCTGTGTTTTCCCTGGAACTCGGTGGCACAGAAGGCACCCACACCACAGCTGGTGACAGCCTCCCTCCTTCTGTCCCTTGTTCCGCATCATTTCTGCACAGCTGCCTTCCAGGGGCTTGCTGGGGTTGGAGACAGCCCCCGAGCACACTTTTCTCTCTTATGATACTTCCCTTACAATATCATCATCTGCTGGGGCCCTTGTAAATCCTGTTTCATAACAAGAGACTGACAATGGAAAGAGGCCTATTCCCCATTCCAAGGAGAAGTTGTCGTTCATTTTGATAGTCGGCTCTCCAATGCCTAAAGGTGTCTGATTAAGTACCTCTGACCCTGCTGCCATAGGGGCCTAGAGCTGATATGGGAGCAGATGCCTAATGCCCAGGTCTATGATGTTCAGAGAAAAAAGAGCCAGTCTGGAGTCGCCTCCAGGGCTCACATCCCAGAGGGTCTGTGTCTAAACTCGAGTCTCTCTGCTCCTCAGCCTGCCCATCAGGAAGAGCTGGCTCCTAATCCAGTGATATGATATTGACTAATGATATTGAGTCACTAACAGGCCTGGGTCTTGATAAGAACCACTTGACACCAGAGTCTAAAACGTGGATGCAAGTTCGTCTTGTGCATGGGGATGTAGGTTTCCTCTATGATTCCATAATTTAGAGATTCCCTAATCCCTAAACCTTACAACAACAAGAACAAAAACAACAACAACAAAAACAACAACAACAACAACAACAACAACAAAAACCCTGGATAATTTGCTATTTTAATAGCCTGTCAGGAACCCAAATGTCCTTTACTAAATGCAAACATTTGTTCCTAACAGCTTTCCAGACATAAACCTGTGCTACGTTGTCTGCCTGTCTAAGGCAGTGGTTCTAAATCCGTGGGCTGTGACCCCTTTGGGGGTTAAATAACCTTTCCACGGGGAACTCATCAGATAGCCTGCATATCAGATATTTACATCACAATTCACACCAGTAGCAATGAAGATAATTTTATAGTTAGGGGTCACCACAACATGAGGAACTATATTAAAGGGTTGAAACATCAGGAAGGCTGAGAAACCACTGTTCTAAGCAATGATGATGGACCCTAAAGATATTTGTCAAAGGCCTCTAGGCCTCTATCTACTGTGAGTTAAAAGTTATTGAAGTATTGATCTGAATCCAATATGTACATTCAAGAATATATGTTAGAGTAACAATTGTCCTACCTAATGCAACCTTTTAAAAGTCCATTTGCACAGAAAATGTATCACAAGATATCAAGTTATGAGGGGATTTAAAAAGTTGTTATTTGTGCTTTAATAATTTTATCTAAACTATATTTCCCATTTATTCCATTTCCAGCCATATTCTATATTTTCCTTTCAGCAGTAAGAAAAATAACTTTTAAAGATTGCAAATAAAATATCAGTATTACAAAATAAATGTGGGCTGGGGATACAGCTCAGTGTTAAGAACACTTGCCTAGCAATTCACAAAGCCTTGGGGTTTGTCTCTAATAAAGAGGGAACGGGGGCAGTGGTGGGGGGCGGGTAAGTGGACAGCTCTAAATGGGCTGGAGGTGTATGTCAGTGGTATGAGCATTTGCCTAGTATATGTGAGGGCCTGAAGTGGGAAACCAGCCTCACAGCACAGCACCGAAATGCAAACTTCCTAAGAGAATAAAGGACCAACCTTGGGTTGGGAAGACTCAGAGGATAAAGCATTCACTGTGCAAACATCAAGACCAGGGCCTGAATCCCCAGAACCTACATACATGCCAAACCGGTGTCGCATGCTAATAATCCCAGCCGTGGAGAGGAAGAGTGGCAGGGGATTCCTGGGACAAGCCATCTAGCTAGACTAGTGAGAATGGGTGAGCTCTGGGTTCTGAGAGACTGCCTCAGTAATTCGGAGAGTGATGGAGGCCTTAATGCACACGTGCATTGACCCCCACATCTACCTGCACACATGCAAACATGCATATCATAGACACACAAAAAGGAAGGGGGGGGCGAAGATCAAGTTTCCAAGCAGCTTGAACCCTTGACTTGTAGCAGATAAGCTATGGCGTTTTCTGTAACAGACATCCTCTGCCCCGCCTACTAAACTAACTCCTGAAGAGATATCTTCTTGTCTACCTGTCCTTCTACTTTCATGTCTTATTTTTGGCCTCTGAGTTCATGAGTCTACTGAGGGTGACTTACAGGGGCGTGGGTGAGGGGTAGTTAAGGTACAAGAGTCATTTTCCAGAGGTTATGCTACTGAAGAAACTGTCTCTCTCCCAGTAACCACTACCTACCTATTAACCCTCAGGGAGGAGTCAATTTTGAATATTTCTCTCCTTCAATACAGTTGGAAGACCAGTAAACTGTATTGTGAAATGGAGGTACAGTGTACTGTTGTGGATTTGGTTTAACGCTTGTACTATGTTAATTGGATTTCCCCAAATTGCACAAGAATCCTGCTTGTAAGATGCTGAGGGTCCCTGCCCTGACTGGTAAATAAAGTTGCCAGTGGCCAATGGCTGGGCAGGGAGACAGAGGCGGGACTTGAGGATTCTCAGGCAAGGGGACCAAGAGAGGAAGACAGATGGAGAATCGCCTTGTCTGAGAAGGAGAGAGACGCCTGAATAGTGCAGGACACAGAGAGAGTCAATATGTAAGAGTAGGGGACCATGGTCCAAGAGGGCCTGGGTCCAGGGATGCCAGGCTTTAGAAATAATTCAGGAATATTGGATGGGAAATGTTAGCCACAGGGAGGTTTTGGAGTGGCCCAACCATTGAGCTGTTTAAGTAATATTAAAATATAAGGCTATGGGTGTGTGTGTTTCATTGAGGAAACACAGGACATTGGGGTGGGTAGCGAGGAACGCACCTCCACCACCACTGGGGAGAATTGAGCAGGATTTATCACCTACAACAATGGTGCACTCTTACTTTTACAGTTACCGACACTAATAGAGTCACAAAGACCTCCATGAAGGAATAACAGGGGTTGGGGGAGGCTTTGGGAACACCTAAACAGAGGCTTCTCAGCCTCTGTCTGGAAATAGAATGCATTCTTTCTTAAAGTACTTCAGCCACAGGAATGACTTGTTAACAAGGTTCCAAAGACCAAGGATATCTCTACCCCAAATCCTTACAGATGTATAGGAATGAAGAGAAATAAGGAAAAGGCCATAACAAACGTTTGCACGTAGCTGGAAGCCAAAAGTGCTTAGCCCCCGGGTCAGTTACCTTATAACGCGTCTGTTCCACGTCATAGATCTTCTTCTCTGATACCATTTTCGGAGCGAAGAACTTGGCTAACTTGGCGAGGTAGACCCCATTCCGGAGCCCTTCTTCCAGTTCGGTGGTTGGCGGCAATTCTTCAACTAAACAGACTTCCATCCACCTGGAAAGATCATAAAACATTCAGGTTTGATCGATTCCGGGCAGGCGACAGTCCATAAAGGGGGAGACGTGGTGCTTTGCTGTGTGCTGGAGACACGGGAAGAAAACGGGCCTCAAAGATCTTTCTGAGTCCAGGACTTCTGGTCAGAACAAGGATTCGGGACAGAAGGTGAATGAGAGGGTTTGGTTTAGAGGCACAGAACTCACTGGGTGCCAGGGCTTGTTAAAGTCACCTTTGTCTGAACCTTTGCCAGATCCCATCAGAGCCAGAGGGGGGGGGGGGAAGGCCAAATCATTTTGTAAGGGTGGAATTAGTCCTGCTGACATTAAAGAAAAAGACTTGAGACTTATAAGCTGGGCAATTCTTATAGAGGGGTACAGTCTAAAGTACTACAGTCAGTGCAGTTGACTGTGTAGAGTGGCTACCAGGAAACTCAGGACCATGGGAAATTCAGTGAGTGGCTTAGATTCCCTAAATAATACACTGGAATACATTAAACATACCCACATTTTGGAGGAGCATATAGTACCTACTGGGTTCTAAAAACATTTTATGTTTTTTAAAGATTAGATTAAATCTTAAGGCATTGTGCCAGGACTTCAGAAAGCAGAGCGCCAAGGTCATTGCTGGCCTGAGGACGCACAGTGGGAGAGAGGCCAGGCAAGCTCATGTTTCACACTGCGTGCCGAAAATCCTAAGTATGAACAGAATGCTCCTTCTGTCCCCTCCTGAGTCATACCTGTCCCTTCCTGGGTCATACCTGCGAAGACTGGCCGTTCTTAGAAGGAAAGTCCCAGCCCTGTCACCATGCCATTGATCCACACACCAATCCAGCTGTTAGTGTGAGCCCCACACCTCCCTCCACAGGCAGGTTCCCGGAGGTTATGGACACAACAGCCTTGGATGTGGGAGACAGTGAAGTGCTGTGCTGTGATCCTAACCCCTGGCCTGACCCAAACTGTGCATGCTGGGTATTTCTGTTCTGCTGTGGCTTTCAACAACTTTGAAAAGCTCAATAAACTCCTAGTAAGTAAGGAGGAATTACTGGATGATTACTAGGCACATAAATATAGAATATATGAGAAAAATATAAGCAAAAACCCTTGTTTTTAGAGCAAACATTATAATTCAGTGCTTAGCTTGGGCTGATTCCTGGAGCATTTCAAAATATGCACATATATACACATATAAACATGTAAGATATATGCATACATGCACATAATTACACACACACATATATATACATATACATACATATATATATATACATATATATATATATATATATATATATGTATATATATATACACACACATACAATGCAATATCAAGGAAAAAACAAGAGAACCATCTAAGAGAGGCTCTGTGTCTACTACTACATGGTAGGACGCAATAAGAAGGCATAGGGATGGATAAAGGGCAGCATGGGGTTACCCTGGACTTGGCCTATGTGAGCAGGCAGGAAGTGTGCACCCAGGTACTAGATAATCCCTAAGCATAAAGGGAATATATATATATTACACACACACACACACACACACATACCCCACAAGCTGGGTTCTGGAGGGCCTCACAGGGGGAGAAGTGATGACATCTGTTGTCACAGGAAGCAGGGAGCTCCTGGCAGCTTCCCAGTTGACAGCGGTAATTACAACCAATTAATCTGTATAATAGATGCCTCCGAGACACTGCTGAGGGACTGGGTGAGATGGCGAGAACTGGGAAAGGGGGAGGGGGACAGGAAACAGTTTGAGAGAAGCGTGACGGGGCGAGGGGAGAGCTTCGGCAAAGGGTCAAAAGGAAGTGCAATAGTATGAGCCGGAGAACGGCACACACAGGCTCCGCAGCCTCAGACATCTGGCCGGCCTCGTCTCTGCTAAACATCACCGGTAAAGACTTTCTCTGTTCTAATACCACAGGAGCACGTGAGCTGGAAGAACTCGGCGATCACGGACTGCATATCAGACACAAGGCGAGTGGCAGGTAGCTGTTGTACATGAGCCTTGCTTCATCAGCCTGAACCAAGATTACAGACTTGGAAAGAAAAAGGAATGAGAACAGGAAGAGAGTGCTGAGTCTTTGTTTTTGTTTTTGTTTTTGTTTTTGTTGTTTTTTTTAATGGGCTAAGTTAAAAGCCACCGTACAAAACGGAGCATGTCAGTCCAGTTAGCTTTCCGTCACTATAACAAAACGCCTGATGCAAATAGCTGATGAAGAGAAAAGGCAGCATTCTGTGGTGAAAGTTTGTAATCCCAGCTCTTTTGGAGGCTGAGACAGAAGGATAAGAGTTCAAGGCCAGCCTGGGCAACATAACAAACAAGATCCCGCCTCTAACATAGAAAGGGGTAGGGCAAACAAACAAATAAACAAACAAAAAGACAGAAAAGGTATATTTTGGCTCAATTTCGGAGATTTCCGTCCACAACTGGATGGAACCCATGGGGGTAAACTTCCTGTAAGGGTAACCAGATAGCAATGCCAGAGGGTGTATGGTGAAACAAGTTGTTCAATTCCTGGACAGGAAACACAACAGAGAGATGACACTGTGGAGGGTCCCCCAGTGCCACCCCTCCGCACACACCAAGGCTTCTCCTAACACGGATGTAGAGCACTCCTCAGTGGATACACCCCAGAGACTGAGCCTTTCCTGCATGGATCCCTGAGTCCATTCTGCACCAAACTACAGCACCAGGTTGCTAACTTAAACTAATTAGAACATCAAGCTATTTCACAGCAAAATACAATATGTTTTCAACCAATTATGTTTTCAAATAATTACCCTGCAAAGTACTGTTTATATCATATAGCAGTATATAAGTGCTTTGTAACAACTTGGTAATTGGGGTGCATGGAGGTACAATATATTGACAACTGGTAGGTGGAATACAGGGAGATATGTTGACAACCGGGAGCAAGGGGCCAGTATTCTAAAATAAAACCAACACTAAGTATAATATCTTAGATCTGAGCTTGCTTTAAAAAGCAAGATAACTGTATTTGTTTTGACTGCTTTTATATGCATTCCAATGCCTTAAAATACTTAGGATATAAAAAGCTTAGGTTAGCTATAGCCTTTCAAAATCTGGACAAATCTGGTAAACTAGGGATGTTGCTCAGTTGGTAGAGCATCCGTCTGGCATGAATGAAGCCCTATGGTTTGATCCATAGAACTGAACAAATTGGTTAAGGTGTCTCAAGCCTGTAATATCAGCATTTGGAAGGTAGAGATAGGAATATCAGAAGTTCAAGGTTATCCTTGGCTACATAGAGAATTCAGGGTAAGCCTGGGATACATCAGAATCTGCTTCAAAACAACAAGTAGAGACAGACAGACAGACAGACAGACAGACAGACAGACAGATAACAGTGAGCACCTAACATACACTTATTTAATGATAATTTCTGTATCATGTTACACAGCGGAACCTTATAAAATGCTGTTTAAATACTGGATTTCATGCTTCATGGCAATATCATCCAGTCTTTGTGTCCAGCCTGCAAGGAAGAGCTAGGGTTACCACTATTGGATGAGTTTTGGCATCTCTTGGACCCTGAGAATTATTTGAGAAAACTTACCTTTCTTGAAGCTCTTTAAACCCCAAGGACACACTTTTGGATCTTGAAGGAGCCAATGAAGTGGCCAAGGGCTTCTGCTAGTATATTCCCAACTGTGAACTTCCCCTATCTCACCAACAGAAGAACACACCCTGCAGTCCAGGACCCACAGCTTGTTAACGTGCTAACAAGTCATTCTCAGCTTCTTCCACAGAAGTCATGCATGCCACGGTTTGGAAATACAGTGTGCTCTCCTCCCAGCATATAAGCCAGATTGCTGGCAGAAGGAGCAGGTTCTTGGGGGGTATCTACCTGCTCGGTCTCCATTTGTCACACTTGGTAACAGGCGTGGTCAATAGTCTGGGCTACCTCCTGAGGGAGCAAAGATGAGGGACAAGGTAGAGGCTGGCTGTGTGAAGCTGAGAGACTGTCTGAAAAGAGTGCCTTACAGGGACTGCCGCAAACGTACACTGTGTCTCATGGTTCTGGGAAGATGCAGCTCGGAAACTAGTACCAATGACCAGTCAATAAATCGTCAATACACAGAAGCCCATTCCTCTGGGACAAGTGGCAGGTTTTGCTAACAGAATCAGGTTGGGAAAACTGATGGTGATATGAAAGTATGAAAATACTTCATAATGAGGAGGAAACAGAGATGTGCACATCTGTAAAGAATGAGGGTCATCTCAGGGTAAATATCCCTGTGATCCATCTCGTTAAAGTGTACAGACACTATATTGTTCAACGCAAAGGCTAGGAGACGGCTGTGTAGGTCCTGCACGGGGTCTGTCTCCCAGCCCACTGTGACTGGAGCTGATGCACAGGGATGATGGCTTACCCACTCAGGGCCTGGCTCATGCAAATCTTCCATGGAGGGTTTTTGTTTTGTTTTTTTTTAAGATTTATTTATTTATTATATGTACGTACACTGTTGCTGTCTTCAGACACACCAGAAGAGGTCATCAGATCCCATTACAGATGGTTGCGAGCCACCATGTGGTTGCGGGGAATTGAACTCAGGACCTCCAGAAGAACAGTCATCTTAACCTTTGAGCCATCTCTCCAGCCCCCCATGGAGGTTTTTAAAAATACAATGTTTTGGCCGGGCGTAGTGGCTCACGCCTTTAATCCCAGCACTTGGGAGGCAGAGGCAGGCAGCTTTCTGAGTTCGAGGCCAGCCTGGTCTACAGAGTGAGTTCCAGGACAGCCAGGGCTACACAGAGAAACCCTGTCTCAACAAACCAAATAAAAACAGAAACAAACAAACAAACAAAAAACCCAAACCAACAAACAAAAAAACCCAATGTTTTAGTTAATTAACTCCTTGAGAGTTTTATTCGCGTGTTCAAGGTATTCTGATCACAGCCACCCCTCATTGCCTCCCCAGTCTTTTCCTGGATCTATCCCTCAATTTCCCACCCTCTCCCAACTTTCTTCACTGGGAAATTCCATTGTTAGACCTATCATGTTTTATCTATCCACTCTTCAGTTTGTGGTCCACTGGTTCACAGCTCATGTTTTGGCCATTATGAGTTAGTACTTATACAAAACATTACTGAATGTGTTTTTACCAGGAGCAGAATTGCTAGGTCATATGGTATGATGGTTAATTTCAACAGCTTGGTAGGATTGCGAATCACCATAGAAACAAATCTCATAAGGAGTTATCTAGATCAAGTTAAATGAGGTGGGATAACACCCCCTTCCCCACCCTCCCTCACCCCCATCCCCTGCTAAGGCGATACCATTCCTCAGGCTGTGACCTCAGGCTGACAAAAATATAAGAAAGAAGTGGAATATAAGCAGCCCCTGCTTCCTGACTGCATCACAGCGTGTTCGGCTACCTCCTGTACCTCCCACCACCATACTGTCCCTGCCACGATACACTACATCCCCTGGAACTTGAAGCCCCGATAAACCCTTCCTTATAGTGTTTTTCTCACAGCAACAAGACAATAAGTAATGCATACAGTAGCTCTATGTTTATCTTTTAGGTTCTTATGCCTGTTTTCTAAAGCAGTCATATATGGTGACAGGACAGGCTATCTTGATTCTTTTGGATGTATATATACACTTATCTTAGCACTGTATGTTAAAAAGATTACATTTGTTGAATAGTCTTGGTACCTCCCAAACAGATCAATCGTCTGTAAAAGTAGTGTCTATTTCTAAATCTTCATGTCATCTGCCATGATCTACTGTGTCTGTGGTTTATGTATGGATAGTGCGTAAAGCTGACAAGTAACCAGTCTGCCAGCACTCCCTGTGCTATCAAGAAATGTCTCAGAAACTAGACTGAAACGGGAACTGGCCCACCTCCCCTCTGCTGCCTCTGACCTTCCTGTACTTTCCCAGTCTTCCCACTAAAGACTTTTTCTGGCCCAAAGCACCAACGTGTGAACATCTCATTTCTAAATACAGATTGAAGCTGGGCATGGTGGTGCCTACCTTTAATCTTAGCTCTTGGAGGCAAAGGCAGGCAGATCTCTGTGAATTTGAGGCCATCCTGGTCTACACACAGTGCCTTTCAGGGCAAGACTACATGGTCAGACCCTGTCTTCAAAACAAAACAAAAAAACAACAACCACACACACACACACACAAAAAAAAAAAAAAAAAAAAAAAAAAAAAACCCTAAAAGCAAACCGACCACCACCAGTCCTCATAGGTTAAAGCTGCTTATGAACACCATGGGGCTGCTGGAGGCTTTGGCGTCAGCCTCCTTGTTGGAGGCAGCTCGGAGTACTAGCTCATACACAGCCGCAGCTTTTGTACACTGTAGGTGCGAGCAGAAGAAGCTCAAGAAGGTGGGATGGGGGCAAGTCAGGATGGAGGTGAGACAAGAAGAAAAGGTTTTCCAGCTTTGGATCCAGGTCTTAAGACAAAAAAAAAAAAAAATTAATTAATTAATTATCGTTTTGTCTTGCAAGAGGCAAAAAACAAAGAAATAAAACAAAAAAATAGCCTACAAAAATCCCACGGCAAAAGAGTCCATTCTTCTGCACTGTGCTGTGCCTTGATGGGAACAGCTGAGCCATTTGCTTTGGTTTCAACTCAGGAAATCACTAGCTATAAATCTTGATTTTTCTCATGCAGTAGTGAACAGAATGAATGTCCCCAAGGTAGAGCTGCTGGCCAAGATCAGAAAATGTGTTTATTTTTTTTTCCTACAAAAAACCCTGCTTCATGAGGCACCTTTCCCCATGAACTTTTAAGTGTCTCAAGTCTATTTCTCTCTCCATTGCTTAGCAGCAGCAGCAAGCATGCAGAACACTGCTTTAGAAGGAACACAAAAAGCTCTCTTCTTTGCTTTTATATGTAAAGTAATTGGCCACTCTTTACCTTTTGTCCCCACAGGAAGTAAAAATACATCAAAAATACAAAATTAAGAAGCCAGGGATAACTTTTTCATGAGCTACTGGCCCACGTAAAACTGCCACCACAACTCTCTCGGCATTATTAGCTCAGAGGAATGTGGGCGTAGAAAACCGCTGGTCTAAGGGGCACCCATGGGTCACCTTCCTACGTTCTTAAAAACTTGCTTGGTTCATTATAAGAAAGTAATACGAATCCAGTTAATTTCTTTAAAGCATAGGTGCACACATGCCAAGAACAGAAGCAGTACGGATGCTGTGGTGAGACATACCAAGGCAGAAGCAGGGGAATCTCAAGTTTGAGGCCAACTCTGGCTACAAAGAAAGCTCATATATAAATAAATGAAGGAAGGAAAGAAAGAAAGAAAGAAAGAAAGAAAGAAAGAAAGAAAGAAAGAAAGAAAGAAAGAAAGAAAGAAAGAAAGAAAAGATCTGGACCCTTGGGGGCTCAAAGAGACTGAGCCACCAACCGAAGAGCATACATGGGCTGGACCCGGCCCGTATGTAGCAGATATACAGTTCAGTCTTCATGTAGGTCCCCCAACAACTGGAGCAGGGACCGGCCTTAAGGCTGTTGCCTGTCTGTGGAATCCATTCTCCTAACTGCCTTGTCTGGCCTCAGTGGGAGAGGATACATTGTGGGGAATCCCAGGGGGCCTCAGCCTCTCAGAGAAGAAGGAGACGACTGGGAATGGGGAAGGACTGTGTGACTAAATAAATACATAGATAAATGGAGAGAGAGAGAGAGAGAGAGAGAGAGAGAGAGAGAGAGAGAGAGAATACATGGCTCTAATATTTGAATACTTGTAAGGAACAAACTAGAGTTTAGGAAGTTGATTTAACAGAACCTGTTGAGTTTGGCAAACATTTTCCAACACTGTTCCCTGGAACACTGGCTCAGTTAGACGCTAATAGACACCACTGGTGGAAATATAGGTATAAAGAGGATTTGGAAGCGTCTCAGATGGACATGAAGATGATGCTGCATATTGAATAAAAGGTCTTCATTATCCAATGGGCAAGCCCTTGGTTGACCATATTCTGGTATTTTGTATAAGGTAGCTTTTCTGTGTTACCACCACGGACGTTCGGTTGAGAAGACTGTTAAGTACTGAAAGTACAGCCTGGGTTCTCATTTATGGTAAGCACAAAGGGGGAAAAAAAATGAAAGAAGAAATTGTTAATCCAAACTAAAGAGAACTTGAAGATTTGGAGAAAAAAGAAAAGAAAAGAAAAACATAGCCAATCCATATTGGGAAAAAAAAAAAGTGAGGATGCTCTGGAAAGACTGGCCTGTCAATCCCTGGAATTGTCCGTGGTGTCCCTGGAGTTGTGAACTGGTGTGAGCTGCCTGCCATGTGGGTCCTCTGTGAGAGTGGTAAGTACCCTTCAAGCCGAGCTACGCTTGAGGCTCTGAGTCAATGCACTTTGCTTCTTCAAAAAACAGAGTTCTCGAGGGTCTCCAAGCATGCCTGTTTGCAGTCATATGTCAAAGCCATAACCTCTAGTAGCTCAAAGGCTGACTATATTTGGAGAGAAAGTCTTTAAAGAGATAAATTAAAATGGGGCCTTGAAGGTGGGTCGTAATCTAGTCTGTCTGGTGTCTAATAAGAAGGGGAACTTCGAGAATGGGGCACCAAGAGAAGAAACGCAACTCACAGGCAGCATGGTCTTGGATCTTCAGCCCTGTTTAAGCTGTTTAAGCACAAAATTCCCTGTATGTTCCGCCTACCCTTTCGCAATATAGCTTGAAGGTAATTTTACGCAGTTCTGGGGGTGTGTGGATTTTAACTGTAACGGACACTTGGCACATGAGGACAAGTCTGGATTTTCCATGGGGCATCGTGTCAAAGAGTTTTAGATTTTGGAGTATTTCACATTTTTATTAAGGGGTTTGTATTATTTGTTGGACCTTGCCACCGAGAGTGACGCTCTGTCTGTCTTGAGAAGCACACAGCACAAACTTCAGAGTAGACGCTCTTAACCTGTCCTGCTTATCAGATATTTATATTACAGTTCATAACAGCGACAAAAAAATACAGCTATAAAGTAGCAATGAAAATAATTTTATGGTTGGAGGTCACCACAAAATGAGGTCACAGTGTTAGGAAGAGCAAGAACCTCTGCTCTGTCGTAGGATGGATCAGGCTAGGCCAGTGCTCAGTTCTTGTGAGTTGCGTCCCCCCTCCCTTAGCTAAGCCAATCTCAGTTCCCTTCTTTGTAACATTGAGGATAACAGGAGGGTGGATGAGAGTTTACTGGAGCAGAGCTGGCGTGTCCAGCACATGGAAACACACATCTACTAAGTGGCAGCTATTTCAGCTCCTCAAACCCTAGAACCTCCCTCTGCCCAGCAGCTGTCAGGCCCTGCCGTACAGACGCCCCACAGCACTTAGGCTGGCAGATGTCCATGCCAAACTCCTCTTTTGCCACAGCCTGCCCATCTCCAGCGAATCCAACTTCATAGTCTATTGTCATCTACAAATTATAGCCTCCACTGATAATGAATAAGGTACTGTAAATATTTGCCTGTGTTTGTGACAGCCAGGTTGTCTCTAGAATGAGCCACTCACAACAGAGTAATGACAACGGCAAACAGCTGCCATCCCCGGTTACTTAGCATGTTGGCTCACGCTTAGCATGTAGTTGGCACTTCCAGGGATGCATTCTTATACCAGCTCAGGAAGCAGAGAGAGGCTGAGAGAACCAGTAAAAAGCGGTGCTGTGATTTAAATTCAGGCTGTCACCTCTGCGGGACACATCTCTGCCACACTGCACTCTGTTCTGACAAACCATTCAGGATTAGTGTGGTGAGCAGGGCTTAAGGCTCACTCCCTGGGACTAACTACTGATTGAGCAGACACTCAAAAGCCCTGTCTAAACGATTCAGATCTAAACTTCACTCTCCTAAAGCCAGGCCTTCTGGCCCTTTAATACAACACTAAGTTGGACACACTGTGATTACCTAAGGTTTCTAGAACAGTGGTTCTCAGCCTGTAGGTTGAACGACCCTTTCACAGAGGTCGCATGTCAGATACCCTGCATATCAGATGTTCACACTATGATTCATAATAGTAGCAAAATTATAGTTATAAAGTAGGAATAAAAATAATTTTATGATGGGGGGGAGTCACTAAAACCTGAGGTATAGTATTAAAGGGTCATAGCATTAGGAAGGTTGAGAACTGCTGTTCTAGAAACATTTGTGGAGTATAAATGTGCTCTGGGATTTAGATGCATGGAAACCTGACTTCAAACATGTTTCTGCAGTTTAGTCACTATCTCTTTGGGTCACAACAATCTTCCCTGGCCACAGTGCCCCCTTTGAGAAATTTGGGTCTAATGCAGCTAGGCCACAGAGCCGTCACGAAAACGGAGAGAGGTGTCATGCATGGGATCATCCTGTAAAAAAGTGGCCAGCATGCAGCAGGTGCTTAAGAGAGAAAGAAAGGAGGAAGCTGAGCTCGGCTTAACGATGCTCCAAAGGACGCACCACACTGTCCTCCATGGGGCAGCCTGGCCATGGGTCCCTCAACATCTACAGGCTAAAAAGTCCGTTTGCTGGAGACTGCTGGGACATAGGACACACCGTACAGGAAACCATGCTGCCGCCAGAGCTTCCGAGTACAAGTGCGCCAATGTACCAGGGTGTCCTATGGGTTCTCTAAAATGCTCCACGTGAGACTGAAGCATGGGGGCATTTGCAGTGCAAACCTCTTTCCATACTGTAAGAAAACCATAGTAGGTCCAGAGGAAGAGAATCGAAGAAAGAGGCAAAAGCACCAAGCGGCTCCCTGGCACGGCGACTGCACGAATACAGTGTGAATACAACCTGGGATGTGACGAAGCAGAGTCTCTTTCCCGGGTCTGTTTGTGCCGTGTGGATATCATCTAACCAAACACGATCTCCCTTCTTGCACTTTCCAACTTTTTCTTTTCTTTTTCTTTCTTTCTTTCTTTCTTTCTTTCTTTCTTTCTTTCTTTCTTTCTTTCTTTCTTTCTTTCTTTCTTTCTTTCTTTCTTT
>NC_034600.1:26890114-26911557 GCF_900095145.1 Mus pahari
TTTCTTTCTTTCTTTCTTTCTTTCTTTCTTTCTTTCTTTCTTTCTTTCTTTCTTTCTTTCTTTCTTTCTTTCTTTCTTTCTTTCTTTTTTTCTCTAAGGTAGGCAGGAAAAGGAAAGGAACATGCAACATGCTTCCAAGATTGTCAACTAATACAACCAAATCCCTCCCTACCCGAGTCCCTCTTGACCGTCACCTATCTCTTTCCCAAGTAAATCTTCTTCAACATGGACTTGTTATAGCATGGTCATTCTGGAATGGCGAAAAGACAGTAAAAGCCAGGCCACGGAAGAAAGTTAACAGGCAGAAGCTACGGCGGGCACTTCCTCTCTTCTCTCTCGCCCCTAAACTACAACAGGTGCTTATGTTCAAAGTTAGCCCTCTCTTGGAGGTGAAGAACAAAACAAGAGCCATGAATAGCTCCTTCAACAGTCTAAAGGACAAGGAGACAACTGCTCAGGGCAGGTGGGCTGAAACACTTAAGTGTGAGCGATGATTTTAATGCCATAGCCACAGCTCCCTCCTCCTGTAGCCACATCCCAAGTCCTTTCTGGGTCCTTATTGATTTTCCCCACCCCCACTACCAGCTGTACTAAGGAAGTGACAAATGGGGACTCACTAGATGCCATCAATCATTGTCACCGAGAGGAGAATGAAAAGAATCCAACATATGTTCTTGCAAACGCTGCCCACTCTCCTCCCCGCCCCCCCCTTCTCTGATACACACAGTGTTTCCAAGCAGACAGCCACTTTTTAATTTCCCTTCAGTGGAGATGTATAAAGAACAAATAGCATCCAACTATGATTTTTTTTTTCTTTTTCCACATTTATTCACAGGTCTAAGTTCTTAGTTCACAAAGGGCAGCTTGAGGAGGGCTGCACACCCACACTCCTGCCAGCCTCGATCTGTGAGCAGAAGCGCAGAGGATGAAGCCAATGCCTCCAGCGCCAGGTGGGACTGCTGAAGAGAAAGGATGCACAATGCAGGTGGCAGATGGTACTCTCTACAGCGGGTTCTAGAGACAGAGAACAGGAGTTCCCCATCGTTCAGCTGACCACTGTGACACTTGATAGATCAATTCCTATGGCAACAGCTCTAAGCACAATGCACTAAAAATAAAACGGGGGGGGGGGTTGTTTAAATGGAAGATAGATGCTTGTGATTGTCTCCAGGGATGTTGCAAGGGGCAGAATGTGGCCACTGGCATCCCGGGCCACAGACAGATTTGTCTTTCACTCTGTAATTCCCAACTGGGCATCTGATCTGGCTAAACAATGGGAAAGTCTACAGCAATACGAAGCAGCTTTGAGAACCAACTGTCTGAAAATACTGATCACAAAGACTTAAAAACAAGCGACTTTCAAGTCCAATGATTGGGACTGTACTTCGTGGTGAAACCCTACGCACCGTTCTTACTTATAACAGTGAAACCAAAGTAAGGGGATGTTGCAAACATAAAACAGCGCAACATTTGTGAAGTTTTTGTTATTTGAATTCACATATGAAATGGCACAGCTGGAGTTAAGATGGTAGAATCCAGGGGTTTCCTAATGAATGGACTGGCCAAACCTTTGGCATAAGTAAAAATGCAAGTATAAAAGAAACATTGCAAGAAGATGAACCAACGTTGCAGTTTTTATGTCGTGGGGAATAGGAGTCAAAGGAAATCACTTTTAAGGGGCCTAGCATGAATCAGTGCCATGTGTACATAGTAAGTCCCTGTAGGATGCTCTGAGGAGTGGATCAGCTCAGCTTTTGCCCCTGGCATCCTCCAGTGGTGACAGGCATGGCTTTCAGCTTGTGCAGTAAAACGTCGCACTGTCAAAGCAGCAGGCACTCCCTCCCGTGACACACCTCCTGTTCTCGGTGGTCTTATGTGACACTGCTTCTTTTGTGTGTCAGGCATTAAGTGCCCTTCTGCTTAAAAGCAGAGTAACAGGCTGAAGAAAACTGTCATTACTGAGAACTATTTAATCATGTTGCCTGCTGTGTACACCACTATATTACACAATGATATACTAACTGTACATTACTATGTATATACGATGTATTATGCATGTGTGCAAGTAGAACCCTAACTGTATATGTTTTTATATATAGTAGTGTATGGATATAACCATGTTTACATGGTGACTTTATTATGTAATGTGAACGTGTCACACTCATACACAACTGTCCCTTGGTGTCTGTAAAGGATTAGTTCCAGGACACTCCTGAATCCCCAAATCCATAGGTGATCAACTCACTTCTATGAGATATTTACATATAAATATTTGCATATGCAAATGTGAAAAGGATCTACATGGTGCCTCCTCCCCCTTACGTTACATCACCTCTAGAACACTTTAAATACCTGATGTAAGTATAATTGTTTATATTTGATGGCTTAGGGAACTATAAAAGCAAAAGTCTGTCTGTGTTTGGAGGATCCTTTCTCCGGAATATATTTGAGCCAAGGTTGGTTGGATGTACAGGCACAGGACACATAGAAATGGAGAGCCAACAGCATCATTACGTCAGTATGAGATCATCATTCAATATCTATCACCATAGTTATAGATATCTATCCAGACATTCTCCCTAGTAGGCTATGAAAGACACAGGGAGGTGTGCTCACTAATGGGGTGACCTGGGCAAGAAGACGTAATTTTCCCTGTGTGCCCTTCCTTAGGACCTTTTAAATGCAATAAAATGTGTGGATATAGAAAATAGACCGTTACAGCCCTTAATTAAGGTAGCTACCCACTCTGCACATAGGATATAAAATAAGAAGCAGAATGTTCCCATCCTACCCGAGCTAGAGCGAAGCCTGCCAGGTCCTGCTCTCCAGCTATTCAGCCTCTCCTTACCCTTCCCTCCCAAGGCCTGTCCAAGCCGTTCAACCTGAAGCAGCTCACCAGGGGGCAGCATTTACTGCTGGGTGACCTGTTTCTACTTCTTGATTTTGCATAGAGATTAATAATTAATGACAGCCCTGCCACCCAGAGTACCTTTCTAGGACCAAAGTCACCTGGAGAGTGTCTTCTCTGTCACATGGCTCTGCCCTGGTGTCTCCATGTATCTTGGCTCAAGGTGTATGGACTCTGGTCTGGGCTGAGCCCTGGAGGGGCTATAGGCCTCACACCTTGGAAATCATCTAATATTTCTATAAGTTAATAGGCTGCTTTTTCCTGTCAGTTGTTGTTGTTGTTGTGTTGTTATTTGTTTGTTTGTTTGAACCATCTACCTGCTTTGTGGTCCTAACAGCAGCTCTCTGGGATTGAGAGGCCATGAAAGCAGAGGGGAAGGCTGGCACAGCCTGGAACTGGCAAAACAAGTGTCTTTAGCACAGTTCAACCAGGACCCGACACCTTAGTGGCAAACTGCCACGGATTCTTACCAAGAGCTTCCACCGTGTGGAGACTTTCCAGACAATGCGGTATTGTTTCCCTTGTCTACAATGTCATCGTTGCCCTGCATTAAGCCGTCATCAGAAAGAAAATTTGTTCTTGAAGCCTCTTCTTACAGACAGAGGAAACGGAAGCCCATATGCACCTTGTCCACTCCACCCCATGGGGAAAGGCAGCAGGTCTCTTCTGAGAGAGGGGCAAGAAGTGGCCAGAAAATAAACATCTATGTCATAAGAAGTTCAAAAGGACATCTCTGCAACTGGATGCTATGTCTAGTTAGAAAGAGAAGTCAAGACCAGCCAGATGGCTCAGCTGATAGAAGTCCTTGCTGCCAAGAGTGACAGGGTGAGCTCCATCCCTAGAACTGTGTGGTAGAAGGAAAACGACTCCTCCAAGCTGTCCTCAGACCTCTGCTTTGATTCTGTGTGTGTGTGTATGTTTGTGTGTGTGTGTGTGTGCCCATGTGTGTGTCTGTGTATATAAATAAACAAATTTAAAAGAGAAAAGTGTCAGACCAGGAAAAAAAAAAAAACAGATGGATTAATGTCCTCCCACCCCCAACACACACACACAAAGAAAGTGGCTGAGATAAAGAGTGTGCTGTGCTGTGCTGTGCTGTGCTGTGCTGTGCTGTGCTGTGCTGTACTGTGCTCACACTCTGGGGATTACCTTTGTACATGACTTCTAGCTCAGTTGCATAGACAAATGACCAAAAGAGTTTCTGTATGGAAGAAGCCTGCAGAAGAACCCCTCTTTTAGAGAGTGGCTGGAGCAGGAGGTTTGCCATCACCTCCAGGCTTCTCCAACTAGCCTCAGGTCAATCCCAGTGTCACCCACAGGTTTCACCTTCAGTGAGGTATTTAGTGACCACACAGAGGAAGGCTGAGACCATGTGACAGTCACACGAAGGCTTGAGGGAACAGGAGCCGGTTATAAGAGACCTCTACTCTACGCGGGCTTCTTAGGTTTCAGGAAACATGGCTTGAGGGATGGCACAGCCAGCTCTGTACAATAACAAATCCTGCTGAGAGGGTGTTCTGCGGCCAGCTTGGGTTTCATAATGCCCTTCCCCGCCCCCAACTTACCCATACTGGTTATGGATAAGCTGCAAGAGCCGAACTGGGCTAATTCACAAGCTACACATTCATGGACCTTACTCCTTCTCAACAGATACACGTGACATAGATTTCTTAAGCTACAGAACACTACCTGGACAGGCACACGTGCTCACACACTTTTCTTTCCAGATGGGAAAAGGAGATATGTCAAGAGCATGTGCCGAAGGACAGGAGGAAGGGTGACTAAGGAAAGGGCCACTAGGTCATACCGACAGTTTCAGGTTCATGGCAAGGATTCAGTAGAAAAATAAAAGGACACCAGGAGACCAAGTGCTATAGGTCCCGTCCACGGACACCTCTTGGAACCTGCCTAAAGGACCACACATGCCCAAAGGCGGTTCCAAAACACAAGCTCAAATTATTCTAGGAAAGGGGAAAGAAATGTAAAGTGATTTTCAACAGGTCGGATCTGCTTAAGGCTTGCTGCCACCAGGCTGGAAGCTCCCGTGGGAACGAGCCGGCTGGAGATGTTTATCGGGGAGGAGCGTGTCGGTGGAAGTCCAGAGCAGCAATATAGAGTAGAGGCATTAGTCATATCTAATCACCTAAATTATTTATATGATTTGGAATAAGTCCAGACTAACTTTAGCCTCAGAAAACCTACCCCTGGCAGGATATGCAAACAGATACCTGTCTGTGGGGTGAGCCAGGCAGGGAGGGAAGTGACCCTGTGAGGGTTGCATGGGACAGCTCCTCCTCCTCATGAGTACGTGGACGTGGACGCAGTTTGTAGAACACGACCTTTGGGATTTCCTTAGAATTGGGGAGTTCAGCTTTCAAATGTTCACTACTAGCTCTCAGCTAATGATGAGACAGCTAAACACTGAGTGTTGAATGAAACACATCTGAAATAACGTTTATAATGCTTTCTTTTCTCCCTCCCCTCCCCTCCTCTCTCCTCCCCTCCCCTCCCCTCCTGCTCTGTCTATGAACTCATTTTCATATAGGTGCAAGTTGGTCCTGGGTTCACAGGAGGACAAGTTGCTCTCTCAGCACATTCCTGAAAACTATAGCTTTCTTACTGATAAAAGTACACTGAGAGAAACTTGATCACACTAAATGAGAGAAATCCAGGAATAATATGCCAAAACTCCAAGGAGACAGCACTGCGTGTGCATTGGTGTAGCTGACTTAAACAGAGCAAGCAGACACCATAAATGTTGCTGAGAATTCGGCGACACCTAAATGCTCCTGCCCTCTTTCCTTCCTGCCTGAACCTGGACCTTGGGCCTGGCCAAGCCAGGCAGCTGGAGTGCTCCCTCTGTGTGACCTAGGTTTCAAGCAGCTGCCAGGTAGCTCCCCTGGGAGCCAATAACTGAAGAGTCACTCTATTCCCCTTCTCTCTCTTGCATCTGCTGAAGAAATGAACTAGACTACAGTTTCCCGGAGACCGATTCCCACGCAGTTGTCATCTCTGCTATTTAAAGTGAGCCTACCCAAGGTCAGCGGATTTGCCGCTTTCTTAGGTGAGTGCAGGAGGGGACAGTGACCTGAGCAGTCTGCCCAAGAGAACACTCCTTTGGAGCTTCTGGCAGCGAGTTAGTTGGAAGAACTCAAAGGGAACCTGGAGAAACGTGAATCTCCTATTCTTACAGGCAATTAAAATAATGCTGTAGTGACCCCCACAGCATCTTTAGCATCTTCCTCAACCTAGATACCCTTGGAAGCCCTGTGTTCAAGTTCTACATGAGTAGTCGTGAGTGGCAGCTTGGGCCTGGCCTCTCTGATAACAGGAAAGGATGTACAGGGGCACATTCCAGGCACTAAGTTCAAGAAATGATAGAGAACACCACCAATGTAAAAGAGACACTACTGAGTGGGACTTCTTCCTTATTGGAATTACAGCCAAGCCCACAGCTGACAGTATTGGGGACAGATGCCCTTCAGCGCGCCAAGAGGACCAGTCAAATCCTTGATAGTTCCTCGTCCTCCTACCCAAAACTCAAGGAAAGAAAGACTGGTTGATGGCCTGGTGGGGACTGAAAGTTTCTAATCCAGCCCTGCTCACCTCTCAATAAGTCAGGACCATGGGACAGTTTCCAAAAGAACCACTGGGACATTGCCTCCCCTCCTCCCCAGGGGGAAGATGGCTACTCTAGCTACTGTGAGAGAGTTGAGACAATTTAACTTCCTTCCCATGGGTTGGGGGAATACCCAAGCCACAAGACTGGGATCCAGTTTTGAACTAGATGTTTAGAAGGCAGAAAGCTCAGGGGAGGATCCCTATGCAAATTGGCCGGGACTCACACACACACTCTCGAGCAAATACACACACACACACACACACACACACACACACACACACAAAGCCCTTCAGCATCAGAACAAAGCCTACAGAAGCAGAGACTGGCAAGAGGTACTAACTACTACTCAGTGAATCAAATGTCTACCTGCCTCTGGTTCTGGCCCCCCAGACTCTCCTCTCTGCCCCTGTACCCCAGAGCTAAAGCTGAGAAACAAGGAATAGAGGTGGGGGTGGGGCTGCATTAGATTCGAGCTGAGGAGTTTGCTTGGAGACAGAGTCTAATTCTGTACTTCAGGCTAGTTTCAAACTCATGGCTGTCCCACCTTAGCTTAGTGCATCCAGGGATACCAGGTATTGACCCTCCACACCTGGCAGCTGAGGACTTTTATAATGTGTCCAGTATGTTGTCCAGAACCTCGAAAGGGGGCACAAAACAGGGTACTATGTACATATACATATGTACTTTGTACATATACAGGAAGCTATGCCCAGGGAAGATCAATTCCCCCCTTATGTTGTCACCCCAACAAACTAAGCGAGGCTTAAGAAATCATTGACAGGACCACCGGGGTAAATACACATCCACTGCTAGCTCTCTAACAAAGCTGTGTGTTTGAGAACTGTCCACCAGGACGGTCCAGTAGCTTGAGGAAGTCAGAGGTCCGTTGTGGGTCCCTGGTGGCCTCTGTCTGAAGCATGGCTTCTTGACAGATCCCATGGTCTGAAAAGAGCGAGAGTAGGGGCCCGGACTCAAGAGTTCTGTGCCCAGGCCTCATCCTCCCCGGTAAGTTAACACATGCCCTGTATGCACTGGGAAGCAGGCGATATGTGCTCCTTCACCTAACAGCTCTGCCAGGGAATGGCTGCACCCACATTTCAAAGCTACATCATCCGAGTTGAACACCCATGGTCCAGATGGCAGCCTGGGATTCCAACTCTGCTGCCTTCTAAAGGAAGATGCAGGCTGGCCCTGCCCACAGTGCTGACCTTGCCGCCGAGGAGACCAGCAGTCAAGTGGGCACAGATCGCTATGAGTGTTCACACTGACTTCAGAACCCGCATCTGCTCACGAGGAGCTGGAAAATGGAACCATTCAAGCATACTGCTAAATCTGTAAAATCCGGCTGAGTGCTAGGTGGATGAGGACATAAACACTGAATCAACCAACCCATCGACCCTGTTCCTTAGTAACTCTGGGAAGGGAACACGAGGACCTGACAACTCCAGTCTGACCTTTAGCAGAAGGACAAAGGCGCTATTGAAGGGGAAAAAAACCGAGTCCCGAACAGAATGCACCCGAACTCACACTTGCCAAGCTGTCTGCACTTTGGAATTTTGCAGTGTTTAATGTCAACTGTCCCTAACTGGCCCTGTGGGTCTCTCTGAAATTCCACTATTATAACCCAGCTCTATATGCGGGTTTTAGACAATCAGAAGTCCCTAGAAACCTCTGTGCACTAGGGTACTCAGATCAGACTTCTGTTAACCTTTGAAAAGCTTACCCCGGGAGCTTATCTCAACCAAATTATCCAAGCATCAAGCCTGCCCACTGCTGAATCACTATGCAAATATCAGGGCCCCAGTCATTGAAAATGACAGAAGGGACAAGGTTTGGTGAGCACTGAAGGTGTCCTTACATTCTGCTCTCTGCATGAAGACAAAGATGCACCAACTCAGCCTCTATGGATGACCATGACAGGGTCTGATTTCAAAAGACTCAGAGCCATCAGGTTGGACAGCTGCCAGTCTTCCCTGTGTGGCACTGGCAGGTAACCTGTGTGTTGTTATAGTCTGTCTTTCTGTGCACTCTTCTAGCTCTTCAACTTAAGGAACTTTGTATTTTGTACATCTCTTGAAAGGCTCAGTCTTCTGAAACATTTTCCCCAGGGGGACAGAGCAATCAGAGATGAGTCCTAACATCCAAAAAGTGCTGAAAGAGTTGGGTTACTGAATTTTTATTTTAAAAAACAAATAAAAGCATGGTCTACAAGTTGGCTCAATGAGTAAAAGTTCTGGCTATGCAAGCTTGATGGCCTGGGCTGGACCCCAGAACCCACATGGTTTCTATTCCTGCACAAACATCATGACCGAGAAGCAAGTTGGGGAGGAAAGGATTTATTCAGCTTACACTTCCATACTGCTGTTCATCACCAAGGAAGTCAGGACTGGAACTCAAGCAGGTCAGAAAGCAGGAGCTGATGCAGAGGCCATGGAGGGATGTCCTTTACTGGCTTGCTTCCCCTGGCTTGCTCAGCCTGCTCTCTTATAGAACCCAAGACTACCAGCCCAGAGATGGCACCATCCACAAGGGGACCTCCCCCTTGATCACTAATTGAGAAAATGCCTTACAGCTGGATCTCATGGAGGCATTTCCCCAACTGAAGCTCCTTTCTCTGTGGTAACTTCAGCCTGTGTCAAGTTGACACAAAACTAGCCAGTACACCACGTAAAGGAAGGAGGAGATGACAGACTCCATCAAGCTGTCCTCTGACCTCTATATGCATGCCATGGCATGCACGTGCACACATATGCTATAAAGTTAAAAATTTTTAAAGTTGGTCAAATAATATTAATAGGTAGTTCACACACATACCCATACCCATACCCATACCCATACCCATACCCATACCCATACCCATACAAGGCAAAGATTAAAATGCTTAGTAAATACAGGAAAAACTACTTTGTAAATTAAAAAAAAAAAAAACGACAAAGTGAGATGCATATAGAATTGTGTTCTTTGAAAGACTGGTGAGAAACCTAAACATCAACTTTCGAAAGTGCTGGGATCCATGTGGCAAATGCATAAGACCTTATTGGTGAGGGATGTAAGGGCTTTCCATTATATGATCTCTGTGATCCAAGAATCTCACCTGTGAGATTGAGGTTTGGCTTTTGCTTATATTGTAATGCTAAATACTGGCCCCCAAGGCCTGGTTGCCCTGAGGGATGAGAGAGTCTGCACAAAGACCCAAGTGAAGCTATATAACTGTGTCCCCCAAGTTACTTTCCAATTTCTAAGTTATATTCACCAGTTCCCTGATGATGAGTAAAGAAGCCTATAGCCAATAGCTGGGCAGAAGAAAGCTAGGCAGGGTCATGGGTTCCTGGGCTAGGGGTAAGATTTGAGGGGGAGAGGAAGGTGGGAGAGAAGAAAGATGTCATAAGTTGGGGGGTCATGAAAACATGGCCATGAGGGCTGACCAACAAGTTAAGAGCAGCCCTGTGTAACATAGTAAGTAATAACTCAGGGTTATTGATAGGAAATAGGTTAAATAGCATAGCAAATAGATATCTGCACAGCTCTAGTGCTGATATGTAAATAATAAAAGGTGTGTGTGTGTTTTATTTGGGAACTGAATGATCAAAGGTGGAGTAGAAACCCCGGGTTGGGATTAAATATTTTCCACAACATGTAAGTTTCTAGTGTAAAGAAAAACTCACACTCAGATAGCCAGTTGCTACGCTGGAAACTCTGTTGATACCACAAGAGCCAAGTGACCTAGATCCCAGGGTTATCAGTCTTCCCTAGAAATGTACAAAAGTGAGAGAGCTGGAAGCCAAAGCGTGAGCCCCTTGCCTGCAGTGGGGGCCCAGACAAAAGAGCTGAGAGAGGACAAATGGGGACATCAGTGTCTCATCCCATGGTTAGAGTTTTAATTGGATCAGTTAAGCCTTCCAGTTGAGTCCTTCCCATATAGGGTGACATGGAGCTAGTGTTGGACTTCTTTGGAATTCTAGAATGTAAGAAGGGTAGCTAGCTGCCTTAACAGCCAGGGAATGATGGAAAGGCACAAAAGGAACAGCTGCTTCAGCTTGGCCCATTTTCTCAGAGTCTAGTAGAGAAAATGGATTGATGTGTGATACATAGAACAGAATGAGCCAGTACAGGGGTAGGGCTGGTCCTTTAGGACTGTTTAGAGGGGCAATGTGACCTCAGGAGGTGGAATTGGAGACAAGGCCACTGTACCTCCATATTGAGACAGGAAGGGGTTAGAGAATCATTACAGTACCCTCATGAGAGTCCCTTGAGTTGGCAGCAAACTTTAATCAAGTATGTAATGCGGGAGGTCACTCAGCACAACACAAGTTGTGGAAAGATTTTCCAGTTCCTTTATATCACTCTCCTACCTCCCTACCCAGGAAACTGATGAAATAAAGATGTTGACCAGTGTTTCCCAAGATGTACAGTGTGGATGGGGGTGGGGGTAGAGAAGTGATTTTAATTACAACCCATGTGGTTTATATTAAGCACTTTATGAACACTTATGCATATAAACACATAGGAAATGTTTAGAAAGATACAAACATGGATAATGATGGTAGCATACAATAACAGATGCTGAGACAAGGTGGCTGCTGAGCACACAGCCTTAAACCAGGCATTTATACCTTCCCCACCAAGGCTCAGGAACACTGCCCAAGAGGGATCTGGAAGATGGTAAGAGCTGGAAAATAGGGAATAAAAGCAGCAACATGCAGCTTCTGTGCAATGCAATGCACAGCCAGGGCTATCACAGATTCTCAACAAGTATGCATGAGTGCGCTGGCTTTGCACAGGAATGGCCCCATCCACAGCCAGGCAAGACTAGAGGAAAGACTCAGAAGACCCTACCCCTCATGGCTGAACTACTCCTTATGGATGGATTCAAGGAAGGAGTCAGAGCCTCCCACTGGGTACCCACTTAGTGGTACCCCGTCATCCTTCAGTGGATAGTCCCAAGCTAATGCTCACACAGATAGACTTGGTTAAATTAAATGGGTCACACAACAGAACCGAAACTCATGAATCTGGGAAAGGGGCAGGTAGGGAGGAGGAGGGGTTAATAGAGGAGAAGGGGGAGGGGCAGAGGGAAGGGGGGGTGGTGACGAGAGTAACCAGAATATTTCATATACATGGATGGAGTTGTTAAGTGACATAATAAATAAAAATATCTCTCCTATCTGTACATGTAATTGCTAACAATGTAGGTTCCATGAAAACATCACTTGGCGAATTTAAAGATAACTAATTCACAAATGTCCCTTATTTGTTCACAAATCATTGATCAAACCAGCTTCATGAAAAACAAAGAAATTAATCAGACATCATCCATATACATTCTGACATCTCCTAAACATCCTTCCACATCATACATCCTGATGCCTTGAAAGTGCTGCCCCTCTTGGTGTTCCATATTCTCTTCAGCTTTCTATTATCCTCTGCTTGACCCATGAGCTCAAGCCGTCCCCTACTGTTGGTTAAATCTTAGCCAGTACTATTACCAAAGCTCCCCCTTAGCCAGTGCTTATCTGAAAAGTGTTTTAGTTTGTGTAATGGTGTTTTGCCTCCATGTCTGTCTGTCTATCACTTGTATGCCTGGAACCTGTGGAGGCTAAAAGATTAGATCAGAACCCCTAGAACTGGAGTTACAGATGGTTGTGAGTTAGCATATGGCTGTTGGATATTGAACCCAGGGCAGGACCTCTGAAAGAATAGTCAGTGTTCTAACAAGTGAGCTATCTCACCAGTCCCCCAATGCCTTTTTAAAAGATCTACCTCATTTTATATGTATGAATGTGTGCCTACAAGTATGTATGTAAGTGTCTACTGACCAAGAAAGTCAGAAGAAAGTGTCATATTCCTAGAACAAGAGTTACAGATGGTTGTGTGTCACGGTGTAAGTGTTGGGAAGAGAACCCCAAATCCTCTTCAAGAGCAACAAGTGTCCTAAAGCACTGTAACTTTCCAGCCCACACCCCCAATGCTTTTTGTGTTTTGTTTGTTTATTTGTTTGTTTGTTTCTACTCTCCTCTTGCTTCTCAAACAAATCAAACCTAAATTTTAGAATACCACCAGTTAGATTTTACTCCCAGTTTATAGAAGACCATTCAGTTCTTAAGTGGCTATTTATGAGGAAGGCACAAATAGTCAGTGTCCTAACAAGTTCTAACAAAACTAAGAGGCAAGACCTTGGCATGGTGTCCTTGCAGTCCAAGTGATACATTTAGGCTTCAGAGTTTATTTAGACAAATCACTATAGCCAGCCATGGCCCTGGACTAACCTTCAGGGACCCTGCTATCAGGGGAAGTGTCCCCTGACTGGCTGATGCAGAAATCAGGACTATTTATTGAACATTTATTTGTGTGCTGATGTCTTGCATTACAGTCTATTATAATCCATATACAACAGAGTTATAATCTATTAAGGAACTTTGGCATGCTGATGAAGACAAGTCACGTGAAATAATGAAAGCCCATATAAAGCCAATCATATAACATGACTAAACTGTGGAGGAGAGAGCGGAAGAGGCACATGAGAACCAGGGGAGGCAGTGTGGGCCAAGAACACATGGAGAAGTTGGCCAAGTAACAAATGTCACAAATGAGAGGCAGAAAGCCACAGGGAAAACCTGAAGATGGAAAATTACCTTACAGTAGGCCTGGAGGCATGAGCTGCTATTCCCAGCTGTTCCACAGGCTGGAGCAGGAAGTTCACAGGTTTGAAATCAGCCTCACTACACAGAGAATCTCAGACTAGTCTGGGCAACTTAGTGGGACCCTGTCTTAAAACAAAAAGAAAAACCAGCGCCTGGGATACAGTGCAGTAGTTGGGAACTTGCCTCACCTGTGCAAGCTACTGGCTTCTACCCTACAGTACGGCCAAAACAGAACAGAACGTCTTAAGAAGACCCCAAGTTAATGATGCAGAAACAGGGCATAAGGTGGGTTAAGATGTAAAGGCTTTCATTGATATCAAGGTGTCCAGACAAGTTAAGAAGCAAATGGGTAATCTTTAAATAAGAGGATGCCTTTAATCCTAGCACTTGGGAGGCAGAGACAGGTAGATATCCGAGTTTCAGGCTGTCTTGGCCTGCAAAGCAATTTCCCCGACAGCAGGGACTACACAGGGGAACCAAAATCCACAGAAAAATACGATAAATAAAATAAGCGAAAGGATGATGTCATAGTCCAACATTTGAGAAATACTCAACCGATCTTTTTTGCTTGGACTGTTTGGATCAGAAGGAAGCAAACCATGAACCAAAGACATTAGTTGACAAGTTAGTAGAGGATGCAGCTTGGGCTAAAGTACATAGAAGTGCAGATTAATGAAAGAAAGGGCAAACAACTGCCAACATCCAGAAACACAGACGAGCCTTTCTTGTTCTTTCCGTGTTTACAGCGCTTACCAGCTACATAGGGGTTCAAGAAGATGACAATATTGGCAAAGACGGCAAAGGCCCAGGGACTTTCTGAAGTCCTACCTCTACCCCTAGCCAATCATATGCCTACTACAAACTTCACCTCGGTACTCAGTAAGTCGTTTTACCTTGAAGAGCAGCATATTTGGTAACTGTAAACTGCAAGTCCCATTTCTCTTGTCACCACCCCAGGGAAAAGCTTGCAATCTTGTTTATTCTCTCTGCTTCTGTATTCAAAAGTCCATGAAGAGCAGGAAATGTGGTGGGTGAGTGTTTTGGGGGTTGCTGAGAGGATCTTTGGGAGGGATGGGGAAACCCTTCAGGTTCCCACGTGGCTCCTGATGCAAGCAGACAGTCCTAAGGATGGGAAGCGAGTCCACACCTTTTCTATGCTGTTTAGACACCGTCTCCATCTGTTCCCCTGCACAGCTTCCTCCTGCACAGCCAATGCTCTCCTTTCTTATCTGGCTTGAGTGTCTGCCAGGTTGTTTTCATAGACATCACTAACTTGGCCAGACACTTGGAAGGAAGTGAGACAGCAAATATGGTTTTGATGAAAAGGAGACATTAAACGAAGTGTGAGCCCTGACCCCAAGGGACAAGGAAATCCTGAGACTCCATTGCCTCGCTGACTTCACACCCACACTAAGGGGATGGGTCACTTACAGCAGCCTGCCTTTAAATCCATCAGAGATGAAGGATGGCTTGCCTAGTGCTAAGCCCACACTGTTCAGTGGCCAGCCAGAAAAAAGAAGATAGTTGTATGTCCTGTAGGTATGTTTGCCTATGGAAATACTCAAACCAGGTATCCACTCTTCTGAGTTTCCCCCAAAGACAAGCCATAAATCTGGGCCACAGTTATGTATTAACCAGACTTCAGCGGTACTTCCCCTTCAACAAACAGCTAAAGCACTGTGCGGCCAATCAGTTTTCAGGGGACCTACTCATCAAATGAAACAACAAAATAAGGTTTGGGTGGCAGTGCCATTTTTAGATATTGCCAAAACCTTCACAAATAGCAAATGGTTATTTCTTTGTAAGAAAAGCCTTTGGGTGAACAAAGAAAGAAGGGGTTAATAAGTCCCTGCCTGCATATTTTCTAATGCTTTTCCTTTCCTACATTAGCCTCACCCCTTCCATTCTTTAAGGTTCAACAGCTCTTGAGACAATGTAGGGGTAAGAGGAGATTTGGACTCCAGTATTAAACACCTGTGTCCCTGCTCCAAACAAATATAGCAAGTGTCAAAAGAAAGCCAATTAGAGGAGGCATGTGTCCCCAAGTCACTTTCTTCACATGAGGCCAGTAAGGTGTGGTGTTCCATGGTCTTCCAACAACTCAGCTAACAGGGCATTGTCATCAATAGTATAGCTGGGAAGACTTTTTAAACACTATTTTATTTTTAATTATGTATTGGTCTTCGTGTAAGTATGAGCACATAAAGGCTAGAGATGGCAGACCCTCTGGAACTGGAGTTGCAAATAGTTGTAAGCTGCCCAGCATGGGTACTTGGAACCAAACTCAGATGCACTTTTAACCACTGAGACATCTCTCCATCACTCACTGTCCCTTTTTCATGGGAAAGACTTTCTGAGACCTTAACTCACCCAATGTCGTGTAATGATTACATGGTCAAGTTAACACTCTAGCTAAGCTCCTCTGTCTCGGATTAAGAGTGGTCTTAATCCAAGACCCATGGGCTCTTAATCACAGACTAGGATAGGAGAACAATTACATTTGATCACTTCTCATTAACTTTAGCTAAAATATAGCATTTTCATTGATTATCAACACAGCCAACTGAACCCAGTATGTTAGTTGGTAATTGGTTAGGACTTTGTCTCCAATAGATTATTTATATTTTGTGTCATTTTATGGTAAGGGTTAATTTAACAATATTATTATTTATGCTCATTATTACTTAAGTATATAGCAATAGTCATAAGATTCTTTAATAGCCAATTTTAGCAGCATGTACCCTAACACGTGATATTTGCCTCTTAGTCCGATAATTATTTTAAATGTCATGGGCTCCCACTGTACTTCTATTAATCTTATTTTATATGGTCATTTTTTCTTTTGTTCCTTAAGTCCAGGCTGACCTTAAACCCTTGACCTTCCCACTTCAGACTCCTGAGTACAGGGATTTCCTGCAGGGACCATGATGTGTGCATTATTTTATATATTTAAAAACATTTTTCTCAAAGGCATTCCATTGACATTACTACCTGCTGGCTACACAGAAATCATATGAACTCCTCTTCTACCTCCAAACCTCATGCCCTTTCCCATTTCCCACCAAGCCTGCATCCCGCCATGTCTTCCATCCTGTCTCTCATCTTCAAACCATGGTAAAATATTCCCCACACAGACTTCTTAAGTCACTGAAGAGTCAACCAGTAAATCAACAAATGCACTGCCTCCTATTAAACAGTGCTTATAAATTTGTATGGCTCCAGATTTTAAGCCCTGAATTAATTTTAAGTATGAGGGACAGTAGTCTAACTTATCATTTTGCTGACACGAAGAACGGAGGGCACTCCATTTGTCGGAAACCCAAGAATCACTTACAAAACTGCCTGCCACCATGAGACCATTTCCATCAGCAAACAACGGCATGGGTGAAAAAGCAAAGTATAATAAAACAACAGTAAATTAACCCAGAAAGGGCTAGTGAGCTTCAGCCAAGATTCACTGGATATCAGGTAACCGTTCCTCTGACACTGGAAAATGCCAAGACGTGGTCCCCACCCCAGATCCAGGCGTGCAGCACTGCTACACAGTCCTATGGGAATGCTTGCACAACACACCAGCCTCACATGCATAATGCATGATCCCCCCCCCCCCAAAAAAAAGGAAGAGAGAAGAAGAGGGTGTTTCCTCACAGTGGGTCCTGGCTCAAGATATACATCTGGGATAGGTTCTGGTATAATACCAGTGGGCATTGTCTTGATGTTACCATAAACACAGATAAGATTAGTTAAAAATTAAGAAGCATATTTCAGATTTGAAATAATGAGTACTACATCACAGAAAGCATTCCTCAATCTTTAATGGGGTTATTTATGGTCACTTTCTTTGCAAATGAACCTCTCACACAATTCTACTCAAGAATGGAATGCCCTGGTTAGAAGGTTAAAGAATTTCTTTAACATAAGAATATTTCTCAGTGGATTCAACTAAGCCATGATATCATTTGTTCCTTGGTCTTGTTCAACTCTGTGTTCTGATTTTTAACAAAGAAGTTCTTTGTGGCTTCACATTAAAAAATGAAGGGAGAAACCATGTCCCCCATCATGCCCAGACACGTAGCTTAACCAATCAACACCACTTTCTGATTAGGTTTTCCCACAATCACAGAGCTTTAGTTTGTGCGTCATTGGGTTGGTATTAGCTGATTTTCAAATACAGAGTGCCTTGGGAGAAAACCAGCAACAGAAGCCCTCCCAAAGCTCCCAGAGAGTTATTAAATCTTCCCTAAGGGGCTTTACACCAAATTGCCCAGCCACAGTTATCTCCGGAAGGTTAAGTGCAGTTAAGCAGGTCACCCGCACATGGGCCACCGAGCACAGATCGGAAGTCAGGATGCTGTGCTCTAAAACCAAAAGGCTTTCTGAGTCCCTAATTTTTCAAGAACAAAAGGGGTCTCCTGTCCCCAAAATGAATTGGAAGGTAGAATGTCCTGTGTGTTACTTGGAGTAAACGACGCCAAGAGAGCATATTCATCTGAAAGCTCAGACCCCATATTGACAGACTCATAAGGAGATTAGATCCTGTACACATTTCTACCTGAGCTTAAGGCGGAATGATTTCGTAGGGAAAAGGTCACGGGCAAAGGGCACTTGGGAGCTGTCTAATCCCATCTTTTTTTAACAAACACACAGCCCCCAGGATGTGTGGAGAATTCCAATGCTTCCTCGGGACCCCTGTGGCTTTCCCCTAGGTATCTCGATTTAACCCAATTCCAAGACTATGATTAGTTGTCAGGAGCTCTTCATTATCTTCTCAGCAAAGCTCTATAGAAGACTGGGCTCCAGAATGGAACCTGACAACTCGCCACCCTGTTCAGGACACAAGATCGGTTTCTCTACATAGCTGATGGGGCAGAGAGAGGTTAGAAACTCACCCCACTGACTACACTTGCAACATGGTACCCCCCACCCCCACTCCACCACCTACGCTGCCACGTGTCAGCCGTTCAGCATCTGTAGACCAAAGCGAGGCGACACATGCTGAAGGCACACAATCCCTGTTTCAGCATGGGCAGCGGGAGCTCCAACGAGCTGAGAACAGAACTTGGACCACAGACATCGCTATGAAAGTGAGATGAAAAAGAAATAAAGAGATATGCTAATTACGGGTCCTCCGTCGTTGCCATGAGGGTATCAGTCATGAGAACAAATACCATGATGAGAAGGCATTCATGAGGTTGGCGACAGATGGATACATGGAGACAAGATTAACATGGTAATTCCCAAACTACCCCGTTTCCCAGGCGTGTTGGTTTGAATATGCTTGGCCCAGGTTGCCAGGCCTGGTTGGAGTAGGTGTGGCCTTATTGGAGGAAGTGTGTCACTATAAGAATGGGTTTTGAGACCCTCCTCCTAACCGCCTGGAAGACAGTCTTCTCCTGGACTGCCTTCAGATCAAGATGTAGAACTCTCAACTCCTTCTCCAACACTGTGTCTGCCTGGATCCTGCCATGCACCTATCTTGATGAAAATGGACTGAACCTCTGAACCTGTAAGCCAGCCCCAGTTAAATGCTGTCCTTTATAAGAATTGCCCTGGTCGTGATGTTTCTTCATAACAATGGAAACTCTAAGACACCAGGTAAACAGATTCATTGGTCAAGTAACTGAATCTTCTGAATTGGTTATTGAGTGTCTGTCCACAGCACACAGAACATAGATTTACTTGACTAACTATTCACCTTTTCACTCTACCCTGCTATTTCTGCTCCTTAAAGACACATAAGAATATATCTTTCTGTCAGTGTAAGAGTTTTATTTTTCCTACATTTTAAAAAATGATTTATTAAGAGTTAGGGAGATGGCTTAATAGCTAGGAGCACTTGTTGCTCTTCTAGAAGACCCTAGTTTGGTTCCCAGCATCTATCCCAGACAGCTCGAAACTGCCTGTAACTCCAACTACAGAGATTCAGACAACCTCTTCTGGCTTTCACAGTTCTCCTTTGACCTTGTGGGTTAAAGAGGTCAAACTCAGGCTGGGAGGCTGAGCAAGAGGCAGCTTTAGCAGTGGTAAGCATTTGAGAATGAGTCCCATACGGCTACACCACAAATCCCTTTTGAGGGCTGAATGCTTCCTGCATCCAGGTTAGGTCATCTTTCACTCTATAAAATTCAGCACACACACACATTAAAGAAACTCAAGCATCTTGGACCTTCTTGAGTTAAAAGAGACTCAGATTTATAAGAATAATAAGCTACTGTATGTCCAAGGTCCATCCCAGTTACCCGCGAGAAGGCTTCCTTTCCTCTATTTACTTGGATGATGGGTGGGGTTCCCTAGAGGAAGGCTCCTGCTTGCCTGTGGGACAAATCCACACCACCTCATTACCTGCATGGATGGTTCACTGTAAACACATAGTCTCAGAAAGATTGCGGACTTTTAAGATTACTGATTCTTATTAGGGACATGCACAGAGACATTATAAGAAAGAGCCTTCAAGTGACCTCCAACTGCTAGAAATAGGACGTTTTAGACCCATCTCAGACCACACACACACACACACACACACACACACACACACACACGCACACGCGCACACAATGAATGCCAGCTCAGAATGCCTCTCTACAGGGGCTGCACAACTTCTACAAACCTTCAAGCTTATCCGAGTTAGATCACTTCCTGGCAAGCAGTGACAGCAGACGTTGCCTAAAAATGACTCATTTTCCGAAGTATGGAGGAGTTTTATGAAGACAGAATCTGTGACTCAGTTCTCTATTGTTTAAGTGGACAACGAGTTCTAGCCGTTACAAATTAGATTTTGCCTGCCTTTCACCAAACATAGACTCCGTAGCTGTAAATAAGGAGGAGGAAGATCAGAAACAGTGATGTGAATTGTGTTTTATGGGGAGCTGGCCTTGATCAATGGAAGTGCTTTAAACATGGTCACTAAGGTCCTAGGCAGGAAATGTGGGACTTTCTTAGTAATGCTGACACAGTGAAAGGTGAGAAGAAGAGAAGACCTCATATTAGTTCTTCACAAACATTTTTGTTAGGAAACAAAAATTGCTCGTTCCCAGACAACTGAGGTCAAAGACAGACCCACCAGTTTATGGACTGTGAGATTCAGCAGTTAAGACATCAGTTCCCTTCCAATTGGCCCATGGATTTAACCTGACAGCAGCAGTCAAAAATCCTCGTGGAATTCTTTAGAGGGCACAGGTGACATCATAGAAAAACAAACCAATAGAAAAGATTCTTTTTTTTTTTTTTTAAGTTAACAAGCATATCACTTAATTTTACGATTCAGCATGGCACTGGTGAGAAACACAGATCAATGGGAAGGGACAGAGTCCAGACACAGTCAACTGAGTTTTGGCAAAGGTATTAAGACAACTCTGGGAAGAAAGGTCAGCTTTTCCAACCATGTGCTGGCACAGTTAAAAGTCCACATGTGAAACAAACAATCCTCAGGTGCTGCCTTAAGTTATATCCAAAAAATAACTCGCCGGCTGTGACAGCCCACACCTATAATTCTAATGCTTGGGAAGCTGAGGCAGAAGAATTAGGAGTTCAAGTCCAGCCAGGGCTGCATAGCAAACCTCTGTCTCCAAAATAAAATGAAAATAACGTAACTCAAGCTGGTATCCGTGTGAAGCATAAGGCTACCAAAGCCGTCAGAGATTGGCATGGAATCTCCAGACCTCGGACCAGGTAAACAGATTTTAGATAACAAAAGCCAAGCCGTAACAGGGGGAAAAGTTGACAAACAGCTTCACCAAAAACTCAAGACATTTACTCCCAACAAAGAACCCATATTTAAAGATTTGGAGAACCACAAAAGTCAATAGCAGAGAATCTGGGCTTTCTTAAAAAAAAATGAGCAAAATGTTTCAGACCCCTACTGGGTGTGCACATGGAAAGATCTGCCATGGAGAAGATGCACCAACAAGCTCTCCTAGCTGCGACCACACATCTGTCGGAACCATGCAGACAAACACACGGAACACCTGCACACATCCAGCGACACAAAGTGCAAGACAGCCAGGAAGGTGGTCATCCCAGAAAAAGGTTAGACAAGCTTCTGTCAGCAGGAGCCACAGACTTTCCCCATGACCCAGAAGTCACACCTAGATAGTTAATCTGTAGAAACAGAAAGCAATATCTGTTTTAAAAAGCCAACTGCACACAAATACGTAGAACAGCTCAATTTCTTCTTCTTCTTCTCTTCTCCTTCTTCTTCTTCTTCTTCTTCTTCTTCTTCTTCTTCTTCTTCTTCTTCTTCTTCTTCTTCTTCTTCTTCTTCTTCTTCTTCTTC